>NC_079495.1:86347496-86676246 GCF_030052815.1 Hevea brasiliensis
TGGCACATTTTGTGCCTAGTTTCACCTCCAATTGGTCTCATACCAATTGGAGCCACACAATTAAAGTTCTAAGCCTAAAACTCAAACTGCCTTATTGAAATTCTTGCATACACATCAAGCATCACTTTTAACACTCACCAAACTTAACATTTAAACCAATTCTGGTTGTACCACAACCTAAACATAATTTACAACATTTTATAGGTCATTTTGGCAGCTTACAATTACATTCAATGTGCACCAACAAGTGCAGAATTTGTCCAACTCAATTTACAACAATTCAATCACCAATTCATGCTCATTTACATGTCAAACTTCACACCATCATTCATGCACTTAAACAGCCATAAAAACCAACACATTTTAACATCATTATTCCATAAACCAAGCATGAATTCCAGCATTCTTCAAGAGCTAACAAACTGCCACAATGGTACATTTACATTCCATTAATTTCGAAGCTTTAAATTTCATTTCACATTTATATATTCTAAATATATATCACCCAAATGATTACCCATACACATAAATAATTAATCAACCTTCTAATCCACCATTTACAAGCAAGAGTAAACTATCTTCAAAGTGTTTCCATGGCTGCCAAAAGTACACATTCCCATTCAACATCAAACCTCAAAATTTTCTTCATAAATCAAACACCCATAACACCCTTACAAACTTTAACAAAGCAACAATCAAAAACTCAAACTTACCTAAGGATGAGACTTCTCAAATCTTCACTAAACTTCTTGATTTTGGTATCAAACTCTTCCTTGTGATGTGGGGATAAACTTTAATGAAGCAACCTAGGTGTTTGGAGGTGAAATGAAGAGGATGATGAAGCTTGAACCAATTGCGGCAATGGAGGTTTTGAGAGAGTTCAATTCGGCATGGTGAGTCTCAAGGTTGAAGATGAATTTTAGTGGAAGTAATCTGCCCATGTGATGTTAATTTAATCCCCAAAGTGCTCCACTCACTCATTTTTAATGATTTAATAAGTGAAAAGTGTTAATTACCCAATTTGAACCCCATTTTTGCTATTTATATTAGGTACCCCTAATTTAATTTTTCATTATATTTTTCAAGTGTAATATCATATATTTTCAATGGACATTTAGGTCAAAAGACAACTCGGGGTGTCAAATGACCACAATGCCCCTGTTCGGGTTGCATTCCCGATTTTTCGGTAACACCGGGTTTTGTCCGTTTTTCGATTTCTCACTTTTCTTTGTACTAATTATTTAATTTTTCTTTGATATTTCTAATGATATTTATACTTCAATTGATGTCTCTTTAAGTCTTAAAATTAATTTCCAGGGTTCCCCGTGGTCCAGGGCTAGTCAACGGTCCACGCCGTGACTTCCCCGTGCGGTCACCCATCGCTAGGGTTCTCGGCTCGCTTAACTTGGTTGCATTTCTTTACTATTATTTTTCCTTTGTTTTTCTTGTATTTTCTTTTCTTGTATTTCATTATTTAATGTCTCCTCACTCATATCGAAGTGTAGTTCTAGGCATCCTAGCTATCCGGACAACACTCGTCATCGAAACAGTAGAACGCATTACTGAACATAGGGGTGTTACAGTCTGGTTGGAACTAGCAATTCAGTCTAGTTTTTTATTCAAATTGAATTTCCCTTCATTTCAATTTTAATTTCATTGACAAATAGGAGATTGCTGTGTGGATCACTCTGCATGCGCCACATGGCAAGCGTAGAGGCTGCCACGTGGCATCCTTCCTCCTTAGTCCATGCAATTCACAACAACGATCATTTTATTTTATTTTTTCCTTTCATTGAAAAAGACAAAAATGTCCCTTCCAATAGAAAATAGAAAAATTATGGCCATAATTTTTCTCAGACCCTATAAATACCCATAAACTCAAACTCAACTCAACTCAACTAAGCCTTTATCCCAAAAATTTGGGGTCGGCTATATGGATTCGCTTTTTCCACTCTGAACGATTTTGGGTTAAATCCTCAGAAATGTGTAATGCTTCTAAGTCATGTTGTACTACTCTCCTCCAAGTCAATTTAGGTCTACCCCTTTTTTTTCTTTCTATCCTCTAACCTAATGTGTTCTACTTGTCTAACTGGAGTCTCCATATGTCTACGCTTCACATGACCAAACCACCTTAATCTCCCTTCTCTCAACTTATCTTCAATTGGCACCACTCCTACCTTTATATACCCATAAACATGTTCCAAAAAATACCTATACTTAAAATCTCTAAATTCTCTCATTTCTCAATTATATAGTTTCTAATTATTACAATTTTTAGATTACGCATTTTGTTGATTTACATTATTTAATTTGTGTTCCATAAAAATATTTATTATTTTTTGTTAATATATTTTTAAAGGCAAAATCATTTTACATATTTTTGAAGGCAATAT
This sequence comes from Hevea brasiliensis, assembly GCF_030052815.1. NCBI lineage: Eukaryota > Viridiplantae > Streptophyta > Magnoliopsida > Malpighiales > Euphorbiaceae > Hevea > Hevea brasiliensis. Next base: position 86,349,890 of record NC_079495.1, read on the forward strand.
CAATTTATTTTTTTAATTTGTACATTTATTAGTAAAAATGTCGAGCTGTGAAAATACTTCAAAGAGGTGCAGATTTGGTAAAGGAAATGCAAAAGCCTAAGATTCTAAAGACTTAGAGTTTAATCAAATGCTAAATATTGACAAAATTTTACTAGAAGCTAAAGAGGTCAATGAAAATAGGGTTTCACACACAAGTATCGAGCAATTATCTATTGCTTTTGATAACAGATTGCAAATTGGACAATATATGCATAATATTTGAGGGTTAAGGATTTCATCTCATAATTTAAAATCAGCATTAATTAGTAATTATACTATGAAGAAAAAAAAATCATTCAATTTTTAGAGTAGTTCAAACATTGAGTTTCAATTTATTTTTAAATTTGGAGTGATCAGTGGTAAATTAATTATTTTTTGGGAATGACTTGTTATTGGATTGATGATGAGTTTATGATAAAAAAAATATTATTATGCTTTAGAATTTTTAATGAAACATGAACCGCACAAAATATTGCATTGCTAGAAAATATTTTAAATGAATATTCTCTAACTTATAATATATTTTATTTCAGTTTTGACAATGATATTGTAAATATTATATATAGGGGTGAGCATTCGGTTAATCAAACTAAACCGAACCAAATTTTCAACTAAATGAATTATTAACTAACGGAAATAAGTTCAAATTAGCCCTTCAACTTTTCATTGAAGTCCAAATAAGCCCAATTTGACTTTTTTGGCCAAATCAACCCTAAACTTCCTATTTAAGTTCAAACAAATCCTCACTTAATAAAAAATTATATTTTATAATAAAATAATATTTTTTGTAATTTTTTAATACTAAAAATTATATTATTTTTTAATTAAAAAAAAATTAAATTCAAGAACAAGATCTTCAACAAAACACATCAACAAAACCCATAAAATCAACCCAACATCTAACCTAGAAATTCATAAATTTAAACTCAAAGATTCAAACACAAACTTAGATTCAAGTATATCTAAAACCCAACAAAAAATTTAATCACTAAAGAACAAAAAACCAAATGAAGCCAGAAATTCAATCAGAACAAAAACCCAAATTCTATTGAAGAACAAAAACCCATCAATAGTACCCAGATAATCTAAAAAAAAAAATCTAGTGAAAATTAGTAAGAGAGTATTTTTGCTAGAAATCATTGACTTCATAATCACATCGAAGCAAGTGAATATGAGACATGAAATAGGAAAATGAAAAGATAGATTAAAGGGAAAGAGAAAAAATTCAAAGCGTAGAAGAATCTCAATAATTAAATACTATCATACCTATTAACAAATTAATTTTTTAGTTTTCATAAACTTGCCTTGTAAATAGTTATTGTAAATGCAAAAAAGGATTCCTCTCTAAACCCCATTAACTACTCTTGGTAGAGAAGAAATCATAACTTTGGTATCAGAAGCCATCAATCAAAGAATGCAACTCCTCACTGAGCCAGATTAACAATTTCAACAAAAGCCACAAATTTTTTTGCAGAAAAGCAACCAGACCTAAAAAATAGTCTGCAACTAGAGAGAACCCAAATTTATAAGAATAAGAAAATCTAGCAATTCAAATGGGTAAAATGAGGCAAAACTATCGAATTATAAGGAAAAAACAATTAAACCCTATCAACCCAAAAATAGAATAGAAGAAGAAGATGGAAGAAGATGATTTTATTTGGAAGAATATGGATTTGGAAGAGAGTAATTACAGTTAAGACTTGTTCAAAATAAAAAATTTGGAAGAATAATTGATGGATTTATTATGATTTGGAAGCATCTGGATTTTCCTAGGTTTCTTTTTTATATTTATATTTTTGTTTTATATTACCAATTGTATAATTATTTTTAAATTTTAAAAAATAAAATTAATATTTTATTATTAAAAAATAGATTTTTTTTTGGGCAAAAAAAGGGCTTATTTGAACTTAAATACATAGTTTTGGGTTTATTGAGCCAAACACATGAAATTGATCTTATTTTAATTTTAAGAAAAAGTTGAGGGGCTAATTTGATATTTTTTTCCATTAACAGACCCTAGAAAAATTAACAGAACCGAACCAAAATTGAAAGAAAACCGAATTTAATTGAAATCGAAAATATTTAGTCGGTTATCGATTATAACCGAATGAAACAAAAAAAAGAAAAAATATATTTTATATTATTAATTAATTAATAAAATATTAATAAAAAAAATATTTATATCTTTTTTTACAAATATTTTCATGTTACATTTACTTTCCATATTATTAATATGCGTGTTCAAAGTTTTTTAGTATTTTCAATATACATATTAAACCTATTACAAATATGCTTAATTTCTTGTGGCCAATGCATGGGCTAGAAAAATATTGGGAGCATTTTTGCAAAGAAAATTTAATGAAACCAATAAAATTTTCAAGGATTATTCCTATAAAGTCTGATTCCACTTATAAAATTTTATCTCAATATTTTCCTTATAGAAATCTTTTGATCTTCTTTTTCAAAAATAGAAATGCATCATTTGCATGTTCTTCAAATAATTGGATAATTTGTAAAATAATTTGTTCAATTTGTCAAGTTTTTAATGTTGCAATTGATACTTTATCACATATTTGTGAACCAATATGTAAATTTATTTTTACTTGAATGTGTAAATATTGTTTCTGCTTTTAAAGAATATACTAAAGATTCCAACATTACAGATTGCATATAAATAATAAAAAAAAAGTGGCTTAATTTTTGTAAGATATACCAATGATTTATATTATTGGTGCATTTTTTACCCAATAATTAAATTAGATGGAATTTGCGACTTATTAATAGACTCCTATAACCAATGATTTATCTTATTGGTGAATTTTTTACCCAATAATTAAATTAGATGGAATTTATGACTTATTAATAGACTCCTATAGAGCAATTAAATTGAATTTGATGCACCTAAATTAGCTTCAGAGGTAAGACAATATGTTATAGCAATATATGAGTCTCATATGGCAGCCATATCATCTACTGCAAGTGGAAAGTCATCCATTTCAACAAATAAATCAGATGAACAGTTTCCTCGCAATGTAGAAGAGTTTCACAGTATCTAATGCAGAGGCAGAAAAGAATATGAAGAATAGGTGGTCACAATTAAATTAACTCTTATTTATCTACTAACTCTGAATTTTGTGACAATGATGATTCTTCCTTTCCCATAGTTCAATGGTGGAAACACTATGAATAAACAATTTCCAATACTAGAAAAAAAATGCAAGGGAATTTTTGGCGGTCTCAATATCAACTATTTCAATCAATCCATCATTTAGCGTAGAAAATTTCATACTAAATGAAAAGCATTCTTGTACAAACTTTATAGGCACACTTTTGTTTGGAAGATTGGACAAGAACTGATATCATGAAACAGGCACATTCGAGAGGAGTGGCAAAAAATACACAGTAAGGAAACTACAAGGCTTTGATTACTTTATCCAAGAGGAGTAGGCAGCTTAATTTAATAACATAATTAAGTTTAAGCCTTTTTTTCCCTTCCTTTTCAATTGTATTTTTTTTTAATTTTAACAATTTGTTGTAACAAATTTGTATATCAATAAGAATACAAGTTGTTCAAAAAATTTTATCTTCAAAATAAAATCAATTTTATTATTTTAATAATTAATGTAATTAATTTTTATTGTTGATAAAAAAATATCATTCTGTGAAAACCAGAATTATCTAGAATCAGAGAAAACCCGAGCCCAACTAGAACCAGAATCATAAAAAAACCAAATCACTTGAACAGTCTGCAAAAGGATCGATTTTGGTTCAATTCTGCCAAGAGCCAGGAATAGCTAGTTTTGACTCGAAACTAGACCAGAACTAGCCCTTGGTCAAGTCCAATGTAGAGGGAGAAAGGGCAAAAAAATGGGAAAAGTTGAAAAGGGATATAGGAGAGAGATATGAGAGAAAAGGATAAAGTTGAAATTTTCTCCCCTTAGTTCAACTTGCACTAATAACAAAAGAATATAAAATTAGATAAAAGTATGAAATAATAAACAAAATCAAAAGTTAGAGATGCAGTAATGAATTTCTCAAAATAAAGGTGACATAGCATGAAATGCGAAAAATGATCGACACATGATCAAACCTTTGAAAATAAATAAGATCTAATTCAAAATCTTAAGAAATACAAGATTCCATCTAGAATTTAAGAATAAAATAAAGCAAATATGACTTTATAAAGAAGATAACTTCATTGAATAAATCTGAAAACATATATATAATAAAAATATAATGTATATTTGTAGTTCTAAATCCTAATATAAATAGTAATGAATTAAAAGTCCTAATCTAAATATGAAATATATTTAAAGACCTAAACTAAATAGAATAATATTTTAGAGTTCTACATGAATAGTAAATATAAATAAAACTTATTTAAGAGATTAAAAAATCCAATTAAAACTAAAAGTCATTGTAAAATATAAAAAGCAGTCCTTGTAAAATATGAAAAACATAAACTTTTAGTTTGATCTTGACTTACGCACCATATTAAAAAGGGGCTAATTAATAAATAATTGATAATATTTAAAAATTTGATAGTAATTTACCTTAAAATTTTCAATTGCATCTAGTAAACGAAATTAAAAGTTGAAGATATACTAATAAATTTCTCAATATAAAGGATTAATTAATCAACAATGACTATATCTAAACACTTATGATTTATTTGTTTGAAAATTAAAAAAAAAAATAAAGGGTTAAATATTAATCTTATAAGTATAGTTATTAAATTCGTTTTGGAGCTTTACTCAGCTAAAGAATCAAGTTGACATAGTTGATTCAATCAGTGAGTCAATGGTGTAATAAGTGGGTCATTAAAAAATTAACTAAATATATATTAATTAAATATTACACTTGTTAATATAATTAAATAAGTTTAATTAACTAAATTTTATTTTTAGAATCAATATTTCAATTTTTATCAAGCTATATTTACATATATCATAATAATACTTTTAAATTCATATGAAAATATTATAAATATGTAAATTTTAAATAATTTATTCTCAAAATTTATAATAAATATATAAAATAAAAATAGTTTTATAAATGAATGACTATCTTATACTAATTATATATTAAAAATGTCACACCTTACCCCTCCGTAAGGCATAACATGATCCCGTAGAATACTTAATAAACTATCGAACTTCACCTACCGATAACCCATTAAGTACCCTACAAGGGATTTTAAAACGATTTTCTTACATTTTGGAAGTGGTGAGCATTTTAGTGAGAATTAAAAACCATTTATTCAAAGCTTAAATACTAGTAAAAATTTTGTCCATTTTAAATCTTGCCGCAAATTTTATAAAAATTTTGACAGAGTTCCGTTTGTAATTGGAGAAAACAGTTCTTCAAATACCTAAAAAAAACACTTCCAAAAACATTTCACAACTCCCAACCTTCAATAACTCAATCAACTCAGTTCAACACACTTCAACATAATTTCACAATACAATTCAAGACTTATCATCTCAAAATATTTAATATCTCCAATCACAAAGCATAAAGTAAGAAATTCATAAGTACAAATATTAATTTACAGAAGGAAATCCAAAAAAAAAATATTATTACAATTTATTTACAACTGCTCAACTACATTGATACATACAACATTTTTATATTTACATCAAGATTATCTACAAGGGTATAAAATAATACCCGTACAAAATGGTCAGAGTAGTCCTCGATTTAACAAAGACTCACTCTGCGCTTTCTCTTGCTCTTATCTGATAAGAAAAATAGTTATCATTGAGTATAAAAATACTCAGTGGTGCACAATAAAAATTTAAAATATAATAAATAAATCATTCATTGCCAAACACAATTTAAATGTTTCTCAATCACATTTCACAAATATTAAAGTTCATAATAACATCATTTTGTCAAATAATCTATTAAACACAGTTTAGTCAAACAATTTCATAAACACAGTATTGCCAAAGTCATACACAACTTAAGCCATGACACAAAATTTCCGATCAATGCCGCGTTGTACACCACGAAAAAGCAATCTCAACCCCATTAATCGAAATCAATGAGGGAGGTGGCTAGCTAGCTAATGAGTACTCATCCGATCTCAACCTCAACTGGCAAGCCAGAGAGGGAGGAAAATAAACAATCTCAACCCATAAATGGAGGAGGAATAATGTGATACTGTCATGCTAAGTGTGAACATAAAATCAATTCAAAACAATTTATTCAAACAATTTATGAGAAATCTGATCAATTTCCAAAGTCACAGTTACGATTATAAAATGGCAACACAGTACATAATTAATCAAAGAAGTCAAATTTTTGAGATTAAAATATTTAAACAATTATTATTGTGCACAAACCTGACTTGAGTCGCCTTTAAGCCTTGACTCAGTCTCTTCGAATTTCCAAGTCTTTTTCAGCTGAAACACACAGTTTCACAGTGTTTCAGTACCATAACTTAACATAAGTCCGAAAATAAATTTAATTTTATTTTTACTAGTTCTATTGCGTTAAATTCGACGTTTTCGAAGTTTTTGTGTTTTGGGTTACTATTCACTACACTATTCAAGTCAAATTGTTGACTTTTAAGACTTAATAGGTATGGGAACTCCAACTTCACCCACATACCACATTTTGGTCATTAAATTTGTTGGTTTTGGTCATTTTCTCAAAGCTTAAGTCCTTTTGGCCAAATTGTCAAATTTTTCAGTTTTGGTGCTCTAAGTTGCACTGTTCCATTGGCAATTTTACTGTTGGAATTTGGTAAAACTTCCTTCACAGAAAATGTTCCTTAATGTCTTAAGTTTATTCTCATTTTTGGATCACCCAAATTGGAGTTTTGTAACTCAAGTTATGGCCCTTTGAATCAGGGCTGCCGGATGGAAAATAACCTGCATTTTCTCGGGCACGCTTTAGTCTGGCAGATTTGGGTCACCAACTTGGGGTGGCCAAATGGCTTGGTTGCTGGCAGAATTTGGACTTGTGTTCCTCATGAAAGTTTTAGGTCTATATGTAATCTAACCACTGGTAAAATTTCAGGTCAATTTGACTTGCCTAGCTCGAGTTATGACCAAATAAACAAACACTGTTCATTTGGTCAGTTTGTATAGTGGCAGACTGCTCTTAACCAACTTTGGTCAATTGGTTCACTAGGTTTTGGTCAGTTTTTGGGCATGGTTCCTAAATGAAAATTGTGTCATTTTATGTCTATTTTCATCCCCAATTGGTGGCATATCAATTGGACTTGTAAAATTTCCGTTTTGGTCCTTCAAAGTTGGCTTGGTCATGCTGCATTTACCCTACGAATTTGACTTCCATTCCAATAATTCCCACACACCTCCTTTGGTCATTATTGACCATTTTTCAGCTCACAATAGGTCAAAGTCATCATTTATGTATTTCTCCAAATTTTGGTTCACAAACCCTAACATTCAAACCCTAACTCATTTAATTATTGCAATTAACTAAATTCAAAGCTCTCAAAATAATCAATCAACTAATGGAGGTCCATAAACTCATTCAAACTCATTAAATTCATGCAATTCATACTCCCTTCAACCAGGCCGAAATTTCAGCAATGGTCCTTCCCCCATATTTGTTTCATTTAATCAAGTTATAAGCTCACTTTCACAACTAATTATGCATTTAAAGAAGTAAAATAGTAAGTTAGCACACTAACCTTTCTTAAATCCTACAAACCCTATCTTTAACTCTTCTTTCTTCTTGTAATCTTCTTCTCAAGTTGTAATAACAAGCTTTAGTGAAGTTTTTTTGGAATTTATGAAGATTGAGTGGAAGGATTAAAGCTTGAATGTAAGCTTTAATGGTGGATTTTCATGGAGATGAGAGGGAGAAGGTGGGGCGGCAACAAAGGGAAAGAAAGAAGACAACTTTAATTTTTTTTTCTTTTGTTTTCTTTATTTATTTTAGGTTATGGAAGACCACAAAAACCTAATTAATTTATTTATTAATTAATTCTTTTATGACATCATGTATGAGGTCATGCATGATGTCATCACCCTTTTTACTTTTTCATTTTCCTCTTTTTTTTTTCTATTTTTCTATTAGTTCTTTAATTTAATTCTCGATTCCGAAATTTTCTTTTCTCCGATTTTATTTGACAGTTAGGTCAGGAGTCAGCTCTCGGGGTCAATTGACCAAATTGCCCCTCGTCGGTTCATCCCGGTTTGCAAATAATCCAATATTTCTTCTGGCTCCCTGACATAATTATTTGACTGGCTTAACAGTTCCTTTTCATGATTTTCTCTTTTCCACTATGTTCATAAGGGTCCTAAGGACCGCAGCGTCACATTTTACGGTTTGAAATTTGAGTTTAAAATGACTTCGCAGTCGTTCCCGAGGAGGTCACCCATCGCTGTGACTCTCGGCTCGTTTAACTTCTTATGTTCTGTTTTTCTTGTTTATACTTAACTAATTGAACATTACTAATTATTTGTGTTTATGGTTTACCTAATTGTCTTAAGTATGGTGTTAATCCCCTTAATTGTCCGGACCGACACCAATCACCAGAACAGTGAAATATACCAAGCTATACAAATAGGGGTGTTACAATTCTCCCCCCCTTAAAATAAATTTCGTCTCGAAATTTTGCCTGGCATCAATCTTTGAACAACTATGGGTGTTGTCTCCTCATGTCCTCCTCTCGTTCCCAAGTAGCTTCTTGGCCCGAATGATGGTTCCACAGCACTTTTACCAATGGTATCTGCTTGTTCCGTAGCTGCTTCACCTCATAAGCCAGAATCTTTATGGGTTCTTCTTCATATGTGAGGTCTGGATTCACTTATATTTCTTCTATAGGTAGTACATGAGATGGGTCTGATCGATACCTCCTCAACATTGACACATGGAAGACGTTATGTATCTTCTCTAACTCTGGAGGTAGTGCCAAACGATAAGCCAAAGGACCCACTCTTTCCAAAACCTCATATGGCCCGATAAAACGAGGACTTAGTTTCCCCTTTCTGCCGAATCTCATAATCCTCTTCCAAGGAGAAACCTTGAGGAAAACTTTCTCACCCACTGCATACTGAATATCCCTTCTTTTCAAATCAATATAGGACTTCTGACGGTCTGATGCAGCTTTAAGTCGACCTCTGATCACCCTGATTTTCTCTTCAGTCTGTTGAACTATTTCGGGTCCAATCATTTTTCTTTCACCCATGTCATCCCAACACAACAGGGTTCTACATTTTTTGCCATACAAAGCTTCATATGGAGGCATCCCAATGCTTGATTGGTAGCTGTTGTTGTAAGCAAACTCAATCAAAGGCAAGTGTGTATCCCAATTACCCTCAAACTCAATCACACAAGCCCGTAGCATGTCCTCCAAAATCTGAATTACCCTCTCAGACTGGCCATCTGTCTGTGGGTGGAATGCAGTACTGAAGTTCAATCTAGTTCCTAGGGCTCTCTGAAGACTACCCCAGAATCTAGAAGTGAACCTAGGATCTCTGTCTGATACAATGGATACTGGCACTCCATGAAGTCTCACAATCTCATCAATGTACAACCTGGCCAATCTGTCCAAACTGTAGTCCATTCGGACTGGCAGAAAATGAGCAGACTTAGTCAGTCTGTCAACAATGACCCATACTGCATCATGACTCTTCTGTGTCCTCGGAAGTCCCATTACAAAATCCATCGTTATCCTTTCCCATTTCCATTCTGGCATTGGTAGTGGGTGCAACAACCCAGTAGGTACTTGATGCTCTACCTTTACTTGTTGGCAAGTCAGGCATTTAGATACAAATTCTACCACATCTCTCTTCATACCCTACCACCAGTAATGCTCCTTTAGCCCTCTATACATTTTTGTACCACCAGGGTGCATAGCAAAAGGAGACTCATGTGCTTCCTTCAAAATGATCTGCCTCAAATCAACATCATTAGGAACACATATTCTACCCTGGTGTAGCAATAGACCATCATCTCTGATTGAGAACTCTGGTTTCTTACCTTGCCGAACTTCTTCCAACAGCTTCTGATACTTTTCATCATTCTGAGCAACCATTCTGATCTGATCAATTAACACTAGCTGTACATGCCATGCCACTGCTGTCTACCCATCATCATTAATCTCTAAATTGGCCTGCAGTGATCTTAACTCATGCACCAAAGACAAAGGAGTAACCTGTAGACTTGCCATAGTCTTGCGACTTAGGGCGTCAGCTACAACATTAGCTTTCCCTGGCTGGTAGTCTATCAGACAATCATAGTCTTTTATCAACTCTAACCATCTCCTCTGTCTCAAATTCAACTCTTTTTAGGTGCCCAAATACTTCAAACTCTTATGATCTGTGTAGATGTAACATTTCTCCCCATACAAATAATGTCTCCAGATCTTAAGAGCAAACACAATGGCTGCAAGCTCCAAGTCATGTGTTAGATAATTCCTCTCATGCGGTTTCAGCTGGCGTGATGCATAGGCAATGACATTTCGATCTTGTATCAACACACAACCTAACCCATTGTGAGAAGCATCACAGAATCAGATATTCTTTACCCGTGTCGGTAAAGTCGGATCGAGCCTCTGTCAAACATCTTTTCAATTCATCAAAACTTTCTTTGGCATTTGTCCTTCACGAAATTTCACATCCTTTCTAAGTAGCTTGGTCAATGGAGATGCCAACATAGAGAATCCCTTCACAAATCGACGGTAGTATCAAGCTAACCCCAGAAAACTGCGAATCTCTGTGACATTTCTGGATGGCTTCCAATTAAGGATAGCTTCAATCTTGCTAGGATCTACCTTAATACCCTCTGCTGATACTATGTGCCCCAAAAAGGATATCTCCTTCAGCCAAAATTCACATTTCGATAATTTGGCATATAGTTGTTTCTCCCTCAAAGTCTGCAGTACAATCCACAGATGTCTATCATGCTCTTCTGCATTCCTCGAATAGACCAATATATCATCAATAAATACCACAACAAACTGGTCGAGGTATGGTCTGAAGATAGTGTTCATCAGATCCATAAAAGTAGCCGGAGCATTAGTTAACCCGAATAGCATAACCAAGAACTCATAATGGCCATAGCGGGTTCTGAAGGCAGTTTTAGGTATACTCTGCTCTTGTACTTTCAACTAATAATAACCTGATCTCAGGTCAATTTTGGATAACACAGCTGCCCCTCTCAACTGATCAAACAAGTCATCAATGCGGGGCAATGGATATCTGTTCTTTATTGTCACCCTATTCAACTGCCGATAGTCAATGCATAACCGGAGAGTGCCATCCTTCTTCTTAACAAATAACACCGGCGCTCCCCAAGGTGACACACTAGGGCGGATAAAGCCCTTGTCAAGCAACTCTTGCAACTGTACTTTCAATTCTTTTAGTTCTGCTGGTGCCATTCTGTATGGCGTTATGGAGATTGGGTCCAGGCATAACATCAATTTCAAACTACACTTCTCTTTCTGGAGGTAATCCTAGCAATTCTTCAGGAAATACATCCGGAAAGTCACATATAGGAATGTCCTTTAGTGCTGGACTCCCCACTTGGGTGTCTATCACATGTGCCAAGTATGCCTCACACCCTTTTCTAATCAATTTTCTGGCCAGTGCAGCTGAAATGATGTTTGAAGGCAATAACTGCCTCTCCCCATGTATTACTACATCACCATACTGAGGAAGACCAAAAGTGACTGTCTTCAGTCTACAGTCAATCATGGCATGATGCCTGGCTAACCAATTCATGCCTAAGATAATGTCATAATCTCTGAAGGGCATTTCAATTAAATCAGACAGAAAAGTGTGTCCTTGGATCACCAAAGGACAGTCCCTATATAGCCTATTTACCCTGACCTCTTGGCCTAATGGACTAGTTACTAGCACATCATAATCCATTGGTACACACTGAATAGTAGTAAAGCACATCACACTAGCACTAACATATGAATGTGTGGAGCCAGGATCAAATAACACATACACATCTTGGTCAAGGGTGGAGAAAATACCAGCTACTACATTTGATGTTTCAGCTTCCTCCCTCTGACGCATAGTATACACTCTGACTGGTGCGCCACTGGATACTGGCTGGTTGACAGTGCTCTGACTACCAGGAGCGCTACTAGGACCCCTACCTCTGCCTCTACCTCTAGCAGTTGACGGTGACCCTCTAGGTATAGAGATTTGGGCTGATCCTTCCGATGTAGCAAAAGATCCAGACCGGCGCAGACTAGTGCAATCTTTAGCGAAATGTCCGCTCCCTCCACAGTTAAAACATGCTCTGGTGGCCTTGAAACAAACCCCACTATGAGTTTTACCATAAGTTTCACACTGCCGGACTGATAGAACTCCTGGGGGTGTCTGTTGGGTCTGCTGACCAGACTAGGGTAGTCTTTGGCCAGAAAATCTGCCTCTGCAGGATCTACTGGAGCTAGATCCCCCAAACTGTTTCCTCTTTCCAGAGCCGCTCTTAGATGCTTGTCCCGTAGTCTTTTCAGTCTTTTCTTTCTCTTGAGTACCCTTCTTCACTGCCCCTTCTGATTCTATCCTTTCCAGTTCCAGGGCCTGTGAGATCAATTCAGCAAAATTCTGATGTCGAAAACCCACGACTTGCATTCTCAAATTCGGCCTTAGTCCGGACTCAAACCTCTTGCATCTGTCTCTGGGGGTGGAGACTAAGCTTCTAGCATAGTGGCTTAGTCTTGAGAAGTCTCTCTCATACTCTGCTACGGTTCGGTCCCCTTGTTTCAAACTCAAGAATTCTTGCAACTTTATATCCACATATGCATCAAGAACCCATTTCTGCCTGAATTCCCTCAGGAAATCTGTCCATGTCAGCACAGGTGGCTCAACCAGGCTGTGAGGGATGGTCTTCCACCATTCATATGCATCCCCTTGGAGAAGAGATACTGAATACTCGAACTTCAGCTCTTCCGTACACTGCAGCTTTCTAAAAACCCGTTCCATTCTTTCCAACCAGCATTCGCCTCCGATCCAAAATTTCATCAACTTTTCATATTCATTACTTGTTCTTTGATCTCATTCCAGATCAAACACAAGGAGTTTATGTCATATGTAAAAATTTATTGCTAAAACATGTCACACCTTACCCTTCCATAAGGCATAACATGATCCCGTAGAATACTTAATGAACTACCGAACTTCACCTACCGATAACCCATTAAGTACCCTACAAGGGATTTTAAAACGATTTTCTTACATTTTGGAAGTGGTGAGCATTTTAGTGAGAATTAAAAACCATTTATTCAAAGCTTAAATACTAGTAAAAATTTTATCCATTTTAAATCTTGCCGCAAATTTTATAAAAATTTTGACAGAGTTCCGTTTGTAATTGGAGAAAACAGTTCTTCAAATACCTAAAAAAAACACTTCCAAAAACATTTCACAACTCCCAACCTTCAATAACTCAATCAACTCAGTTCAACACACTTCAACATAATTTCACAATACAATTCAAGACTTATCATCTCAAAATATTTAATATCTCCAATCACAAAGCATAAAGTAAGAAATTCATAAGTACAAATATTAATTTACAGAAGGAAATCCAAAAAAAAATATTATTACAATTTATTTACAACTGCTCAACTACATTGATACATACAACATTTTTATATTTACATCAAGATTATCTACAAGGGTATAAAATAATACCCGTACAAAATGATCAGAGTAGTCCTCGATTTAACAGCAGCTCACTCTGCTGCTTTCTCCTTGCTCTTATCTGCGACAGCAAAATAAGCTATCGCTGAGTATAAAAATACTCAGTGGTGCACAATAAAAATTTAAAATACAATAAATAAATCATTCATTGCCAAACACAATTTAAATGTTTCTCAATCACATTTCACAAATATTAAAGTTCATAATAACATCATTTTGTCAAATAATCTATTAAACACAGTTTAGTCAAACAATTTCATAAACACAGTATTGCCAAAGTCATACACAACTTAAGCCATGACACAAAATTTCCGATCAATGCCGCGTTGTACATCACGACAAAGCAATCTCAACCCCATTAATCGAAATCAATGAGGGAGGTGGCTAGCTAGCTAATGAGTACTCATCCGATCTCAATCTCAACTGGCAAGCCAGAGAGAGAGGAAAATAAACGATCTTAACCCCATAAATGGAGGAGGAATAATGTGATACTGTCATGCTAAGTGTGAACATAAAATCAATTCAAAACAATTTATTCAAACAATTTATGAGAAATCTGATCAATTTCCAAAGTCACAGTTACGATTATAAAATGGCAACACAGTACATAATTAATCAAAGAAGTCAAATTTTTGAGATTAAAATATTTAAACAATTATTATTGTGCACAAACCTGACTTGAGTCGCCTTTAAGCCTTGACTCAGTCTCTTCGAATTTCTAAGTCTTTTCATTTGAAACACAGTTTCAGATGTTTGATACCATAACTTAACATAAGTCCGAAAATAAATTTAATTTTATTTTTACTAGTTTTATTGCGTTAAATTCGACGTTTTTGAAGTTTTTGTGTTTCGGGTTACTATTCACTACACTATTCAAGTCAAATTATTGACTTTTTAAGACTTAATAGGTATGGGAACTCCAACTTCACCCACATACCACATTTTGGTCATTAAATTTGTTGGTTTTGGTTATTTTCTCAAAACTTAAGTCCTTTTGGCCAAATTGTCAAATTTTCAGTTTTGGTGCTCCAAGTTGCACTGTTCCATTGGCAATTTTACTGTTGGAATTTGGCAAAACTTCCTTCATAGAAAATGTTCCTTAATGTCTTAAGTTTATTCTCATTTTTGGATCACCCCAATTGGAGTTTTGTAGCTCAAGTTATGGCCCTTTGAATCAGGGCTGCCGGATGGAAAATAACCCAGATTTTTAGGCACGATTTAGTCTTTGGCAGATTTGGGTCACCAAATTGGGGTGGCCAAATGGCTTGGTTGCTGGCAGAATTTGGACTTGTGTTCTTCATGAAAGTTTTAGGCCTATATGTAATCTAACCACTGGTAAAATTTCAGGTCAATTTGACCTGCCTAGCTCGAGTTATGACCAAATGAACAAACACTGTTCATTTGGTCAGTTTGTACAGTGGCAGACTGCTCTTAACCAACTTTGGTCAATTGGTTCACTAGGTTTTGGTCAGTTTTTGGGTATGGTTCCTAAATGAAAATTGTGTCATTTTATGTCTATTTTCATCCCCAATTGGTGGCATATCAATTGGACTTGTAAAATTTCCGTTTTGGTCCTTTAAAGTTGGCTTGGTCATGCTGCCAGCAGCATGACCATTTACCCTACGAATTTGACTTCCATTCCAATAATTCCCACACACCTCCTTTGGTCATTATTGACCATTTTTCAGCTCACAATAGGTCAAAGTCATCATTTATGCATTTCTCCAAATTTTGGTTCACAAACCCTAACATTCAAACCCTAACTCATTTAATTATTGCAATTAACTAAATTCAAAGCTCTCAACATAATCAATCAACTAATGGAGGTCCATAAACTCATTCAAACTCATTAAATTCATGCAATTCATACTCCCTTCAACCAGGCCGAAATTTCAGCAATGGTCCTTCCCCCATATTTGTTTCATTTAATCAAGTTATAAGCTCACTTTTCACAACTAATTATGCATTTAAAGAAGTAAAATAGTAAGTTAGCACACTAACCTTTCTTAAATCCTTCAAACCCTATCTTTAACTCTTCTTTCTTCTTGTAATCTTCTTCTCAAGTTGTAATAACAAGCTTTAGTGAAGTTTTTTGGGGATTTATGAAGATTGAGTGGAAGGATTAAAGCTTGAGTGTAAGCTTTAATGGTGGATTTTCATGGAGATGAGAGGGAGAAGGTGGGGCGGCAACAAAGGGAAAGAAAGAAGACAACTTTAATTTTTTTTTTCTTTTGTTTTCTTTATTTATTTTAGGTTATGGAAGACCACAAAAACCTAATTAATTTATTTATTAATTAATTCTTTTATGACATCATGCATGAGGTCATGCATGATGTCATCACCCTTTTTACTTTTTCATTTTCCTCTTTTTTTTTCTATTTTTCTATTAGTTCTTTAATTTAATTCTCGATTCTGAAATTTTCTTTTCTCCGATTTTATTTGACAGTTAGGTCAGGAGTCAGCTCTCGGGGTCAATTGACCAAATTGCCCCTCGCCGGTTCATCCCGGTTTGCAAATAATCCAATATTTCTTCTGGCTCCCTGACCTAATTATTTGACTGGCTTAACAGTTCATTTTCGTGATTTTCTCTTTTCCACTGTGTTCATAAGGGTCCTAATGACTTCGCAGTCATTCCCGAGGAGGTCACCCATCGCTGTGACTCTCGGCTCATTTAACTTCTTATGTTCTGTTTTTCTTGTTTATACTTAACTAATTGAACATTACTAATTATTTGTGTTTATGGTTTACCTAATTGTCTTAAGTATGGTTCTAATCCCCTTAATTGTCCGGACCGACACCGGCCACCGGAACAGTGAAATATACCAGGCTATACAAATAGGGGTGTTACAAAAAATATAAAAAACATATTATTTTATAAAATTACGTATATTGCTATAAATGAAAAGATAATAAGTAAATAATATGTTATTTAATGACTCAATATAAATTTTAAATATTAAAATATCAATATCATTGATTTTTAAAAATTTTTAATTTAAAAAATTTTAAATTAACTAGGTCAATAATTTATTGTTCAACCATTTAGTCATCCAAATTTTTCTGAATCAACTTCTTATCCAATTTAACAAGTGAACTATCTCTATTTCATGTCCGGATCGCCAGTTAACTAAATCAATCCACTGGATCGATATGAATTTTATAACAATGCTTGTAAGTTTTAATTTTTAAAGAAATAATTATTAATTTAAGTTTTTTAAAATTAATATTTAATCCTCTAAATAAATATAAATATTAATAAAAAAAATCAATGTAATTTCTTCAAGTATTCAGAAAATATTAAGCGGAGTAGTGCTTAAAATTAGACTGATTATCGAGTCTCGTTGGAAGTTTAAAAAACAAATAAAAAACTAATCGGACCAACAAAAACGTAGCTGCTCGATTGAGCTTTGGCAAAGGGGTAAAGTCTCGCCCCCAAAAGCCACACACACCGCGCCCCACCAACCCCCAACCCCCCCCAAAAAAAAGAAAAAAAAGAAAAAAAACTTAGAAGGAATGGGAGTCGAAAGTGCCGCGACTCCCCCTTCAATCCGTAAAGCAAGGTTCTTCGATTTGAGCTACTTCATTGTTCATTCCATCGATCGAAACGATCGATGATTTATTAAGAAGAAGATAATGGATTACTACAAGATATTGGAGTTGAACAAGAACGCAACCAAAGAGGAAATCAAAGAAGCCTACAAGAGATTGGCTCTCAAATATCACCCTGACAAGCATTCCCAATCTCCTCAACTGGTCAGAGAAAACGCTACCCTCCGTTTCAAACAACTCTCCGAGGCCTACCAAATCCTCGCTGATGACCGGAAACGTGCCGATTATAACATTCGCTCCTCCTCCTCCTCATTCTCCTCTGGTTATAATAATCATAGACATGCTCATGGTTATGGCTACGGTTATGGCTACAATTACCATTCTTATCAGAGCCAGAATAGAAAAGCCGATGGTGGTTTTGTCTCCAAGTTCGATGTTGCACTTCGCTACTTAACCACTCGTGCTTTTCTTCTCAATCTTGCCTTTGCTGGGTATGCTTTTGCTATTTATTTCCCTTCGTTCCATAAATTTCTTTGTGGTTTTTTAACGAATAATTAGGTTCTGAGCATGTGAAATTGTGCTAAATTATCTTTTTTTTTTTTTTTTAAGTAATGTTATAATTTCTAGTGTAGTTTAGGGCATCAATTACGATATATTTTTTAAGATGTTTAGTTAAAAAAATTCAAAATCATTATTTGAGCTGATTTGACGTGTGCACGGATTTTTTTGAGTAATATAGTGTTATATTTAGGTAAAAGAATCAAGAAAAAGCCTTAAAAGACGTAAGGTTCATTTCTAGTACTACCATTTTTAAAACAAGCACAGATTAATTTCTGCCACCAAAATTTGTTTAAATCTGCTTGAAACTATTTCTGGTACTTGCTTCAATTAGATCAAATATGTTTTCATTAGGTTTGCATATTCAAATGGTTATGGGAACTCACTGTTAGCATTTGTTTTGAGAATTCGGGTATGCCATTAGATTGAAACTGCATAGCATGGTTTAATAGGTTCAAGCATTGACAACTTCAATTTATAGAAAAATAAATAAAGGATATTTTATTTCTCCTCAAAAAATTGTGTTTGAAGACCACAAATGTAACTTTTGTGCTTAGCCTAAAATTCCTCTTCTGTTCCACTCACAAGATGCTTGAAAATAAATGTCATGTTCCTTGGCTATCTAATCATTATCATGCCTAAAGAGGACTGGTCCCTCTTAAACTATAGGGTGGTAATGCAGCTAAATGGAAACACAGTGCATCCAAACTAAGGAATCTACTCTTTTAGGATGTGGCTTCTTGCTGCTGAATTCTGTCTTTGATTGTAATCAGATATTGAATTGGTCTTACTTGGTCATCAAGAAGTTATCTGTTATTAGTATTGCAGATTGGTTACTTACAAGAATGAACTTTGACTGTTTATTTGTTCTTGTTGTTATTCACTGGCTTGCAATTGTTTATTTTTACTTTATGGAAATTGAATCAACATTATGTTTTCTGTTCCTTCTTTTAGTAAGAAGCCAAATGATTTTTTTTTCCTGGATATTTTATAGGTGGCTTTGGTGCTACATCTTGTCCTCTCTTCTTTTTGGCTCATTTTATAGCTTTAATGTCTAAATGCATGTTGGTGCAATGCATCTATTTGATAATGAGAGGAAAGAAGAGGAAGTGAATTTGGCAGTTTTTTATTTGAGTGGATGTACTTGGTGTTATGTGTTGCATTATGTTACTGACTTTGTTGACAAGTTGTTGCTTACTCGTTGAGCTCTGCTGAGACAATTGGTAGAGGAAAATTTCATTTTTGTTCATTGTGATGGGGAAATTTACAGGAATATTACTTTAAGTCGCGCGCTCTATACCTAGAAGACGAAGATCTAGATACCCATACTTTGGAATTCTACAAACTTGTTCCTTGCTTTGTCTCTGAGGAGCAATCATAATGGCAAATCACTTGTATTAGGGACTTAACTATAGCATATAGATTGACATAAAAGTTATAGAATTTTTGTTTGCAAATTAGGCTATACTTTTGTAGTTATGCGAGAAAAGTGTGGAGAAAAAGTCATTGTACATAGGATTTTATGAGAAAAGGTTGCACTTAAACCTATGATGGTGCTAGGGAAACTGAAAGTCTTCCAGTTGCTATAATTATGAAGATTAATGGCATATACATGGAGGTGATGTTGTTAGGAGGATGCAATTGAGGTGAAGCAGGCAATTGTTGATGATGTGGTTGTTGATCTGTTGAACCCGTTCAGTCTAATGGAGAAACAGGAGTAGGTGCACTATCACACATACTGATTTCCCAAGCTTCTATGCATGTCCTACATTTATTTCTTGCTCTTCAAGATTGTACTCTTTAGAGTAGAGGACGAATGATAGATTTTGAATATCAGTCAGCCATATATTGTTCAGTGATTTTAAGGATGCAAAATGTGAAGTAATTTATGTTTGAGTAAGGTGTTTTACCTCTATGTTATTTGATTCTCTGGTCCTACGTAAACTTATAAAGATGTAACCTCTATACTCAAATTTGATTTGGATTGAACAAAAGTTATTTTGATATGATAAAGTCCTACATCACAATTTTATTTTATTTTATTTTATTTTTTTTTTCAAATAATGTCGAAATGGCTAAGGTTCAGCCCACCTTTTGTTTCTTTTGCATGCCTTGTTACTTTATCTAGTTTGAAATTGTATTTTTAGAGAAAATTGTTTTTTTTTGTGTCAAAGAAATAATTAATCACAAATATATATATATATATATATATATATATATATATATATATATATATATATATATATTGTGTTGAATAACATAAACTTTTATTTGTAGATAACATTAAAATGGACCATCCAAATACGAACTTAAATGGAAGCCCGATATGCATTAGGTTCTAAAAAAAGAAAAAAAAAATCCATTTTAGACATTAGGGCATAAAAATGATTTTTTTTTTCTTTAGAAACAATGGTTATTTTCTCTCTGTAATGAGTTGTTGCTCTTGCATCAATAAATTCTTATATCGAAAAATCCCCCACAACCCCCCTCCCCTCCTCTCTATGCAGTGCTTTAATTGGCGGGATGGTGATAATAGATAAGAGCAGGGAGGCACTGTGGAAAATGCACAATTCTGGGGTAAGTCACTGAATCTAATGATTTAACAAGTGATTGACTCATATTCATATATTTCCGTTTGTTATCATTCATTGAACAGTTAACCATCCAAGTCATCTTATTACTTGTCACTGTGCTGTGATCGCTTCTGCATAGTTGATGAGACACAAATCACTGCTTTATGCAACTGCTTTTAATACTTCGTTGCATAGAAAGTTTATTATACGCTTGTTCTTTCAAACTCCTGTGATCATGATACATACTTTTTTGCCTTCATGGAGCAAGTGTTTGTTAACTTAACTAGTGAGGCCTTAATTATCAATTTACTTCATGGCTTGCTGTTTGATAAATGATGTATGAACTGAGACTAACCCTAAACTGCTTCAGTGTTTACCACTGGATATAAAGTACAAGATTTCTTTGTCTTTTTGTTTATGGGTTACATGTTTGAATAGTGACACTGCCAGGCTAATTTTGCACCATGAAAATGAGCAAGATTATGCTTCCTTCTAAGGTTTATGTTAGTATAACTATTTAAATCTTTTGAAACATTCATGCAGGGGCATGTTGGGATCATGTCGCTGAGATCATTAGTGACCTGCAAATCACTCACATTCATTTAGAACTGTATAATGCTTCCATTACACAATTATAATGGGGAATGCAGAGTTGTTATTAACATTTAGCTTAATGTGTCTGTGTATTTGTATAGTCTAATAGTTTAGAGGGTATCATTTTAAGAAAAAGAAATAGCATTTCATCAACTGTAAAATAAGAAACCTACATGTACAATTGATGTGGGTTGGAAATTTCAATCCCATTGCGGTTAAATCAATAACTAATTTGTGAAGAAATGAGATGGCATAAATAATAGTGGAGATGACAATACTAGTAATTTTCCTTTGGGAAGGGTGGGCATTTTTTCTATTAGATTACATAGGTATTTAAAGAGGCTCTTCGAAAGAATTTTCTTCTTTTTTCCCTAGTGGAAAAATTCTTGGCAAATGCTAGTAGAGATGCAAACTAATCTAAACAAGAAAATTCTCGATGCAAAACCTAAATAAGTAAATATTTCTAAATAGTGAAAAATCCTAATTGATAAAATTTATCAAAAAAACCTAAATTATTGAAATTAATAATTAAATGAAATTTCCTTCTTGATGCATATGCATATGCATTTAATTTTTGCTGTAACTATTATAGGGAAAACGAATTGCTTTGTGAAAAATATTAGAAATGAGTTAGGGTATTTGGGCATTCAAAGAGGCTAAACTAAAAGCTTGTCTAGTTGCTTGGATTTGCATGTTTAAACACTAGACTGTGTTTGTTTCATAGAATGGCATGAAAAATAATGAGAGTAAAATAATTATTCGTTGAATAGCTATTCTTAACTTTAGTTCAAATTTTAATCTAAAATATTAGTTCATGGAATAGTATTTTATAATTATAATTTTTTTTAATTTAACTTTAAAATGTTCAATAATTATTAAAAAAATATATATATGTTTTTTGAAATATGTGATATAAATTTAACACGAATGGAAAATAACTATTCCATTATCATGAATGGCTATTTCATTCCATGAACCAATCAAATGCTAGTAATACATAACTCTCCTGTATGATACATCAAAGTGGTCATCTTCACTTAGGCATGGGATTGCACTCCTGGTTTTGTGTGTTTTTATACAACTGATAGCAATGCATCTTCTATATAAAAATATGTCTGGTAATATCTTTGATGTTTGATTTTGCTATTTCATTCCATGAACCAATCAAATGCTAGTAATACATAACTCTCCTGTATGATACATCAAAGTGGTCATCTTCACTTAGGCATGGGATTGCACTCCTGGTTTTGTGTGTTTTTATACAACT
Source organism: Hevea brasiliensis (assembly GCF_030052815.1). Classification (NCBI taxonomy): domain Eukaryota; kingdom Viridiplantae; phylum Streptophyta; class Magnoliopsida; order Malpighiales; family Euphorbiaceae; genus Hevea; species Hevea brasiliensis. Next base: position 86,372,110 of record NC_079495.1, read on the forward strand.
GATAGCAATGCATCTTCTATATAAAAATATGCCTGGTAATATCTTTGATGTTTGATTTTGCTTGTAGAAATCATTTGAAGAAGCCATGGATTCCATTGAAAAGGCTAAGGCCAATAGACATGATGTGTAAGAGTATTGTTTATATTCCATGTTATATTGCATTGATAGAGCTCATGTTGAAGAATGTCTTCAACTAAGAGAATATATATATATATATATCCTCACTTCGTCGTAGAGATCTTTTTTTTTACTATATATGTAAATTACAGTCTATTGCAGGCTACAATTTATATGGAAATAGGATATCCTAGTTATTTTTCTTTTAATTTTCTCATCTCCCGCTTGTGTTTATATTCTTTTATCGTTACTTTTTTAGTTAAATTAGGCTGCGTTTGGATCCTGGGATTCGGATTTGGAATTTGGATTTTTGATTTAGAATTTGGAATTTAAAATTTATAAATTTAAAAATCTTTTGTTTTACTATTAAAAAGAAGGCAAAACACATATTTAAGCCTTTTTAACTCTACTTCATTTTTATATTAAGTTCTTATACCTTATTTTATATTTTTTAAGCCTTACTTTTTGTTTTTTTTTTATTATATTTTTTTTTTTTTTAAGAGAGTTAATTGAAATTTGCAGTAAATGGTAAACTTTTTATTAAAACAAAAAAAAAAAAAAAAAAAAAAAAAAAAAAAAAAAAAAAAATTTTTTTTTTTTTTTTTTTTTTTTTTTTTATAAAACCTAAAAAATTATTTCTTGATTCTACAAAATTAGGTCTTTCCGCCTCCCGCAAAGCACATTCATGGATTGCTTGCATGGAGGCATGCAAAAAAGCAGCCCCCATGAGCCCAATGATGAGGAGAGAGATGAGGAGATTTTTGTAGACTTTGTTTCTCCAAGTAGCTTGCAAGCTATTATGAGATTAGTGAGGAGGTGGGGCATGGTCATTTTTGGTATACTTGCTCTACTAAGGCTAAGAAAGGTAATATGAAAGGCTAGGAAGTAGCCATCAAAGTTATTCCTAATTCTAAGGTTCAATTCTCGAGTTCTTAGCTTCAATCATAAGCCATATCTCATTATTTTGTGGTGCTTTAGATCAATTCTTCAACTCTACAGTGCAAGACTTTCTAGCACTTAATTATTTGCCTATACATTTAGAAATTTCGAGTACACAGTAATGCAAAAGAGAATGTTTGCACATGAGCATTCATGCACATTTGTGCACACACATTAGAGATACAAATAGTACACACACACACACACCCACCTACACACACACACAGAGAAAGAGAGAGAGAGAGAGAGATGCCTTGCATATTGCTCCCAACACTCCATTCCTTCTAGTTGATGAACACTAATGGCAGCTACACAAAATTCAAGAGAAATCAAAATTTTTATATTGAAGAGAACTTGCCTGAAATGGATGTAGACAATTAGACACCAAATTTTTTTTTAAAAAAAAATCTTCTCAAAATTAAATTTAATAAGGGTATACAAAAAATTATAAATGACAAAATTAACAAATAATATTTTTGAAGCAATACCATGCTAACATAATCAAGGACCATTGAATCCTTCACCGCATCTATGGAGTTCTTTACTACTTCCTATTAATTCCAAAATCATTTAGAATGACATAAGAATAATGTTCAAAATACATAAGGTGATAGACAAAGCCCAAAAAATAGAAAGAAAAAGAGCTCACAGTCTAAGAGTTCGAAAATAGGGGTAAACAGAGGTGCAAAATGAACTAAGAATTTTAACTTCATTTCACGTGAAAGAAATTTCAACATGCTACTTTTTATATACAACTCTAAAATGAGTAATATGTACATCTAACACTAGGTCATTGACAATCTTTTAGAACTAATCTAGACCTCTGCTTCGATACCATGAAAATAGGGGTAAGCAGAGGTGTAAAATGAACCAAGAATTGTAATTTCATTCATTTGAGAGAAACTTCAGCACACTTAGAAGCATACGGTGTCGCTGGCAAAGTGGGTTTAGAAATGACAGTAGAAAGGCCACTGTTGGCGAGAAGAGGATTAGAGGGACTAGTAACACGAACAGGGTCATTGTCAATACACTCGTTAGCAAAGCTTCAACCTTTGGAGGTTTCATCAATGGAATGGGCTTCTAAGAGGAGGCTAAGCGGAGTGGTCAAAGATGACCTCCATGGGATGCTTACAATCCGAGTAGTAGGTGCTAACTATAGGAGATGTTGAGTGGAGTTCTGCAGTTACTATTTTTTTTTTTCCAGTTGGTTAGAGTTTTAGAATTTTTAATTTTCTCTCCTACACGGTATCTCTCTTAATTAGACTAATTTTTTTTCCCTTTAACTTGTCGCAAACCTTGAATTAACCACACGTACAAATGGACAGTTAAAAAAGGTATAATATCAACAAATTTGAAAGTTTAAGGGTTTATAATGTAGAACACATAGTATAGAGGTGTAACGTAAATATGAAGCAAAATTCACAGTTTAAATATACCATGTGCCTTAAAAAAATTTTCATGAAAGTGCCTACAAGTTATGGTATTATATAAAATTGATACATTTGATTATAGTGGGATGGATTTGAAATAACAAGATAAAAGTAATTATTTTAAATTTTTAGTTTTTAAGCTATCATGAATACATGAGATTTGAATCAAATTCAAATCCATATTTATTTAGAATATCTAAACAATATATTTAGACCAATTCAAAATCCATAGGATAAAATCCCTCTATCCAAACATAGTATTAATGATAATGTGAATATGTTTGATTTACTTAATTTTATTTTATTTGTTTACCATAAATAAAATAGAATTAATAAATTAGATATTTAATTTTTTTAAAATATAAAAGAAAATTTGAGTTGGGTGCCTAATACATTTTCGACATGTGCTTATTTTCTCCATAGTTTTTTAATGACTAATAAAAATTTGTTCAATTAGATCTAATTGAAAATTAGTTTGGTAATAATATGTTTATTTTTTATGAACATCATAGAATTTGGTGGCAAGTTTAGTGATGACTCAATAAAATGAACATCATAGAACATCAACACCTTCAACTAGAATTTTCACCTTCAATAAGAAGAGTAGGAGATGCAGAATTTTGAATCGAACTATGTCATATATAAATATTTTAACGTCAACTCGACATTCTCAATATAGTATTTATCACTACATATAATATTTATTCTCGATTTAAATTTCCATTAGAACAAGAAAAACACAAATTTGAAGCCGTAAGACCACATATCCTTCTAGTTCTTGATTAAGCAATTCAAATCTATCTTTGTCAACACAAACATCCAAAAAATATAATATTAGCTACAAAAATTTATATGGTGAAAATCACATCATTCAATATCTAACTGAAAAATATCTAAGTGACGGTCTAGATCTCTAAACAGACAACCTAATCATAGGGGTGCATTATTTGGTTGTAAAAAAAAAAAATTATTATATGGTTTTGTGATTTTTTTAAATAGGACTTTGGAGTTAATTTTTCGATAAAAGAGTGTCTTGAGCTTATTTAGTAAGGAGGAGAAATTGTCTCCATGTTGTCAATTAAATTATAATTTAGTCCTTAAATTTAGTGTAGTTTATATATTAATCCTTATATTTTTAAAACAAAGTTGTTTAATCTTTGATATTGTAATAAATGTTTAATCTTTGATATTTTAGTAAACCTACATATTTGTCCCTTTATTCAATTTTCTGTTAATTATACTAAAAACAATCAAAATACCCTTAAACTCTATTTTTAATATGAAACAATTTAGTTTTTGAGATTTTGTTTTATTAATAAAATAGTCCATAGATTTAATTTATTATTTTATTTATAATAAAATAACACTATAAATTTATAATGAAAATTTTATTATAAAATAGTCCCTATATTTTATAATATTTATTATTTAATTATAATATTATCATTTTATTTTATCAATATTCTAGGTATATTATATATTTGAATTAAAATAATCTGAACACTTTTGCGTCCATATATGTCTAGACAGTAATTAATATGTAAGTTTATTAAAATGTCAGTGACTAAATAGGTGGTTTTAAAAATACAAGGACTAATATGAGGGTTTCACTAAACCTTAGAAGCTAAATTGTAATTTACCCTAACGATGTTTAGGCAATTTCCTTTGTTTTCTTATAATGCGTAATCTCGAGGTACCTTTCTTAAAAAAGGTTAACCTTAGGACCCTACTTGACAAATGTGCACAGTATTTTTTGTAATTTATCCTAAAAAGATAAGACAAAATAACTAATTTTGGCAATTTGATTTGATTTTTAGTAATTTACTTCTCATTTATTTTGTTTTCTCCTCTTCAAACTTCAATTTCACTCTCTTTTGTCACCTGTCTTGCCTTACTCTATCATCTTCTTTCTTTAGTTCACAGCCTCACTTTGCAATCATAGAGCCTTTCACAACCCACTCTTGAGTCTTGACCTTCACGTAGGAAATAAACTTTTGATCCACAACCCAATTCCTGTTATTTGATTTATAATCTCTCAATCACATTATATTTGCTTTGCATAATGGTTCTAAGATGGAAATAACTAGTGTTTTGGTCTTTGTTACGCTTGTAGTTTTCAACATGATGGTTATGTTGTCCCAAAGAAATTGGCCAAGAGGGAGGCGTATTAGATACTTTAAACAATTTTTGATCCTTGCTCAATACACTAGTGAAAAAAATTGAAGTTAGACATTCTAAAATATGTAAATATTATGTTTGATAAGTAAAAGAAGCTCAAGAGACAATTTTATACACTCTGACCTTAACTACATTAAGAAAGCCTTTAAGATTCAAGTTAAATGCCAAAGTTTCAACTCAATATTCTTTGGATCTCAACAATTTTAGAAAGTGTATACCACAACATTCACAACAATAAAAATAATTAAAGTGTTGAAATTAAAGAGTTAATGGATAGAAAGATAAAAAACAATGATTTTTTTTCTATAGTGTTTTAGCATTAACATGCCTAAATCCATTTTCTAAAATATCTCCTCTGAGTTTTCACTTCGCTAAATTCTCTTTTCAATGGGCAAAAGAAAAGTCTTTTATAGTCAACCTAGCTTCATAAGGTGCTTAAGACCTTTACAAGTTCTTCTCACAAGAACACTTAACCTCAAGCTTATAAGATGCTTGAGAACTATAAATATGATTTGGTTGGTAAGAATCACTCTCACTCAATAATAAAATACAAGATCAAGAATCTATTAATATGAGAGGGAAGGTTTGCCAATGATAGAACAATAATCAATTTGAAGATCAAGAATGAAAGCTCATAAATAGGCAAAATAAATCTCTTAAAGTTGTAATGCTTTTATTAGGTTAAAAGGTAGTAAATGACAAAGATATAAGCAGGTTTGAAGGCCAAAACAACTGCACATAAAGGTGCCTAATAGCTATAAAATTTGAAAAAACTAGCCTTTATTTCTTAAAAATTTGTATAGACTAATTTTAGTTGGGGCAAGCTAAAATTAGATAACTAAAATTATTATCCAAGTAGCAAAAAATGAGATAGTCTAAAATTAGGTAACTAAAAATAACATAGGTAGGTAGCTAAAAATGATAGTTAAGAAAAGTAGTCATAGAAAGTAGCTAACTAATTTTGCTTTTGTGTGAATTGAACTTTATAAAACACTTAGAAAAATTATTTTAGCCACTCAAAAACTTTAGAAATATGATAAAAATGATTTCCAAAGGTTTGAATTTAAAAGAAATTTTTTTTATAATTAATCCTTTGGCAAATATCTCTATTATCCCTTACATATTACCTAAAAGATTCTATCCTATTTCTTCATTGATTACTAGATGATAATCTTATTTAATAACTCTTACTTTAATTTTATGTTCCTTCCATCAAAGTCCTTCAAGGCACACCATACACAAGAGTCATTAAACACTATACGTGAGGGTTCAGTGAAGTTTGTTAAGTTTTGTCGTCAACAAAATCAAGCTCATTAGAGCTTGTGGTCAACAAGTTATAATGTGTGTGTTTCAAATGTGCCAATGATTTTGTAAATGAAGTGAGTATTCCATGGGTCCATGTTGACTTTTTATAGGAATAACAACTTTAGTGGAGGAATGCTTCACTTTGGCTTGGTGTAACTAGAAGATGAAATGACTCACAAGATCTTTAGAAGTCTCACAAGGGTTTTCACCAAATAATTCTTTTTCTTTTTCTAAAATCCTATTTCAAGGATTTAAGATTTCTATCGAAATGTCGGTTGAGTTTCCTTTGAAAAGTGGTATCAAACCCACTTATGAAAAGAGCATACATAATAGTATAGTTCTTAATCATTCAAAATTCATTATTAGACTCTAGTCTCCCAACATAATACATCTAAATCTAAAATTACCATTTCAATTAATATAAATAAAAGAGATATTCTCTTCATCCAAAAGAGAGTTTTTTAATTGGGTATAGTATAAATTTATGTAGCTTGAATTTTAGATATATCGTCATGGACCCTAATTGTGATCCAACCTAAAAATTTCACACTGCGACCCGATTGGAATAAAAAGTGAGGTCTGTGGTAGTAGCGGAGGTATGTGGTGATTGTAATATTCTACCTTTTGCGGTAGAGTTATGAGATATTCGGAAAACACACTAGGGTTAGGGTTTGAGAGTTCTGAGTGATTGTATCTCGCTCTTTTCATCATGGTGAAACTTTTTTCTCTTATCTTGCTCGTGGATGTAGACCTTACGATTGAACCACGTAAATCCTATTTATGCTTCTTCTCTTTTCTTATACTCTATGATTGTACGATTGTGTGTGTATTTTAGATTTGCATGCCTACTATAACAAAATGGTATAAGAGCTTTGTGCGTGCAATCTAGGGTTTACAAATGGCATCATCTTCAATGAAGTATAAGGAGGAGAAGTTTGATGGTGGATTGAGTTTTAATATATGGAAGATTAAAATCAAATCTTCCTTGATCTTGTAAGGTCTATGGCAGACAGTCGAGGATAACTTTTCGGAGGGTACGAAAGAGGCGGAGAAGGCTGATCTAAAGGAGAGAGCCTTGAGTATGATTTTAATAAGCATAACTGATAATGTCCCATATGTGATTGCTAGTGAAAACTTAGCATCTATATGATGGAAGAAAATGGAGGAGTTGTACTTTGCTAAATTGCTGACCAACCATCTGTATCTGAAGAAAAGGCTTTACAATTAGAGAATGAGCAAAGGTACTCCAATTAAAGAACATTTGGATGAATTTAATTCAATTAAAGAACACCTGAAGAATATTGATATTGATATTGATAGTGAGGATCAAGCCCTTGTTGTGTTATGTTCTTTGCTACCCTCCTATAAGACTTTTGTTGATACTTTGTTGTATAGGAAAGATAGTATTTTACTAGATGATATTGGTAATTCTCTAAAATTAAAGGAGTTAAAAAAGAATTTTCTAGATAATAAAGAAAGATTTGAAAGGGAAGGTCTGGTGAGTAGGGGAAGAACACAATCAAGGAAGGGTTATTCTAGCAGGAAGAAATTTAAGGCTAGATCTAAGTCAAGAATTAAAAAGGCTAATTGTTTTGATATGGGGAGTAAGGTCACTATAGGAGAGATTGTCCCAAGTTAAAAAATAAAAAAGGAAAGCGACCAAAAAGTTCTGTGAATGTGTTTGATAGGTATAACAATTCTGATGGTGACGATATTGCTGGGGAAATTTTATCTGTGAGTTCAAATCATGGATAGAATTCCTGGATTTTTGATACTGGTGCTACTTATAACATGTGTCCACATAAAAATTGGTTTGTCACTTACAAATAGATGAGTGGTAAGGTGTTTTTAGGTAATGATTATACATTACTTATGGAAGGAATTGGTAACATCAGATTGAGGATGTTTGATGGTGTTGTCAGAACTAAGGAGTGTTGGCATGTTTTAGGACTAAAGAGGAACCTTAGATACCATGCAGATAATGGAGTTCTCAAAGTGTGTAAGGGCTGTATGGTACTCATGAAGAGTAGTTTGGCTTTAAGATTGTATTTTCTTCAGGGCAATACAGTTTTAGGGGAAGCTGCAGTAGCATCCGAAAGCAATAATCAAAATCAGACTCAATTTTGGCATCTGCACCTCGGTCATATGAGTGAAAGAGGGTTATCTATATTGAGCAAGTGGGATTTGTTGTATGGGTAAAAAATAGAATTTGTGGACTCTTGTGAATACTGTGTGTTTGGAAAATAGACCGGGGTGAAGTTCAACAAAAAGGAAGTGCATAAGACTAGAAGTATGGTGGAATATATCCATTCAGACCTATGAGGTCCTAATAGAATCCCTTCCAAGAGCGATGCCAGGTACTTCGTGACTTTAATTGATGATTACTCTCGGATGGTTTGGGTGTATTTCTTGAAAACAAAAGATGAAGCATTTTCAACATTTGTAAAGTGGAAGACAATGATTGAAAAGCAGACAAAAAAGAAGGTCAAGCATCTTAGAATTAATAAAGGGTTGGAATTTTGCAATCGTGAGTTCGATGCATTCTGTAACAATGAAGGTATAGTGAGAGACCACACTTATACAAGGACACCACAACAAAATGGTATTGTAGAACGAATGAACAAAACACTTTGTGACAAAGAACAAACCATGCTTTTATATTCAGGTTTGGGAAAGGATTTCTAGGCTGAAGTAATTAACACAGCTTGTTTCTTGGTTAATAAATCTCCATCTATAGCTATTAAGTACAAAACTCCTTTTGACATCTGGTTTGGTTCACTTATTGATTACTCTCAACTGAGAGTATTTGGTTGCCTTGATTATACTCATGTAAGGATAGTAAACTTGAACTGAGGGCAAGAAAATGTATATTTTCTAGAGTATACATCTGGAGTGAAAGGCTACAAGTTATGGTGCAATGATCCAAAGTCTCTAGGATTAATTATTAGTAGGGATGTGACATTTAATGAGTCTTCTTCATTGGATAGTTAGAAAAAAAAATCAATAGCAGAATCAAATCATAGAGTTAGAGAACAGGTGGAGCTTGAGATTGATACTTTAGTAGTTTAGTCCAGTGATTTAAAGGATGAAATGTAAGATCCTGAACAATAAGAGGATGCACCTAAGCAAGAACAAAAGGAACCATATAGCATTGCAAATGGTAGAGAGAGAAGACAGATTAAACCACTATAGTGATATGCATATGCGGATCTAGTTGTATTTGCATTGTCAGTTGCTGAGACAATTGATGTGCATGAACCCAATAGTTATAGAAAAGCTATTTCTTGTTCAGATGCAGATCAGTGAGTCAGTGCTATGGGTGAAGAAATTGAATATCTTCACAAGAATTAGACTTGGGAGCTTGTAACATTGCCTAAGGGATAAAAAGTGGTAGGCTGTAAATAGGTGTTTAAGAAAAAGGAAGGCACTCCAAGGACTAAAGCACCTTGATATAAGGTACAGTTGGTAATAAAACGCTTTACTCAGAGGGAGGGGATTGACTTCAATGAAGCATTTTCTCCAGTTGTAAAGAACAGTTCTATCAGGGTTTTGCTTGCTATGGTTGCTCTTCATGTTCTAGAGCTCGAACAACTAGTTGTGAAGACAATATTTTTACATGGTGAGTTGGAAGAGCAAATTTATATTAGTCAGCCTGAGGGATTTGTCATTCTAGGTGTGGGAAACCATGTTTTTTGCTTAAGAAATCTTTATATGGTCTGAAATAATCGCCTAGGCAGTCGTATAAAATATTTCATTTCTTCATGGTTTGTAATGGTTTTATTCATAGCTCATATGATAGTTGTGTGTATCATAAAAAGCTTTCAGATGATTCCTTTATCTATTTGCTGTTGAATGTGGATGACATGCTTATTGCTGCTAAAAGCATGTCATAGATTAACATTCTAAAAAAGCAATTGAGTGATGAGTTTGAGATGAAGGATTTAGGTGCTACAAAGAAGATATTGGGAATGGAAATTACTAGGGATAGAAGTGTTGGAAAGCTTTTCTTGTCGTAGCAGGCCTATATTTAGAAAGTGCTTAAGCATTTTAATATAAATAATGCTAAGCCTATGACTATTCCATTTGCTGCCCACTTCAAGTTATCTATAGATATGTTACCAAAAATAGATGAGGAGATGGAACACATGTCTAGTGTTCCTTATTTGAGTGTTGTACATAGCATTATGTATGCTATGGTTTGCATTTGACTTGATATTTCACATACAATTAGTGTTGTGAGTGGATATATGACGTCTCTTAGGAAAGAGCATTGGTAGGCAGTAAAATCGCTTCTGAGGTATTTGAAGGGTACTACAGATGTTAGTCTGACATTTGACATGGCCAAGATGACTGATTTAGTTATTGGCTATGTGGATTCATATTTTTCAAGGGACATAAACAAGAGGAGATCTCTAACAGGTTATTTATTTACTCTCTCTGAAAGTGCTATAAGTTAGAAGGCAACATTGCAAGCTACAGTTGCTTTGTCCACTATAGAGGCTAAATATATGGCTTTAGTAGAGGCAGTAAAGGAAGTTTTATGATTATAGGGTTTGGTGGGTGATCTTAGGTTGATACAGAACAATCCAATAGTGTTTTGTAACAACCAAAGTGCAATACATCTTATAAAGAATCAGATGTACCATGAGCAAACTAAACACATTGATGTCAAATATCACTTCATTTGTGACATTGTATATCAGGGGACTATAGTTATGCAGAAAGTCTCTACACATAATAATCCAGCAGATACGATAACCAAAGGAGTCCCAGTTAACAAGTTTAGGTATTGCCTAGACTTGGTTGGTATTTGTAGCGCTCAGCAGTGCCCTTGTGAGGGTAATATGGCAAGACAGAGTGTTGAGGTGATTTTGTTAATGATGGAGGAAATTCAAGTCAAAGGGAAGAATTTTATTTTTTTTTATGGCTTAAATTTTGGATATGTCTTCATAGACTTAAATTGTGACTTGACTTGAAAGCTTCGCACTGTGACCCGATTAGGATAAAAAGTGAGGTCTATAGTGGTAGCAGAGGGCACAGGCCAATATTCTACGCTTTCTGGTAGAGTTCTAAGATATTCAAGAAACAAACTAGGGTTAGGGTGTTTTGAGTGATTGTAACTTGCTCTTTTCATCATAGTGAAACTTCTTTCTCTCGTCTTGCCTGTGGACGTAGATCTTATGATTGAACCATGTAAATCCCATGTTATTCTTTTTTTCTTCTTTTATACTCTGTGATTATGTGATTGTGTATGTGCTTTATATTTGCATGCCTACTATATATATATGTTTAAATGATTGTTGTCCATAAGTCTATGCTCATATATATGAATCCAAATTATTTTGTAGCCAAGTTGCATTAATGTCCAATAGACGTACTTTTTTTTTCTCTTCAACAACAAAGATTTTAGCTTAGGCTTCCACTTACGAACTTATTATTTAGAAAATCTACCACCATTAAAACCACTCTTAATATAGGGTTCTAGAATAGAATAAATGAAACTATTTAATACTATCCTTTACTTCCTACATATTCTTTTAAGAAATTCTAAGTTTTATTTAAATAAATATCCTGTTCATTATCTTATAAACGTAACAATCATGTTGGCAAACAAAATTATTAGTGCATTACCTAAATCACATTAGGACATATCTCATTGTTGGATAAATTATTATATGCATTATCATGATAAGAACAGAATATGGAAAAATTTTCCCTTTATCATAATTGTACATACATAATAGAGAGCAACCATTTCATAGTTTAAATAGATTATATTTATTATATGCATTATTATGATAAGAATAGAATTTGGAAAAATTTTCCCTTTATCATAAATTGTACATACATAATAGAGAGCAACCATTTCATAGTTTAAATAGATTATGTTGACATGCATTCGCTTTCTTACCCATAATATGGTATAAATTTCCTATCTTATACTTTTGTAAGTTCAGGAATCCATCTACATAGATTTATAGTTAAAGGAGAATTGATTTATAGTAAGCTATTATGTCAGAAGTGGAAAAGTCACTAGACTCAGATATTGTAAGTTGCAAAGCCACTACATTTAAATCTTAACAGTGGTAGAACCACTATATTCAATTATCAAGAGTGGCAGAACCTCTACATTTAGATGACAAAAAAGGCAAAGCCTTTAAATTTCAAGTAACATAAAATTTCCCTTAACAAGTCATGAATGTAGAGATTTTACATTTAGTTATACTCTACATAATTAATTTAGACTTCTTTCTACTTTACCCCTTTTTATACTGACTTTGCCTCTCATATCATATTGAAGCTAAACTTATTTCATTCTAATGCATTAGAGTTACAATTTATTTCAAATCAACATATCAGGGATAACTTAATTTAGAATAATGTATTAAAGGTAACCCAGTTCATGATAACAAAATAAAGATAACACAATTCAAAATGACACAATAAAAGTAGGTTTATTTATAACAATATATCAGAAGTAATTAAATTCAAGCTTATATATGTGATCTAATGGGTAATTTAATCAAAACTATCTACTACATAGAAGTAACTTATTATAATAATTTCAACAGACATAATATGTTCTCAAATTAATCACATAGATATTACTAAGTTGCAGAGTCTATTGACACATATGATAGAGCTACTACAACATTTTTTAAACAATTGGTATGATGTAACACTATTAAACTCATCACATATGATTAAATTGCAAAGCCTAATGATTCACATGATAGATATCCTATTATAGTGTCCCATTCTTGAATTATGTAGTATTGTCCACATTAGCCACTTGACCTCACAGATTTGTCCCTTGGGCCCTTTCTTTGAGGCTTAAAAGCATGTTACATAGGAAGGCCACACCATTTTGAATACCTTTATTTTCTTCTCCTTTTTTGATATGGTATAGTTTATTCTTGCCCCTATGTTTGGTCTAAGAGTGAAGGATCACTCTCCTCATGAATTTGTGCGATGTTATAGGCCCATTCTTTAATTGTGTAGTATTGTCAGCTTTGGCCCATATGGCCTCATAGATTTATTCCTTAAGCCCCTTCTTTGAGGCCTAAAAGCGCACTACGTAGTTAGAAAGACCTTGCCCTTTTGAATACCTATACTTTCTTCTCCCTTTTGATGTAGGACTCAGTTCATTCTTGCCTCCCACGTTTAGTCTTAGCGCTAATGATCAGTCTCCTCATGAATTTGGGGGGCTTTTCCACCTACATTGTCATAAACAATAGATAAAGTGGAATATAATAATAAAAGACTTTTTAATGCGTAAGATTCATGAAAGTAGAGAGAACAGGAATCATTTATTATCATTATACTTGTATAATGATTTGATGTTCAATACCAAAGTCAAATACACTTACAAGGATTCATTATTTCCTTTCTTAATAACACATCCTAATATAAATACATATTATTACCCAATTACTTGTTCTAAAATTTTTTAATTTATTATAAACAAACTAATAATGTTAAGATATTTTATCTATAGTTAAACTACAAGTTAAACATTATGAATGATTGTTAATAAGAATTATTGAACTGAATAACAAGTATGCCCAAGCCACTATACCATCTGATGAATATGATGGAGTTCTAATATGCTTTTTTATATAGAAGAGATATATCAAACATTCACATAGTAGTATAACCCTTTTTCTTAAGCCTTATACCATAAGTAATAAATAAATTTTTAGAGCGATTGAATTACATACTCTACAAGAATTTATCAATTTAGTGATCGATAATTTCATTGCCAAATCAATAAAATTTATTGGTAATTCAATATATTAACATATTTTCATTGTAGTGAACCTCATTAGTAATATATCGGCAATAGATTTTGTGAATCCATTGGTAATTACCAATAGAATATATGCTAGTATTAGCAATAGATTTTACAATTCGTTGCTAAATCACGTGAAATTATAAGATGTATTTAAATTTCAATTTTGAAATGGATTTTTTAATAGCAACTAATATATTTCATTGCTAAATTCATTGGTAAATTTATTATACATAAAATATCTTTAATTGTATTTTGCAACAGATTTTGTAAATCGTTAAGATAAAAGTGTAATGTTGCAACAAATTAAAATTACAATTATTTTATACAATTATAACTTGTATTTACATATATATATATATGGCTCATTCAATCCTTTTCAACGCTAACAACTAATATAAATTGAAGCTATATATATAAAAATCCATCAAATAAATTAAAACAATGTGTGAAAATCCAATAAATTCAACACAATGTCTCAACCAATGTAAATGAAAATCCAATAAATTCACATATCAATGGCTACTAAACTCATAAAAAAAAACTAATTAAAATATGTTGTGTCATGGTTGCCATCTTTATCCTCAATTGGAGGATCAGATGAATTCTAAGGATTTAAAGAATAAATTACACTCAATGTGATTTAATATACTATACAAATAAAAGGCTCTTGAAGGAACAAAATTCTAAAATTTGGGACACCATAAAAATTAGGGGCAGTGAACTACACAACTAGCTGAATGAATCACATGTTACAGTAATAAAAGTGTATGTCAAACTATTTTAATATACGAATGTGACTAGTTACATTTCCTTCATTCCATAAATACTTTACGTTATTAAATATCAAATTTATTTTGAGTAAACCTTTTTATTATTTATATAAATTGTTTACACAATCGATTAAGGAATCTTAAATGGTACAATTTCCTGATTTAAAAGCATCAAATTAACCTTGTGGTAGTAAGAAAAACTATATTGCCAGGCTAATTAAGGACTCCTTAAAAGGTACAATTCCAGCTTAACGTATCTAATACCAATTATCATTATCAATTAGTAAAATATATAATTATAGACCAGTCTAATAGTGAAGTTCTACAAATAAAATAAATTAAATAAATATGTAAAATGAAAATTTCTTATTACACAGTTTAATACCTTATAAGGAAAAATCTAGTTTAGAATCTGGAAGAAAATGCTTCTCCTACAACCTAGGAAAAATATTGAACATGAATGAGCATTTGACTCAAAGGATGTAGGTATTGATTATAGTTATAATTTATATAACTATCTATTGCAAATGCAGTCACATAAATGAAAAATGCACTAAACAAATAGATCACCCAAGCATTGCACAAGAGGATAAATTAGAGTTACACACGTATCTACGATAATACATATTTAAAGTTGACCCCATACCTTGGCTATATGAAAATAAGATGTTCTCTTATTCCATTATGTGGGATTCAGTGAAATGTAGCTTATGCACCCATCCCGTAGTGGCAAGAGTCAGTGATAATATAACGCGCATACATACATTGCCCGTCTGTATCCATATCCATGCGAGTTAGCAAATATGCAAGTTGTATTTATCTAGGATTCAACATCTATAATACATATACGTAAGCTCCAAGTTTTACCTGACGTGACACACCACAAAAATTGTAAAATCCTCACTTTAGCTAGTCCGTACAGTCTACTGTTCCAATGACCAGTGTCGGTCCAAACAGCTAGAACGTCCGAAAAAATATTTAAAGTAAAGTGAAGAACCATAATTAACTCAAATATTAATAAGAAAAATTTAGCAAAAATTTTAGAAATAAAATACAACCAAGTTAAATGAGCCGGTGCCCTAGCAATGGGTAGCCAAGTGAGAAGTTGCGGTTCTCGCAACTAGGAGCCCTAGACCCAGGTGAAAAATTATAAAATAATTTCTGAGACTCTAGAGAAGGGTTATTGAGGTTCTTATGGCATTAGAATGCTAAGAAAATACTTAGAAAAATTTTTCAATCGGTACAGACAATTTTGGCCCGTTAAGCCAAACAGAGGGCATTTTGGTCATTTTGTCTTTAGAGATGATTTTTGGCCAACTTGTCCAGTTAAATAAATAATTTATATAACATAAAATATGACTAAATGTTGTTAAAAATTTAATTGCAATTAATTAGATAAGAAATGGAAAGAAAATGAAAGAAAATGAGATTTATTACCTCATGCTTATGTAAGCATGAGGTAATTAAAAAGGGATGGCCAATCAAATTAAAGGAAGACATTTATAATACATAAATTGGGCAGAAAAAAGACAATTCTAGAAAAAAATTATGCAGCTACTCATCTTCCCAAAAGAGACGCCCCATACTCCTCCTTTCCCTCCTCCATTTTCATGCTTACAAAGCTTGAATTCCTTAGTCTTTTCTCAATAAAACCCTAACCTAGCAACATAAAAATTTATTCTTACATCCTAGTGAAACTTTTGGGAGCAAAAAGAATTAAAAAGAAAGAGTTCTTGCAAGCTTTGGATTAGCTCCCTAAGAGGTTAGTGACTTAAACTTATGTTTCTTTTCAAATTTATGTTAAGTATAAATGAGTGTAAATTACAAAGAAAAATTTTTGAATACCAATTGTATGTAAACCCTAAATTTTTGGCAGCCATGGTTAGGGTTTGTTTGTGATGATTTTAATGAAGTTAAAAGGTTATTGTGGCTGCCCTTAATGTGCATTTTGTAAGTGGATTGAAGAAATGCAATAAAAATGCATGAATGGTAATGTGTGTGAGTTAGGGTTTGGGGTGGAGAAATGAGACTTTGACCATGTGATGATGAAAATGGGTATTAATGGTCAATTAGTGACCATTTAGTTCTATTTAAACCAAAAATGAAGTGTGTTGAGTGATGGGATTTGGGTTTGGTGTGGCTGCCCTAGGTGACCTGCAGAATTGGACATGAGTCCAGCAGGTTTGGGAAGCCATAACTTAAATTATAGAGGTCCAATTGGTGTAAGGCCAATTGAACATGAAACTAGAAACATAATGGCACAACTTTGGTGAAGAAACCATGCCCAGAAAACCAAACCAAGTTGACCAAAAGTTTGCCCTAATCCGGGTGACCTGCAATCTGCCTGGGCAAAATGACCAAATGAACAGTATTTGGTCATTTGGCCATAACTCAATGTAGAAAGGTCTAATTGACCTGAAATTTTACCAACAATAAATTGAGATATAGACCAACAACTTTCATGAAGAAACCTGACACAAATTATGACCATAACCTAATCAAATTGCCAACCAAACTTAGGTTACCAAATCTGGTAGAACCAGTTTTGCCTAGAATTTTGGAATTTGTCCAATCCGGCCAATTATGGTGTTTAGGCCATAACTTGAGCTACAAAACTCCAAATGGAGTGATTCAAAAAAAGAAATTCAACTAGACAAAATAAGGAACAACTTTCATGTTGATCATTTTTCCAAATTCCTACTGCAAAAGTGACTAATGGAACAGTAAACCCAAAGCTTGAAAACTGAAAATTTTGTCCAACTCACATTAAGCATAGAGATGGTATTGGCAACCAATACCAACAAGTTTAAAATGCAAAATGTGGTATGTTGATGATATTTAAACTAATTTACCTATTGCCAATGCAAAAGTCAATATTTTGGTTGACTAATGAAATGAATAGTAATCATAAAAATTCAATTTCAAAGAATTACATAAATGAAAAGTGTTAAATGCCCTAGTAGGCCTAATGTGATTGGTTTGGAAAGGTTGGCATGCCAATAGGGTTCTGTTAGCAGTACTGCATATGGCTTTATGCCATTCTGTATTTCATGGCTTTCCATGCCATTCTGTGACATAATAGCCTTTGGCTATGATATTGAGTTGTTATACTCGGGTTTAATCCCCGATAATTATTACAGCTTATTAGCTGTTCTGTTGCACACCGGGAGACACAATGTGACCGATGGTGTGATGGTCCAAGGTACTTAGTACCCAGTACCAGTTTACCCATTTATCCAGTCCAGTCAACTAGTATAGGTTACTCGGGCAATGTTAATAAATCTTGCCAAACTTTAATCGAATAATATTGCAATAAATATTTGAAATTAAGTCTACCAAAAAATGTAAACATACATTCTGCATACATTTTTTTATTTTATTTTATTTTATTTTATATTGTCACCACTAAGCAGAATTGCTTAGCGCGTGGCAAAAGGTACTGGAGACATAGTTGGGGAGTCCAGCAGACCTCATACAGGGTGAGTTTTCAGATCTGCACTCAGAGTTCAAAGTCACCTCACAATTGCAGTGCATTGGTAGGACATTGGGCTACCTAAGT
This sequence comes from Hevea brasiliensis, assembly GCF_030052815.1. Taxonomy (NCBI): domain Eukaryota; kingdom Viridiplantae; phylum Streptophyta; class Magnoliopsida; order Malpighiales; family Euphorbiaceae; genus Hevea; species Hevea brasiliensis. Next base: position 86,390,203 of record NC_079495.1, read on the forward strand.
CTTTTGTATTTGTAAACTTTTGTTATGTATATTATAAACTCACGTAATCATATTTTTGCTGTAATTACTCATGAGCTGTGTTCAGAAATAAATATGAGTATTTCTCATTGAATTGGGTGTGATATGAGATAAATGTGAATTTTGAGATACTGAATTGATTTGAGAAATTGTTGAAAAATGTTGGTGGTTGATTGAGATTGAGATTATAATTATATTGGAAGTGTTTTTAAACAGGTTCAGAAGAACTGTTTTCCAATTTATTGCCGGCACTCTGCCGGATTTTCTATAAAATTTACGGAAAAATTTAGATTTATCAAAAATTATAAATAAATGAATAAAAAGGGATTAATTGAAATTGAAACATGAATTGGTGTTCCGACACACTGAGTGGCATAACTTGCTCGACTACATTGTAGACGGGTAAGGGGTGTCACATTTAGTGGTATCAGAGCATCGATTTAGGCGTTTCTGGGTCTAGATAGAGTACATACCATTGCATTGCATTTGTAAGTGTTGAGGTGACACTGATGCAGATCTGTTTGTTTTCTTATTTTGAATAGGACATGGATCCTGCTTCGCAAAGAGCAGTTGATGAAGAGGTGGAGAGTCATGCTCCACCAAGGGCTGAGTCTGGGGGCAGGGGAGAACCTACTCCACCAGCAGCTGAGGCACCTGCTCAACCTCAGTTTGCTTTATTCCAGCAAATGACCGAATTCTATCGGCAAATGATGGGGGTAATTCCACCACCACAACCACAGCCACAACCTCCACCAGCACCACAGAAATCTCATCTGGAGAAATTGAGAAAGCATGGGGCTGTGGACTTCTTTGGGAAGAGGGAGGATGATCCCATGGCCACAGAAAACTGGCTGGATAGAACCATCAGAGTGTTTAGACAGCTAAACTGCACCCCCGAGCAGAACCTAGTGGGTGCTGTGTCCCTACTTCAGGATGATGCATATCAATGGTGGGACACAGTAACTAGTGAGGTGCAACCTGAATGGATCACCTGGGAATTCTTCCTTACAGAGTTCAGGAAGAAATATATTAGCAAAGTGTATTTAGAAGAGCGAAGAAGGGAATTTATCAGTTTGAGACAGAGACAGTTGTCAGTGGCTGAGTATGAGCGTGAGTTTGTCAGATTGAGTCGGTATGGGAGGGAGATAGTCCCTACCGAGGCAGAGAGGTGCAGATGGTTTGAGGAAGGGCTCAATGACAATATCAAAGTCATGATCACAGCACTGGAGATCACGGATTTTTCTAAACTGGTGGATGCTGCATCAAAAGTGGAAAGGGTCATAATCAATGAACAAAATAGAAGGGAAAGACAGCAAAAGAGGGGTCCGGGTCAGTCCAGTGCATTTTCTGCTCCCAATAAGAAGAGTAAGGGTCCTCGTACTCAGAGTTTAGGACCACCACGTGGTCGTACGCCTCGTGGCCTGCACCACGCTCATACATAGGAGAGGCCAGTCCACACCATCAATGGGCAGCTCTCTAGGGACGGTGTTTAGGGGACCAGCCCTTGCATCTTCTGCTTGTCAGTACTGTCAAAAGTGGCATAAGGGGGAATGTTGGCGAGTGACTGGTGCATGCTTACGGTGTGGATCAACAGAACATTAGATCAAGAATTGTCCGAAGAGGACTACTGCAGTTGCTCCAACACAAACTGACAGACCTGCTCCTGCACCACAAAGAGGTAGGAAGCCTAGTAAACCTAAGGCAGCTGGTCCATCACTGAGGCCTGCATCTGAGTCAACTGAGAGGCCAGACACTAGAATACCAGCCAGGGCTTATGCCATCAGAGCTCAGGAGGAGCAAGATGCCCCGGATGTCATCAGGGGTACGTTTTCACTCTACAACACTTCTGTACATGCATTGGTGGATCTAGGATCCACTCATTCCTACATTTGCATCAAACTACCCATAGAGAGGGGAGTTCCAGTAGAGGAGAGTGATCAAGACATTCTGGTCACAAATCCACTAGGCCACAGTGTGTTAGTGAATAAGGTGTATAAAGATTGCCCGTTGAGAATTCAGGGGTATGAATTCTCGGCAGATCTAATTGAGTTGCCCTTCCACGAGTTTAACGTGATTTTGGAAATGGATTGGTTGTCACGTCATCAGGCAATAGTTGATTGTAAATTGAAGAGAATTTCTCTGAAAAATTCTGAGAGTAATGAGATCACTGTTGTGGGAGAAAGGACAGATTTCCTGTCCAATGTTATCTCAGCCACAGTTGCAAGAAGAATGATGAGAAAAGGCTGTGAAGCTTACCTAGCACACGTGCTTGATACTAGGCAAGCTAAGCCAAACTTGAGTGATATACCCACAGTAAGAGACTTCCCAGATATATTTCCTGAAGAGTTGCCTGGTTTACCACCAGAAAGGGAAGTCGAGTTTGCTATTGAGGTAATGCCGGGTACAGCACCCATTTCCATTGCTCCTTATAGGATGGCACCCACTGAATTGAGGGAGTTGAAAACTCAGTTGCAAGAGTTGCTTGATAAGAGGTTCATACGCCCCAGTGTGTCACCATGGGGAGCTCCGGTGCTATTTGTGAAGAAGAAGGATGGAACCTTGAGATTGTGTATTGATTACTGGCAGTTGAACAAAGTAACTGTGAAGAATAAATATCCATTGCCCAGAATTAACTATCTGTTTGATCAGTTGAAGGGAGCCGGTGTATTTTCAAAAATTGATCTCAGATTAGGGTATCATCAGTTAAGGGTAAAGGATGCAGATGTGTCAAAAACTGCATTCAGAACCCGGTATGGGCATTATGAATTTCTAGTGATGCCGTTTGGGTTAACAAATGCACTAGCAGCATTTATGGACCTTATGAACCGTATCTTCCATCCATACTTAAAACAGTTTGTAGTGGTATTCATTGATGATATTCTGGTGTATTCCAAGACCAGGAAAAAACATGATGAACATTTGAGGATTGTTCAGCAAACCCTGCGAGAAAAGAAGCTGTATGCTAAGCTATCCAAATGTGACTTCTGGATGAGTGAAACCTCCTTCCTTGGACACATAGTATCAGCTGAGGGGATTAGAGTAGATCCCAAAAAGATAGAAGCAGTGATGGAATGGAAGCCTCCCAGAAATACAACTGAGGTTAGAAGTTTCTTGGGGCTAGCTGGGTATTACAGAAGATTTGTGAAGGGATTTTCCCTAATAGCTGCTCCAATGACCATGTTGTTACACAAGAATGTCAGATTTAACTGGAATGACAAGTGTCAAGCTAGTTTTGAGAAGTTAAAGGCTATGTTGACAGAGGCACCAGTGTTAACACAGCCAGTGTCAGGAAAGGACTTTGTGGTCTACAGTGATGCCTCTCATAATGGGTTAGGGTGTGTATTGATGCAAGAGGGGAAGATGGTCGCTTATGCTTCCAGGCAGTTAAGGCTACATGAATAGAATTACCCTACCCATGATCTAGAGCTTGCAGCAGTTATCTTCGCGCTGAAAATATGGAGGCACTACTTATATGGTGAAAAGTGCTACATTTACACAGACCACAAAAGTCTAAAATATTTGCCAACTCAGAAGGAGCTCAACCTTAGACAGAGGCGATGGATTGAGTTCTTGAAGGACTATGATTGTGTGATAGATTATCATCCTGGGAAGGCAGATGTAGTGGCTGATGCTTTGAGCAAGAAGTCCATCACAGCTTTAAGATCACTAAATGCCTGTCTGTCCTTCGCTCAAGATGGAGCTATTTTGGCTGAGTTACAAGTGAGGCCAACCCTACTACAGCAAATACAAGATGGGCAGAAGGCAGATGAAAAACTAATGGCCATTGTGGGAAAAATTCCTGAGGGAAAGGAAATTGAATATGAGGTGAAAGCAGATGGGTGTCTGTACTACAGAGGAAGAGTGTGTGTACCAGATGATGGGGAACTGAAGACTAGTATTCTGAAAGAAGCACACACTAGTGTTTATGCTATGCACCCGGGAAGCACAAAAATGTATAATGATTTGAAGCCTCATTATTGGTGGCCTGGTATGAAGAGGGATATAGCCGACTATGTGACTAAGTGTTTGACATGTCAGCAAGTTAAAGCAGAACATCAAGTTCCATCAGGATTGCTACAGCCTATAAGCATACCTGAATGGAAATGGGACCGGGTCACTATGAATTTTGTTAGTGGTCTACCTCTCAAACAGAAGAATCATGATGCAGTATGGGTGATAGTGGATAGATTGACGAAGTCAACACATTTTCTGCCAGTTAGGACTGACTACTCATTGGAGAAGCTAGCAGAATTGTATATTAGTGAGATAGTTAGACTGCATGGAATCCCACTTTCCATCATATCTGACCGACACCCAAGGTTTACATCGAGATTTTGGAAAAAGTTGCAAGAAGCCTTGGGCACACAACTCCGTTTTAGCACGGCTTTTCATCCTCAGACGGATGGACAGTCAGAATGAGTAATCCAGGTAAACCTAAGAACTAATTGAATTTTCGCAATTAATAAATTGAAATGATAGTAACAATGTGAATTATGTGATAGATCTTGGAGGATATGCTAAGGAGTTGTGTCATTGAGTTTGAGGGGAGTTGGGATAGATATCTCCTACTGGCAGAATTCGCATATAATAATAGCTACCAAGCTAGCATTCAGATGGCTCCGTATGAAGCACTGTATGGGAGGAAATGTAGAACCCCAGTATGTTGGACTGAATTGGGCGAAGATAAGCTGGTAGGACTAGACCTGGTGAAACAGACTGAGGAGAAAGTGAAGATAATCAAAGCTAACCTGAAGGTTGCCTCAGATAGACAGAAATCATATGCCGACTAGAAGAGAAAAGAGATAGAGTATGCAGTTGGCGATAAAGTGTTTCTCAAAGTCTCACCGTGGAAGAAAGTACTGAGGTTTGGGAGAAAGGGTAAGTTAAGCCCTAGGTTCATTGGCCCATATGAAGTCATTGAACGTGTGGGACTAGTGGCCTATCAGCTAGCTTTACCACCAGAACTGGATAAAATTCACAATGTGTTCCATGTTTCTATGCTGAGAAGATATCGCTCAGACCCTTCACATGTCATTTCCATGGAAGAGATTGAAATCCAACCGGACTTGACATACACAGAAGAACCTATACAAATCCTAGCTCGGGAAGTGAAGGAATTGAGAAATAAACAAATTCCATTGGTGAAAGTGCTTTGGAGGCACCACAACACTGAAGAGGCAACTTGGGAAAGTGAAGAGATAATGAGGCAACAGTTTCCTCAACTGTTTGCATCAAGTAAATTTTGAGGATGAAATTTTTATTAGAGGGGAAGAGTTGTAACATCCTCACTTTAGCTAGTTAATGCAGATACTGCTCCAGTGACGATGTCGGTCCAAACAAATTAGAACGTCCGGAAAAATATTTAAACTAAAGTGAAGAACCATAATTAACTCAAATATTAATAAGAAAAATTTAGCAAAAATTTTAGAAATAAAATACAATCAAGTTAAATGAGCCTGTGCCTTAGCGATGGGTAACCTAGTGAGAAGTTGCAGTTCTCGCAACTAGGAGCCCTAGACCCGGGGGAAAAATTATAAAATAATTTCTGGGACTCTTGAGAAGGGTTATTGAGGTTCTTATAGCATTAGAATGCTAAGAAAATACTTAGAAAAAATTTTCAATCGATACAGACAATTTTGGCCCGTTAAGCCAAACAGAGGGCATTTTAGTCATTTCGTCTTTAGAGATGATTTTTGGCCAACTTGTCCAGTTAAATAAATAATTTATATAACATAAAATATGACTAAATGTTGCTAAAAATTTAATTGAAATTAATTAGATAAGAAATGGAAAGAAAATGAAAGAAAATGAGATTTATTACCTCATGCTTATGTAAGCATGAGGTAATTAAAAAGGAATGGCCAATCAAATTAAAGGAAGACATTTATAATACATAAATTGGGCAGAAAAAAGACAATTCTAGAAAAAAATTCTGCAGCTACTCATCTTCCCAAAAGAGACGCCCCATACTCCTCCTTTCCCTCCTCAATTTTCATGCTTACAAAGCTTGAATTCCTTAGTCTTTTCTCAATAAAACCCTAACCTAGCAACATAAAAATTTGTTCTTACATCCTAGTGAAGCTTTTGGGAGCAAAAAGAATTAAAAAGAAAGAGTTCTTGCAAGCTTTGGATTAGCTCCCTAAGAGGTTAGTGACTTAAACTTATGTTTCTTTTCAAATTTATGTTAAGTAAGTATAAATGAGTGTAAATTACAAAGAAAAATTTTTGAATACCAATTGTATGTAAACCCTAAATTTTTGGCAGCCATGGTTAGGGTTTTTTTGTGATGATTTTAATGAAGTTAAAAGGTTATTATGGCTGCCCTTAATGTGCATTTTGTAAGTGGATTGAAGAAATGCAATGAAAATGCATGAATGGTAATGTGTGTGAGTTAGGGTTTGGGGTGCAGAAATGGGACTTTGACCATGTGATGATGAAAATGGGTATTAATGGTCAATTAGTGACCATTTAGTTCTGTTTAAACCAAAAATGAAGTGTGTTTAGTGATGGGATTTGGGTTAGGTGTGGCTGCCCTAGGTGACCTGCAGAATTGGACATGAGTCCAGCAAGTTTGGGCAGCCATAACTTAAATTATAGAGGTCCAATTGGTGTAAGGCCAATTGGATATGAGACTAGACACATAATGTCACAACTTTGGTGAAGAAACCATGCCCAGAAAACTAAACCAAGTTGACCAAAAGTTTGCCCTAATCCGGGTGACCTGCAATCTGCCTGGGCAAAATGACTAAATGAACAATGTTTGGTCATTTGGCCATAACTCAATGTAGAAAGGTCCAATTGACCTGACATTTTACCAGCAATAAGCTGAGATATAGACCAACAACTTTCATGAAGAAACCTGACCCAAATTATGACCATAACCTAATCAAATTGCCAACCAAACTTAGGTTACCAAATCTGGCAAAACCAGTTTTGCCCAGAATTTTGGAATCTATCCAATCCGGCCAGTTATGGTGTTTAGGCCATAACTTGAGCTATAAAACTCCAAATGGAGTGATTCAAAAAAAAAAAAATTCAACTAGACAAAATAAGAAACAACTTTCAGGTTGATCATTTTTCCAAATTCCTACTGCAAAAGTGACTAATGGAACAGTAAACCCATAGATTGAAAACTGAAAATTCTGTCCAATTCACATTAAGCTTAGAGATGGTATTGGCAACCAATACCAACAAGTTTAAAATGCAAAATGTGGTATGTTGATGATATTTAAACTAATTTACCTATTGCCAATGCAAAAATCAATATTTTGGTTGACTAATAAAATGAATAGTAATCATAAAAATTCAATTTCAAAGAATTACATAAATGAAAAGTGTTAAATGCCCTTGTAGGCCTAATGTGATTGGTTTGGATAGGTTGGCATGCCAATAGAGTTCTGTTAGTAGCACTGCATATGGCTTCATGCCTTTCTGTATTTCATGGCTTTCCATGCCATTCTGTGACATAATAGCCTTTGGTTATGATATTGAGTTGTTATACTCGGGTTTAATCCCCGATAATTATTATAGCTTATTAGCTGTTCTGTTGCACACCGGGAGACACAATGTGACCGATGGTGTGATGGTCCAAGGTACTTAGTACCCAATACCAGTTTACCCGTTTATCCAGTCCAGTCAACTAGTATAGGTTACTCGGGCAATGTTAATAAATCTTGCCAAACTTTAATCGAATAATATTGTAATAAATATTTAAAATTAAGTCTACCAAAAAATGTAAACATACATTCTGCATACATGTTTTTATTTTATTTTATTTTATTTTATATTGTCACCACTAAGCAGAATTGCTTAGCGCGTCGCTTTTGCCACACGCAGGTACTGGAGACATAGCTGGGGAGTCCAGCAGACTTCATACAGGGTGAGTTTTCAGATCTGCACTCAGAGTTCAAAGTCACCTCACAATTGCAGTGCATTGGTAGGATATTGGGCTACCTAAGTCTTTTGTATTTGTAAACTTTTGTTATGTATATTATAAACTCATGTAATCATATTTTTGCTGTAATTACCCATGAGCTGTGTTTAGAAATAAATATGAGTATTTCTCATTGAATTGGGTGTGATATGAGATAAATGTGAATTTTGAGATACTGAATTGATTTGAGAAATTGTTGAAAAATGTTGGTGGTTGACTGAGATTGAGATTATAATTATATTGGAAGTGTTTTTAAACAGGTTTAGAAGAATTGTTTTCCAATTTATAGTCGGCACTTTGCCGGATTTTCTATAAAATTTGCGAAAAAATTAAGATTTATCAAAAATTATAAATAAATAAATAAAAATGGATTAATTGAAATTGAAACATGAATTGGTGTTCTGACACACTGAGTGGCATAACTTGCTCGACTGCACAGTAGACGGGTAAGGGGTGTCATAAAAATAGTAATGCAACGAATAGGGAATGCTCTCTCTCTCTCTCTCTCTCTCTCTCTCTCTCTCTCTCTCTCTCTCTCTCTCTCTATATATATATATATATATATATATATATAATCAATATCCAACTCGTAAATTGGTTAACCTTATTGTTGGACCTAGCATTCTTAATCCATGTTTTGATGATAATAAACAATTAGTATGCTACTAATCTACCTTGGAAGTATTTGTATTAAAATTGTAGGTCCCAAATTCAAAATTATGAAATTACTTCAAAATTAAGATTGAATGAGAGCAAGAAATTAAAGCAAAGCTCATGGGAGACTCTATAATGTAAATTTTTATTTTCTTTATACCATGTGAATCTCAATTAATTAATTGTGCTTGCTTAAGTTTAGGTATTTTCAAATATTTCTTAGTATCTTTCCTTTTACCTAATTCTTGACCAAGGGAGAGTTAAATGAAATTTTCATTTTTAAGAAATGTAAGATTAGTTTTTGAAAATATTTTTTTTTGGAAAATTTATTAAATTAACTTTCCAATGGTTCAAATGAATCAAAAATCTAACTTCAGGAGCAAAAGTTATGTTGTTTTTAAGCTTTTGCATGTTTTAGTCTAGTGGCAACTTTGGCAGCCAAAGTGATGATTTTAAACTTGTTGTTTTGGCGCCCTAACTTTCAGTAGCCAAAGCAAGGGACTTTGGTAGCTAAATCTAGGTTTTTGAAACTCAATAAAATGAGGTTTTAAGTGGTTGAATGGCTATTTTTATATTTAATACACCCCTAATGGTCATTTTCTTGTCAAAACTATAAATAGGGACCATTTATGACTGGAGGAAAGTTACAACAACTTTCTATTTAAGAATTTATTGAGTTCAGAAGCATTTCCTTACTTTCTCTCTCTAGAACTGGAGCTTCTACATTTAATTTCTTGAGAGCTTATTTGTTGAGCTGTAATTTGTGGGTTCTGAGAGTAAGTTTAAAGTTGTTAAGTGTATTAATTGTACCAAGAGTATACTAGAGCATTAAGTTCCTCTTGTGATATAAGGGATTTATAAAAGAGTAGAGGTTTACTCTTGTGGTTATTGTAAGGGGTTTGATCTTTACTCAAAGAAGACATATAGTGAAGTTAACTCTCAAGGAGGGCCTTAAGGAGAGGACGTAAGCTTAGGATAGCCGAACCTTTATAAATCATTTATGTCATCATTCTTCTTCCTCCTTTCTTTGTGCTTATTTTCTTAAAATTCTTTTAGTCTACAAATTTTTTATTGAAACCCAATTCACACCCCCCTCTTGGGTTGCTTAAGGGACAATAAGGGGTTATCAGAGCTAGTCACCGTTCAATAAAGATTTAACCATTTTGGAGAAAAAATCAATGGTAACCCTTAATGCACAAGAAGGCTAATTGGTAGTAAGACTCTCTTTCTTCAATGGTAATGATTTTTTATAATTGGAAGAATAGAATATATTACTTCTTCAAATTAGAAGGAGTAAACTTATGGGATGTTATTGACAATGGACCATTCATCCCAACCAAAGTGGTAGAAGGTGTGCATGCGGTAAAAACAAAGGGTGAATGGAGTGCAAGAAAATAGAAGAGTAGCTTTAAATGACAAAGCAATTCATGTTTTATTTTGTGCTCTTAGTAAAAGTGAGTATAACAAAGTGTGTATGAAGTCTACCACAAAGGAGATTTGGGATGCTTTGTTAATTACTCATGAGGGCACAAGTCAAGTGAAGGAGAATAAGATGGATTTCCTAATGTATTAATATGAGTTACTCAAGATGAAATCGGATAAGACTAAGTCAAATGTATGATATATTTATGGAGATCATTGGAGGAATCAAATCCTTTGGGAAGACATTTACAAATGAAAAGCTAGTAAAGAAGATTCTAGGAAGTCTTCCTAAGTAACATTTTTAATTTTCTATAGAAACAAACAAACTCAATGATGATAAAATGAAGAAAATAATTTCTAAGAACTTCTAGAAAAATGACGACATAAACAACAATGAGTACGGGATGAAGATGATGAGTTGGCCTTAGTTACAAGGAGAATAAGGAAGATTTTATTCCCAAACAAGAAGTTCATTCCAAAAAGGAACTTTACAGAGGATAAGGGTGAGAGTAGCAAGAAGGATCCCATCATTTACTAAGAATGCAACAAGCCAGTTCACATTAGAACAGAGTGTCCCAAGTTGAAGAAGTGTTCTAAGAAGTTTAAGAAAAAGGCACTCAAAGCAACGTGGGATGAATTAAGTGACTCTGAAGATAAAGAGATTGGTGATCAAGTTGCCAATATATACTTCATGGCAATGGAGGACAACTTAAATGAGGTAACTTTAAGTGATGATGTTATTGAATTTTCTTATGATGAACTTGTTAATGCTCTTAAATTTATGAATGATGAACTAGAATTTAGTCATAAGAAAAATAAGCTTTTGAAAAGTGAACTAGTTAGCTTAAGGAAGGAGAGTAAGACCTCATTTAAGGATGTTAGACCTTTAGACAATGATATGCAAAAATCCTTAAATGAGTTCTTACTAGAAAATGAGAAGTTAAAAATGAAATACTTGATTTAAAAACTTCTTTTTCCAAATTTGCTAAAGGTAAGGACAAACTTGATGCCATTTTGGACTCTCAAAGGTCCCTTACCATCAAGTATGGACTTGGCTATAGCAAATTTGCACAAGCAACTCCTTCAAAGACCATATTTATTAAAGCTGCTAGTTTTAGAGAACCTAGCCTCCAAAAGTCTAGTCCAAAGGTGTCTAATTCTAAGAGGCAAGAGTTAAAGACATCTTGTGGCAATGCACTTAGAAATACCCCACATATACGTCATGCTCCTAAACAAAATGTTCATAGAGCATCTACATCTAGGAAATTTTTATCTAGGAAAAAATCCTATAGAGGACATGCTACTAGGCCTCACAAACATCATCACTCTCACAATGCTTCATGCTCATATGCATATGATGGACACAAAAAGAATGGTCACATGAGACCATATGCACACTCTTATGCATATAGAACAAGAACAAGAAGATTCAATGGTCATTGTCATTATTGTGGCAAGTTTGGTTACACTAACTATAAGTGTGCTATTAGGAAAGTTGATCTTTGGTGTGGTAGAATGTTTGATTTTGATGATGGAACTATGAAACCATAATGAACCAAGTACATTTACGTAACTAAAGTTTTTTAAATTATTTTGTGTAGATGTGCTTGAAATCCTAAAAGCTTGAGAGTAAATAGTATTTGGATAGTGGATGTTCAAGGCACATGACCAAAAATGCCAACTTCTTCATCATTTCTCTCAAGAAGAAGGATGAAGGTGGGTAAGTAACCTTTGGTGACAATGGCAAAGGTAAAATTGTGGGGATAGGTAAGATTAGCAAGGAAAACTCTCTTATCCTTGTTAAAGTTCTTTTAATTGATGGTTTGAAGCATAATTTGCTTAGTGTTAGTCTTTGAACCAAAGTCTTGTTTTATTTATAGAATGTACGATAATAAAATGTTATTTGTTGGTAAAAGAGTTGAGAATATTTAAGTTGTTAATTTGTGTGCTATCTCTAACAAAGATATCAAGTGTTTTATGTCAATTAGTATGACTTTTGGACTTGGCATAATAGGCTTGCACATGCTAGCATGGAGCTTTTTGCAAACTTGAATAAGGATGAACTAGTTGATAGGCTTCCAAAGATCAAGTTTCAAAAGGACAAGGTTTGTGATGCATGCCAAATGGGTAAGCAAGTCAAGAATTCATGTAAACCAATTTATAGGGTATCTACTTCTAGACCCCTTCAATTGTTGCATATGGACTTGTTTGGATCAATCAGAGTAGCTAGCTTAGGTGGCACACATTATACATTTGTCATAGTTGATGACTATTCTAGGTATACTTGGATTGTATTTCTTGCTCATAAGGATGAATGTTTTAATGTATTTGAAAGATTTTCAAAAAATGTTCAAAATGAAAAAGGTTTTCAAATTTCTTTTATTAAGAGTGATCATGATAGATAATTTAAAAATGAAAGATTTGAAAAATATTATGACTCAGTAAGGATCACTTATAACTTTTCTTCTCCTAGGACTCCCTAACAAAATGGTGTTGTTAAAAGAAAAAAAAATAAAAATCTTTTAGATATGGAGAGGACTATGTTAAATGAACACAATTTGCCTACTTATTTTTCAGCGAAAGCCATCAATATGGCTTGTTATATTTTAAATAGAGTTTTCATTAGACCTATTTTAAAGAAAACCCCTTATGAGCTATGGAATGGCAAGAAACCTAAAGTAGGCTATTTTAGAGTATTTGGTTACAAATGTTTTATTCTAAATACTAAGGATAATTTGGATAAGTTTGGCTTCAAAATTGATGAAGGTATCTTCTTGGGGTACTCTACATCTAGTAAAGCATATAGAGTATTCAATAAGAGAACCTTAGTTGTTGAGGAGTCAATGCATGGTGTATTTGATGAAGCTAATCCCTTTGGTCCTAGAAAAGATGTTTCTTGTGATGATGACGTTGTATGTAGCATTGATGAGTTGACCTTTGAAGATCCTCAAGCTAGTGGAGATCAAAATCAACTCAAGGAAGATCCCTTAAAGGCTTTGGGAGATGATGAGGTTGAGCACCAAGAATAATAAGGTCAAATAATTTTATAATAAGGAGTTCAACAAGACTTGCCCAAGGATTGGACCTTCAAGAAAGATCATTATAAGGACCAAATCATTGGTAAAACATCAAAAGGGGTGACAACTAGATCCTCTTTTAAAAACATTTGTAATAATCTTGCATTCATATCACAAATAGAACCTAAGTCCATAGATGAGGCTATTAATGATGAAGGTTGGGTACTCGCTATGCAAGAGGAACTCAACCAATTTAAAAGGAATAAGGTTTGGACCTTAGTTCGCAGGCTTAGGAACCATTCATCCATAGGCACCAAATGGCTGTTTAAAAACAAGTTAGATGAAGATGGAAGTATAACTAGGAATAAAGCTAGGTTAGTAGCCAAAGGATACAACCAAGAGGAGGGCATTGACTATGATGAGGCCTTTGCCCCCGTCACCAGATTAGAGGCCGCTAGAATCTTGCTCGCATATGCATCATACATGAATTTTAAACTTTTTCAAATGGAAGTTAAAAGTGCTTTTCTAAATGTTTTTATTAATGAGGAGGTGTATGTTGAGCAACCTCTCGATTTTGAAAATCATGAATTTCTAAATCAATTAAAGCCTTGTATGATTTGAAAAAAGCTCCTAGAGCTTGGTATGAAAGGCTTAGTAACTTTTTTTTGCAAAATGTTTTTTTTAAAAGAAAAAGTTGATATAACTCTTTTTATTAAAAATCATGAAAATGACATCCTTTTAATGCAAATATATGTTGATGATATTATATTTTGTGCTACTAATGAGTGTGTATATGAAGAGTTTTCTAACACTATGAGGAGTGATGAGATGAGCATAATGGGAGAACTCAAGTTCTTTCTTAGGCTTCAAATCAAACAAGCTAAGGATGACATCTTCATCAACCGAGCCGAGTACACCAAAGCAAGCCAAGTAAAACTCTAATGAGCATAAACACCAAGCTTGACAAGGATAAAAAAGGAAAACCAGTTGATGAAAAGCTTTATAGAGGTATAATCGATAGCTTTTTGTACCTTATGGCTAGTAGACTGGACGTTATGTTTTTTATTTATTTATGTGAACATTTTTAATAATGTTCTAAAGAGTCTCATTTGCATTTTGTTAAATGCATTTTTGAATACTTGAGTGGCACATTGCATTTAGGTTTATGGCATCCTAGAAATGCATTTTTTGATTCGTGTTCCTACTCGAATGCTAACTTTGCCAAAAGCACCTTTGATAGGAAGAGTACCTTAGGTACTCTTCAACTACTAGGACACTCTTTAGTTCCTTAGTATAATAAGAAACAAAACTCAATTGCACTCTCTATCGTCGAAGCTGAATATGAGGTTGTGGGTTTTTGTTGTAGCCAAATTCTTTAGATTAAGCAATAATTAGGGGATTTTAAACATTCCTATTAAATGTGATAATACAAGTGCAATCAACTTGACCAATAACACAATACAACATTCTAGATAGACATTAGACATCAATTCTTATGTGATCATTTGTTAAATGATGAAGTTGTTCAATACACACAACCAACTTGTTGATATTTTTACAAAACTCGTGTGAAGAAAGGTTTAATTTCATTAAGAGAGAGTTAGGTATGCTTGATAGCCATAAGGTTTAAGTTTGTCATGTTTTTATTGGTTATATGTGTTCTTTATGTGTATGCTCTTTTGAATCTTCTTGCTTAATTTTCTTTTAATTTAAGTTTTATTATTATTATTATTATTATTATTATTATTATTATTATTATTATTATTATTATTATTATTATTTTATGTTTAAGGTGTTTTATTCATTCAAAAGGAGATGATTTTTTTAAGTTGTTTTGGTATTAAAAGTATGTTTTAAAATTTTCAGGCAGTGGCTAAAGCAGCAGCTGAAATCTAGAGTTTCGATAACTGAAAGTTCTCTTTGAATTTGAAAGTGACTTTTGGATGTCAATAGAGCCAAACATTATTTATGTGACTTTTGGATGCTGATAGAGCCATGCATTATTTATGTGACTATTCACATGTTTCAGTGGTCGTAGATCCACGTTTCAGCCATTAAACTTGGAATTTTCCATAATTTGATTTATAACTTAATAATGGGTTTCTAACCCCCTATATTCGGACATTTTGTCCTATTTTGGACTTTAAATTGTTAAATTACATTTAAATAACTTGAATTTCTAAATTAAACTTAAATTTCATAAACTTATACTAATCTTGTGACACCTCTCATTGTAGCCATGAGAAATATACTATAGGAAGACAAAATGTTCTCCCAAGGTTAGTTTATAAAGAGCCAAAGTAAACTGATGGTTAGGTAGAACAAGTAACTAATAGCTTAATTGGACTGGTAAATAAATTAGAGATTCTAGAGTATTAAGTGATGAGATGTCTTTGGCTACCGAAGAATAGAACTTCAGCTAACGAACATGGGGAGGACAAAATATAAAAGGGAGAAAACCTTAGATATTTTCTAGAACCTACTTTGTTTACACTATAAAACCTTCCTATTCTTCCTCTCCTTTCTCTTCTTCTCCTTCCTTCAAATTCTATCTCACTTCTTTTCCAAACTTTCTATTTGTAATGTGTGTGTGTGTAGTTGTGAATGAAATATATACACACATTTTCTCCCAAATCTCTCTTTCTTTCTATTATTTTCACAATCATAAAAGGTGAAGCAAAGAAATGAACTAAATAAATGCTTGGAAAAAAATATTAGCTAGAAAAGAAATATAAAAAACATAGTGAATGAATATATATCTTGATCGTTATCTTTCGGTCCTTCTAACTTTTACTACTCCAATGATTACTCTTCAGTTTAGAAGGCTTCCACTTTGTTATAATTGAGGTATTATATATTTTAATCTTTATTATAAGACAAAAACACAACAAATAAATGAGAATAATGTAGTCATTAAAGTTTTTGTCCATAAATGTAGGTTGTTGGCAACCAAACTACGTAAATTATTATCTTATTCTTTTTTTACTCTTAACAAAGTTTCATACTATTTTAAATTTTATTTTCCAATAATTCTCTATTAGTTTTAGGCTCTAATCTCACAATACAAGCCAAACAAACATCAAGTTTAGGATCACATGCAATTTTTCATAAAGATAGATGCCAAGAACAAAGAAAAAGATTTGCAAAATATTTAAGCTTCTCATTCCGCATTGAACAAATTTATAACTTTTAAATGCACTAATAAAATTACCAAGCATTAGTTGGAGAAAGCCGATTCATTACTGAATGAATTATGCTTGGGTTGAATTTGGAAGGCATGGGGGTTTAAACTAGCCAATCCTTTGGAGGATATAACTGAAACCCCAAAAGAAGAAATTAATAGACAAGTATCATCAACATCTCACAACAAGAAAACAATTATTAGCTCCCAATTTTTGTACTACAAGATAAAAACATTTGAGGACTCCATTGATATTAGGTGTTAGAGTTCTCAATCACTTTTTAAGGATTTCTTGTTTCATTGATCAAACCATTGAATCAATAGTTTTCTTGACAAAAATTATAAGTGATGCATTTTAAATCAATCTAGTATCTATAATCATCATGGGAATATAATTCATTGTGTTCTATAATTCCACACTCACATTATAAGTGTAAGGTGAAATAGATATACTTATCTAATTGATACATGCATATAAGCAATTATGCTTATAATACAAACATATACTTTGTAGTATATGGAAGCACACACAATCACACATGAAAGTTTTAAAAAATAGCTAAGAAATAATAATATATAAATTACTAAATACTCCCAGGATAAAAGTTTCTCCCACGTTTATTAATCATGGTCCAGTTCAGTGCTACTTTCATTAGTTGCAAAAAAAATTATGAGTTGTTAACTTTAAATTTCATAGGACCTTATATTAGACAAAGAAATACTATAAAATAATTTTTAGTAAACTCACCACAACGTATAAACATGATGGCTTATCTCCTACAATAACAAAGTAATTTAAAAATTGGCCATCCTTATGAATATGGTAGTCATGGATTATGGATTTTAATTGCAGTCACAGGTAATGGAAACAGGTCTGTAATGAGCCGTAACATAATGATAACAACCTATCACTACACAATTTTTTTTTTGAAAAATTTGCAAAGTTTAAACTAAGATATACAACTAAATAATAATTATAAATACATTAAATAAAAACATTAAATCCATCATTCTTAGACATCATTAACATTAATCAATTTAAAGCTAAAATAAGTTTATAGATAGTAGAGAATAATGCTTCATACTATAAATTTAATAAAAAAATTTAGCATTAAATATAATATTCTTTAACAAAAAAAAAATCACCTTTTCCAAGATAGAAAGATAGTTGAAGAAGTGAAAGATTTATAGAAAGATAAAATATCATATTGTTGGGATTCAAGGTTAGATATTTGCATGCAAAAAAGTTCTTCATAATGCTCATATTAAAATGCAAGACTTCATTAAATAATATGAGGTGAAGAAAAAAGAATATAAAATAGCTTATAAGTGTGCATATGGGGCTGATTATGAAGATCCTCCACAAGATCAATTAGAGGAGGAAAAAGTACAGAGATTCAGTCATCAAAGGAAAAAAATAGTCTCTTAAGTGTAGGAGAAAGGGAAGAGTAAAAAGCAAAACACATATATTGATAACGTCTTCACTCCAAGAACATCTTCAAGTTCTTAACCAAGTCTTAAAAGGGTTTTAGCTAGTAAAGAAGCAGTATGGAGGGCTCAAATGGCTATGGCTAGATGGTTTTATGATGCTTGTATATCATTTAATGCATTGCATTTGCCTTACTTTCAACCTGCATTAGATGTTGTTGCGACAATTGGTACTACGTATAAGGTCCATCTTAAAATGATATGTGGGTTAATTTATTAAGAGATTACAAGAAAGAATGTGAGTTACTTATTGAGAGTTATAGAAGTAATTGGGCAAATACTAGATTTATAAAAATGATTGATGGGTGGAGTGATCAAAGGCAAAGAACTTAGATTAACTTTTTGATAACTTTTTGATTTATTATTTTGCTGGAATATTTTTTGTGAAATCTGTTGATGTTTCAGATATTGTGAAAGATGCCACAACATTATTTAACTTATTTTCTAAAGTAGTTGAATGGGTTGGACCTAAAAACATGGTGCATATGGTTATTGCTAATGCAACTAATTATATAACAGTAGGAAAGTTGTTACATGAAAGGTATAATAACATTTTTTGGTCACCTTGTGTAGCTCATTGCTTAAATCTAATATTAAAGGATATTAGTAGCTTGGATCATATGACTAGACTAGCATCTCGTGCATTCAAGGTGATAATATTTATTTGTGTACAATCATATTAATATTTTGTCTTGGTTAAGGAAAAGACCTTATTGGAGAGAGATTGTGTATCATACAGTTACTCATTTTGCAATTACTTTTGTTACATTAAAGAGTATACTTGATCATAAGCATGACTTGTAAGCTTTAACGATCTCTCAATTTTTCATAAATCATAAGCTATCAAAAAGTGCAAAGGAAAAGCATTAGTTCAATCATCTTAGATAATAAATTTTGGGATGATTGTTTGATTATGGTGAAAATTACTGGTCCTTTCATTAGGATATTACGTGTAGTAGGCTCTAATGAAAAGCCTTTATTGGGATCTGTTTATGAAGGCATGAGAAGGGCAAGAAAGGCAGTCAATCATATGTTTAAGATAAAGGAGAACTTATATGAGCCTTATATTAGGTTTATTATTGAGCGATTGGATAGGTATCTTCACCAAACCCTCCTTACAACTGCTTATTTTCTTAAATCCTGCTATCATATATAAGAATGGTTTTTGTGGAAAGATTGAGGTTAATAATGGATTGCTTGATTTATTTGATGCAAAGGGTATATGCTTTAATGGTACCAAAGCAATGAATGAGATTAAGGTATATTGAGATCGAATTAAAAGCCTAAGTCAACGATGCAACCCAGTAAACACTAAAATTATGTTACAATATGATTTTCTTCTTTTTTCTTTATTCTTTTTTAGTTACTTTATAATGATGTTATCAGTTGTAAATTAATATCTTTTAAATATATAGATGAATGGTAGAGATTGTTTAGACATAGCATCCATTTTTGCAAAAAATAACCATTTGACTTCTTAGTCAAACATCTTCTTCTTCTGGATGTGAGAGAAATTGGAGTTTATTTTATTGTACCCATACTAAGAAAAGAAATATAATGGAGCATCAAAGATTAAATGATCTTGTTTATGTTAATTATAACTTGCTCTTGAAAAACATGTATTAAAAAATATATTTTCCATATCATTTTAATGATTTATGCATTATTTTTCATGTTTTTCAATTTTTACACTTTTACTTAATGTATTTTAGGCTTCATTATGAAAAGTGAACTTATGATCCTGTTGATTATGAGTGCATTGACAAAATTTATTTTTGGATAGTAGAAGAGGTGCCACCTCCAGAACTTGATGAGGAAGAACTAGAGCCAACTGTTTATTGAGAGGATTCAATATCAATAATTTAGAAATATAGCAAAAGCATATGTATTCAATGTATTTGTTAACTTATATATAAGTATGTTTTTTATATAAAATAATATTTTTAAAAAAATTATATCTTTTTTTTTTACTATGATATTGTTTGACATTTTTATTAGATGATTTAGGAGAAGAAAAAGATTTAGAATTGAATGTCTTAACGAACATTGCTTTGGAATCATTTGGCATTATTTTACTAAATAATTCTGCTGGGAGTAATGTTGGTGCAAATAATTTTATGGAAAATAACCCTCCATTGATTGTGAGAGATGAAAGAGGTAGTGATAATGATGAAACTCAACTATAGAAAATGTTGTTATGTTTATTTTTTTTCCGTAACTTTAGGCCGTTGTTATGTTGCAATAATTTATGTTGAACAATTTTTCATGGATATTAATGTTATGTTTATTGTTTAATTGATTATGATGTAGAACTTTATTTTTGAACTTTAATATTGAATATGTTGATTTGTATTAAACCGCTGACATTATTATATATGACTTTGTTTTCAATTCCGATTCAATCCCGGTTGAATTTTAAATCCTTAACCCTCTGGCATTACCGGTTCAAAACCCGAGCCAGGTTTGAAACCCATAGGAATCAATGCTTCTAATTATTTTTTTATAGCTAAAAAAACTTCAATTGCCAACTTTAAATGATTTTTTTTGGAGCTCCGAGCTTTTCGAATACTTGGTAGTTAAGATTTAAATTGAAATTTTATATTTATTTATTTTTTTTGTGTTTGATAGTTTAAATATATCAAACAATTTATGGTGCTTTATTTATCAAATTGATATTTTGCGTACTTGGTAGTTTCAAGATATTGGTCAACTTATTTTGCTAGATTATTAAATCGAATATTTTACTTGGTGTTATTATATTTTTTTAGTGTATTATATTGTGGTTATTTCAAAAGTTTTATAATGATTGAACAAGTGAATTCTAATTTTTTTGGTAATGCATAATTTAATTTTAAATTGTCATCATTTTTAATTTTTTTTGTGATAAAATACGAGATGTCACTAAATAATTATTTTATTGATGAAAGAATTGTCATTTAAAGTTATTAATATCATGAAAGATAATAAATTAGTCACTAAAAAAATAAAATTAATCATTTATTAGCATCATCATAATTAAAAAAGAATGTTACACTTTTACTGTCATCACTAAATGTGTAAATTTCATGATGAAGTAAAAAATTTGTAATTAAAAATAAAAAAATTAAATGAAAAAAAATGGGTTTAAATTGTGACGAGATTTTTGTCACTAAAGAAATAAATATTTGTTACAATTAATTTCTTTTTCAAAAAATGTTAAATTATTTAGTGACGAAATTAACAATTTGTAATTAAAAATATAAACTTCAAAGATGAAATTAATAATTAAATGACAAAAATTAAACTTAAATGATGATAAAATATGTCATTAAAGATACATGCATTTATGAAAGCTTTTTTTTTTGTCATAAAAGGGTTGTTTATTTATTGACAAAGTAAATAATTCATTATAAAAAAATGATAGCTTTAAAGACGAATAATAAATTAAATAATAAAAATTGAATGTAAATAACGACTAACAATATGCCACTAAAGGTATAAACTTTTATGACAACTATTTTTTTTTGTCATAAAATGTTCTTCTTTAATGACGATAATAATTTTTGTCATGGTATGTATGCTTTATTATGCGGTTATAATGATAATCGCTGTGACAAAAATATTTTATCACCAAAAATATTTTATGATGAAAATAGAATATTTAGTAACGATTTCAATTGTTATAATTTATCTAATTTCTTGTAGTGTGAATTGAAAATATTGTTTTGCAACTTAAAAATTTTAATTTGGAAATGAGGCATGCAATAGACGTCCAAATGTTTTCTCTTAGAATGATAGATGTTTAAAGGCCATTTGTTTCTTTCTAAATTAGGCATGCATGTGTAATAGGGTAAAATAAGGTTTTAAATAGGTTTTAGGATTGCTACAGGTACTAGTAGTTTTAAGCTGACCCATTCCCTAGCACCAATAATGGCCCTCAACCTAGGTCGTTATAGCTACCCTTTTTCCTTCTATTTGTTCTTCCTATGTGCTAAAGGACTATCAGCGTTGATCCGTAAATACGAGCCCATAAGCTTACTTCATAAATGTGGAATTGTTGTAGTGCACCTATTATCTCCCATTTATTTTACACAAAAAATAATATATTGTTCTTTCGAGTCATAAAAGGAGAAGGGAGAGTAATTAAGCACATCTTAGACTGTTATGGCTAGGCTTCAAGCTAATCCATCAATTTTAGTAAGTCTAAAATTTTGTTAGCTCTAATGTGGTTGAGGTGGACCGTGGCTTAGTATGTAAATTGTTGCATATGCAGGAATCAGACAATTTACGTAATTACTTAGGCTTGCCCTAGTTAGTGGCAGGAATAAGAAGGAAATATTGGATTATTTGAAGGATCAAATTTGGCAAAATTTTCAATCTTGGTATAAGAAGCTGTTATTAAAGGTAGGGAAGGAGATATTATTAAAGAAAAGTTTTCAAGCCATGCCATATTATGTAATGAGAATCCAAGTGCAAATATACTTGTCTAGTTTGATCCTTGGCTGCCAAACTCAAGCACTTCATTCATTTCCTAGATGCTTTCAACTTTTGATAATGTTCATACGGTATCTGATCTCATTACGAAGTCCCAACCCCTTTGGAATTGCCAATTGATTGATTTGTTATTCATTGATAAGGATAAGCAATTGATTTATAACATCCCTTTGAGTTCCCACCATATTTTGGATGAGTTGATCTAGTGGTGTGATAAAAGAGGCCAATAATCAATTCTTAGTGCTTACTAGTTACTTAGGATAGGGTCCATTTTGAATTTAACAGGCTTAGATTAGCAAGTGTGGAAGAAGTTTTGGTCTCTCAAAATCCTTCCTAAGGTGGCCAATTTTGTCTAGCGAGCTAGCAATGGTGTGTTTCCTATTGCAGATTCCTTAAGAAGTAGAAGAATGGATGTTTCCATCATTAAATACTACAGCAGGAATTTACATTTGATATCTATCATTTTGACTGGTTTATCAACTTTATAACCTGTACAAATAGATATTAAAGACTTTATAGTATTTGATAAGTAAAATTATTGCATGAAACTAAAGTTTGAAAGAACTCTAAAAATATAAGCTCACTCTCAAGTTGTCTAATAAGGTTGGCATACCTTGCTATTTTAACTTCTCTAATTTATAATTATAAATTTTTAGTTTTATAGTATGATATATGCAGTGGAAGAAAAGATAATATTCCATCATAAGGGTTTTATTTGGTACATGGAATAACATAAAATAGCTATTTTACGCCTCCCATAATTTCTTGTTATTAATTAAAATTACCTTCGGTATGCCACCATTTTTTCTTCTTTGACTGCCATGATAGTTTCTTTATTTACAAGCATGCCATCATCATCCATGCAAATTTTTTTTAGATAATATCACAAGTATGCCATTGCATTCATTAATGGAAAAATACTCTTGGTTTTGACAATTTACAAAAATGCAATATTGTTTAAATTGGTCTTTTATTCACAAAAGAGCCTCATGTTCTAGAGATTACAAGGTGCCATGGTTCTCCCGTTCAATTATTTGCAGATGCCATTGCAAAGTGTGGTTTGAGTTAGTAGTATGCCTTAGAGCATATCATTTAGTATGTATCTTGTACATGTTTTTATTAATAAAAGGCATTTTCACTTTTCCGTTTACATAATATATTTATATGTAATAGAAAAGGTCCATTGATATTTTGTTAGAAATTGTATTCTTAAGTTGTTAAGAATATGAGTGACAGTATTTCTAGCACAAAGTATCATAAATTGGTTCACAATAGAAGATATTTCACAATAAGGACATGACTTATCCAGAAAGATTGTAATCATGTTTGTTCCCAAGTTATTTATATGAGATGTAAATAAGATGGAATGGTGAGTCTCATGCCATATAACAAATATGATAGGCACTTATACATGACAAGTAGGCCGAACCAGTGACATTTATGACAAACACATGGAGTTTACTCTTGTCAATGCATTGTTATAAATCATATCAGTGCATATAATTTGTAGAAATGAGATAACACACTTATCTTGTATATGGGTGGTTTGAGTTTGATACTGCTTTCATACTTGTACTATATATGGGTATATGGGTATGTGTTGGCTTTTACTAGTTATATATGGAGGTAGGTGTTGATCAAGATGGAATCTGTTACCCTAAGTAAATAGGGATAAAATCCTATGTTCATTTAATTGTTCTTGATGTTTCAAGTTCCTGGCCAGGACAGATAGATTTAATTAGAAAAGAGTTTCTGATGAGAAAATCTTTTTAATCAAGAACTGGAATTAAAAGAGAACATAATATTTATAGAAATGGGGTTTGACATAAACCATGACTCTAGCTCGAATTGGGATTTTATAACAGAGAGATTCTAGTACATGGTAACATATGATTATAGGTTCATTTAAGGTAAACATTATTACTGATTGGGTGGTAATGGCATGCTATGCTAGGTGTTAACCATAGTCTATGAGCTGCATAAAATGATTTAGAGAAATCATTTATAGTAAGAAAGAGTTCTGATGATATTAAGAGTTGATATCATGTCTCATTGCCAATTAGTGATGAGCCTAGTAAGTCACACACATACACAAGTAATCACCAAATTAAATATGATTTAATTAATTAATTAAAGAGTTTAATTGATTAATTAAATAGGTTTGGTTTGCAATTAAATTGCAAAGTCACTAGCATGACTTGAAACCAAATCTAGGTTATTGGATGTATAGTATAAATTAAATTTATATTTAAAAGTACTTAAATATGAATTTGATTCATGAGAAATTCATTAATAGAGATTAATTAATTAATTTAATTTGATATAAATTGATTAGAAGAAGAGAAATAATTATTTTGGGTTGAGAACTCAAAATTAAAACACAGGGGTATTTTGGTCATTTCACTGGGTGACATGCGGCACCATGAGATGGTGACACATGGCACTACACATAAGCTTGCCATATATGTTTTAATCATGCATATTTTGGTCATTTCACAGGGTGACATGTAGCACCATGAGATAGTGACACATGGCACTACACATAACCTTGAGATATGTCTTTTAATCATGGAAGATGATCAAAGTCAAGATTAAATATAGGTTTGACACTTGGCACAATGTGATTGGGTCAATTAAACCTAGAGCCAATCAGAAGGTGACATGTGGCAAGGGTTTTAAGTGGTGACCTAGCTATATAAGGAATAGGATGAAAAGAAAAAATACAAGCTGCCATCCATCTATTTTGTGCCTCCACCCTTGGCTGCCTCTCCCTCTCTTCTTCTTCATCTCTCACTAATTCAAAGAGATTTGCCAACAATCTCTTGAATTAAAAATACTAGAAATTATTTCTAGTGTCCTGTTTACATCTGTAATCTCTTAAAAGGTAAAACTTGAATTTCTAATTGATTGAAAAAGCTTTAGAAGCTGTTCAAGGGCTGCCAATGGTGATCTTGGTATGGACAAGCTAGAAGGACAACATCTGGTGTCCTAGGGGCATCCCAAAGGTGCCAAACACACTGCAGTGCATCAAAAAGGTTAGTGCACTTGTTCTTGATCTAATCTAGGGTTCTAAAGAATTAATCTGTTAATTCTAAAATCTTAAATGGCAAATATAGATCCAAAAATATGTTAAAAGAGTTTTAATATACTTTTTATCATTAAAATCAAATAGATAAAAATAAATCTTGCATGATGTATGTGATCCTAGATGAAAAATTTTTAAATTCAATGATCTAAACTTGTGTTTTTCATGCTTCTGCTCCTTTAATTGGTATCAGAGCCACTATATTTGCCATTTAGATTGTTGATTATAAGATTTAATTGTGTGATTTGATCATGAGATGATTAAATCATTGCTGGTTGCAATGAATAAGGTGGCGGCATGCTTGGATACACCATGGTGCGCATTGTTTGTGCACCACCATGTTGTGCATGGTAAGTGATGGGTATTGTGTGTGCAAGTGTTGTATGATCTACCTATTTTATGTCTAATTAAATTGTTTAATTAGAGTTTTAATCACACAATTAAATTTTGATTCAAATATGAATTTTAAATTTGTTTGAATGTGATTCAAATATGAATTTTTAAATTTGTTTGAATGTGATTCAAATCTAAATTTTTAAATTTGTTTGAATCATATTCAAATTTGGATTTTTAAGTTGAATATGAGATATTTAATTTAATTTAAGTTTTAAATTTGTTTGAATGTGATTGAAATCTGAATTTTTAAATTTGTTTGAATGTGATTCAAATCTGAATTTTTAAATTTGTTTGAATCATATTCAAATATGGATTTTTAAGTTGAATATGAGATATTCAATTTAATTTAAGTATGTATTTTTTATTTAATTATAAAATAGTGATATGCATGATGGATGATCATGGACAATAAAAGACTAATGTGATTGGATTTATTTTTTTTTATGTTTCTTTGGGTTGTAAATTAATTAATTTATTTTAATTTATTTTGGGCATGTATTATAAAGGTTGTAATATTTTTGGATTGTAATTTCATTTATTTAGTTCTTCTAAATTCGCCTTGGTATACCAAGGATTACTATACAATTGGATTGCAAGAAGATCAAAGAGGTCAAGAGCATTGGTGGGACCAGTGGGAGAAATTCAAGAGCAAGTATTGATTATGTACTCCTTCAGCAACTCTTGTAATATGAATAAATGAAATGCACCTAGGAATGCCCTTATTCAATTCTTGGTGGCTCAAAATTGAATCCCTTAGAAAGTCCATGATCATACCATATTTATTATCTATGAATGCATGAGATGTATGGGAATGTATGCAAGTATATGATATATGCATTCTAATTGGATAATGTGCAAAGTGAGACCTAAATAGTAATTAGGACGACCACAAAATCTTCCAAACAAATGATTAAGTTGGAAATGATATAATTAAAGTAATTATAACATGGGCCCTTTATTGGGGTAATTATTTTAAGAAATTTTAAATACTTGTATATGATGCAATTAATTTAAGAGATTTTCTTAAGAATAATTGTTAAGCATGAGATATTGTAAATATGTAAATGGTTTGGTGACCAATATTGGTTGTACCTGAGGACATTAAAATTATTTGCATGATTACTGGCTCAATGAGATCAACTTAACTAATGCAAGATAAGTCAATAATGAATGTACCTGAGATTTTGAGCATTAGGGGCTAGGTAAAGGATTGAACCTCACATGAGATGTGATGGGCAAGGAGTTGCTCACTTATAGTTTATTATAATTCCAATAATGGATGTACCTGAGGATGATCAATAGAATCGTAAGAATTCAATCACCCACTAGAAATCCATCCAACTAGGATTTTAATTTTCTACTTTGGAAGTGTAGGATTCGCTATGTTAGTGGGAGGACCAATTTGATTATAAGATCATAATCATTTTGGTTAATTACATAATATATTTACAAATTAATCTGATTATTTTCTGCAGTTAATTTTCTAATAATAATGAGCACACCACAACCACCACTATCCAATATCCTTGCAAGCATACTTGATCGCAATAGGTTGATAGGACCTAATCTATATGATTGGCTAAGAAATTTAAAACTTGTCCTGAACCTTGAACATATAGGATATGTTTTAGACTCAAATGTTCTTGGTCCCTTACCTCCAGAGGCCACTTAAGAGGAACATAAAACTTTGGACAAGTGAAAGGAGCATGATATAAGAGCCAAGTATTACATGCTTACTTCTATGAGTAATGAGTTACAAAAGCAGCATAAGAACATGCAAAGTGCGAGTGAGATCCTCCTTCACCTACAAGAGTTGTATGGTGAGCACAGTAGGAATGCTAGGTATGAGATATCTAGACAGTTGTTCGACATGAGGATGTCTGAGAGACAGAATGTTGGAGATCATGTCCATAAGATGATTCGGCTGATTGAGCAGCTGGAACATCTTAACTTTAACATGGATTTCCAACTGCAAACGGATTTGATCCTTCAGTCCCTTCCTGAGTCATTTGGGAATTTTGTGACAAATTTCCATATGACTACACAGGAATGCACCTTGGCTGGTTTACTCAACATGCTGGTTATTACCCAAAAGAATATATCGAGCAATAAAGGAAAAGAGGTAACTTTGATTGCATCTTCTTCTGCTAGAAAGTCCAACAAGAAGAAGGGCAATAAGAAAAAGAAACCTCAGATTCCTGGTTCTTCCAAGAAGATAGCCAAATAAAAAAACAAAGATCAAAGTTGACAATGGCAAAGGAAGTTGTTTCCACTGCCCAGAGTATAGCAATCTAAAAGAATGCAATGCCATGATGAAAATCAACTCAAGTTCAAAATATATTTGGCACTTAAGGTTAGGTCATGTTGCAGAAGATAGGATTGCAAAGCTAAGGAAAATGAGGATTTTATCCTCATTGGGTTTTGGACCTACTTCAACTTATGAATCTTGCCTTCAGGGTAAAATGACTAGATCACCCTTTGTTGGACAAGGACTAAGAGCTGAAAATATTTTGGAGCTAATACATAGTGATATATGTGGTCCATTTAAAGAAATGGCTAGAGGCAGTTTTCATTATTTTATTACCTTTACTGATGATAAATCAAGGTTTAGGTATTTGTATTTGATGAAATAAAAACATGAATCTTTTAAAAAGTTTAAAGAATTTAAATCCGAAGTAGAAAATCAAACAAGAAAGAGTATTAAAGCTCTTCGATCAGATCGTGGAAATGAATACTTGAGTACTGAATTTGATGAATACTTGAGAGAGCATGGCATTGTTTCCCAGCTGACTCCTCCAGGAACACCACAACTGAATGGTGTATCTGAAAGGAGAAATCGTACCCTATTAGATATGGTACGTAGTATGATGAGCTATACTGAAATGCCAATCTCCTTTTGGGGATTCGCATTAGAATTAGCTTTGTATATTATGAATAGGATTCCATCAAAATCAGTATCTTTCACACCTTATGAGATATGGCATGGAAGAAAACCAAGTCTTAAGCATGTTAAGATTTAGGGATGTCCAGCTTATATTAAAAAGCTGAACACTGAAAAATTTGAAACCAGATCAGAAATAGGTCGATTTGTTGGATATCCAAAAGATAGTTTTGGATATTATATTTATTTGCCTACATCACAAAAGGTTATAATAAGTAGAGATGCCACATTACTTGAACAACAATTTGTTCAAGAAGAAGGCAAAGGAAGGCAAATAGAGTTAGAATTGGAGAATTCTGACCAACCAATAGATCAGATGGATATGGATCTATCTAGTCAACCTACACCTATTGATGAAACATCTACAGCTATTCCTCGTAGAACAACCAGGGTATCTCACCCACCAGTGAGATATGGTTTCCTTCACGAAGAAAAATAAGAGTTGCCTACTCATGAAGAAGTAGATCATGGAGATGATCCACTAACCTATGAAGAAGCTATATCAGATATAGACTCTATAAAATGGATTGATGCTATAAAATTCGAGATTGATTCCATGTATAAGAATTAAGTTTGGGATCTTATTGACCCACCTGAAGGTATTGTACCTATAGGAAACAAATGGGTTTTTAAGAAGAAAATTGGTTCTGATGGAAAGGTAGAGACCTATAAAGCAAGGCTAGTAGCGAAAGGGTTTCGCCAAAGGCAAGGAATCGACTATGAGGAGACTTTCTCGCCTATTGGCATGCTTAAATCAATTAGGATTCTATTAGCAATAGCTGCATACTATGATTATGAGATTTGGCAGATGGATGTCAAAACAGCTTTTCTCAATGGATACATTGAAGAAAACATTTTCATGGAACAACCTAGGGGTTTTGAATCCCAAGATGATTCCAAAGTGCGCAAGTTGAAGCGATCCATTTATGGGTTGAAACAAGCTTCGAGGAGTTGGAACATCCATTTTGATGAAGCCATTAAGTCTTTTGGTTTTATAAAAAATGAGGATGAGCCATGTGTATATAAGAAGGTTAGTGATAGTGTTATCACTTTCCTTGTCTTATATGTGGATGATATTTTGTTGATGGGCAATGACACAGGTATGTTAACAACTGGAAAGGTATGATTGTCAAATATATTCTCCATGAAAGACTTAGGGGTGGCAACCTATATTCTTGGGATTCGCATCTATAGAGATAGAGCGTAAAGAATAATTGGTTTATCCCAAAGTCTATACTTGGAAAAGGTGTTAAAGAGGTTTAACATGCTTGATTCCAAGAGAGGATTGTTACCAGTGAGACATGGTATCCACCTTTCTAAAGAGATGTCTCCAAAGACACTTGAAGAAAGAGATAAAATGGCCAGGATTCCATATGCTTTGGCTATTGGAAGTTTGATGTATGTAATGTTATGTACTAGGCCGGATATCGCATATGCTGTTAGTTTGACTAGCAGGTATCAATCCAATCTAGGTTTGGAATACTAGATAGCAGTCAAGAATATCCTTAAGTACTTGAGAAAAACTAAGGATTTATTTCTGATATATGGAGGTGGTGACTTACAGTTGGATGGTTATACTGATTCTGATTTCCAATCAGATATCGATGATAGAAAGTCTACCTTTAGATTTGTGTTCATTTGTAATGGAAGTGCAGTTAGTTGGAAGAGTTCCAAATAGAGTACGACCGTTGATTCCACTACAGAGGTCGAGTATATTACTACATCAGATGCTACAAAAGAAGACCTTTGGATATAAAATAACCCCGGTCCCACTAGAAATCCAAACAAATAGAAAGGCGCTGCCACATTATCAAAGAAATAGTTGCGCGAGGAGATACAGCCATGCAAAAAATAGCATCAGCTGAAAATCCAGCTGATCCATTCACTAAGCCTTTGTCACAAGCTCAGCTAGACTGACATCTTGAGAAGATGGGTCTAAGGTATTGTAATGAATGGCTCTAGTGCTAGTGGGAGATTGTTAGTAGTATGCCTTAGAGCATATCATTTAGTATGTATCTTGTACATGTTTTTATTAATAAAAGGCATTTTCACTTTTTCGTTTACATAATATATTTATGTGTAATAGAAAAGGTCTATTGATATTTTGTTAGAAATTCTATTATTAAGTTGTTAAGAATATGAGTGACAGTATTTCTAGCACAAAGTATCATAAATTGGTTCGCAATCGAGGATACTTCACAATAAGAACATGACTTATCCAAAAAGATTTAATCATATTTGTTCCTAAATTATTTATATGAGATGTAAATAAGATGGAATGGTGAGTCTCATGCCATATAATAAATATGATAGGCACTTATACATGATAAGTAGGCCGAACCAGTGACATTTATGACAAGTACATGGAGTTTACTCTTGTCAATGCATTGTCATAAATCATATCAGTGCATATAATCTTTAGACCTGAGATAATACAGTTATCTTGTATATAGGTGTTTTGAGTTTGATACTAATTTCATACTTGTACTGTGTATGGGTATATGGGCATGTGTTGGCTCCTAGTTATATATGGAGGTAGATGTTGATCAAAATGGAATCTGTTTTCCTAAGTAAATAGGGATAAAATCCTATGTTCATTTTATTGTTCTTGATGTTTCAAGCTCCTGGCCAGGACAGATAGATTTAATCAGAAAAGAGTTTCTGATGAGAAAATCTTTTTAATCAAGAACTAGAATTAAAAGAGAACATAATATTCATAGTAAATGGGGTTTGACATAAGCCATAACTTCAGCTCGAATTGAGATTTTGTAACAGAGAGATTCTAGTGCATGGTAGCATATGATTATAGGTTCACTTAAGGTAAACCTTATTACTGATTAGGTGGCTATGGCATGCTATACTAGGTGTTAACCATAGTCTATGAGCTGCATAAAATGATTTAGAGAAATCATTTATGCTAAGAAAGAGTTCTGATGATATTAAGAGTTGATATCATGTCTCATTACCAATTAGTGATGAGCCTAGTAAGTCACGCACATACACAAGTAATCACCAAATTAAATATGATTTAATTAATTAATTAAAGAGTTTAATTGATTAATTAAATAGGTTTGGTTTGCAATTAGATTGCAAAGTCCCTAGCATGACTTGAAACCAAATCTCGGTTATTGGATGTATAGTATAAATTAAATTTATATTTAAAAGTGTTTAAATGTGAATTTGATTAATGAGAAATTAATTAATAGAGATTAATTAATTAATTTATATTTGATATAAATTGATTAGAAGAAGAGAAATAATTATTTTGGGTTGAGAACCCAAAATTAAAATACAGGGGTATTTTGATCATTTCACAGGGTGGCATGTGTCACCATGAGATGGTGACACATGGCACTACACATAAGCTTGCCATATGTCTTTTAATCATGCATATTTTGGTCATTTCACAAGGCGCTATGTGTCAGCATGAGATTAATTAATTAATTTAAATTTGATATAATTGATTAGAAGAAGAGAAATAATTATTTTGGGTTGAGAACCCAAAATTAAAACACAGGAGTATTTTGGTCATTTCACAGGGTGACATGTGGCGCAATGAGATGGTGACACATGGAACTACACATAATCTTGCCATATGTCTTTTAATCATGCATATTTTGGTTATTTCACAGGGTGACATGTGGCACCATGAGATGGTGACACATGGTACTATACATAAGCTTGCCATATGTATTTTAATCATGGAAGATGATCAAAGTCAAGATTAAATATAGGTTTGACACTTAGCACAATGTGATTGGGTCAATTAAACCTAGAGTCAATCAGAAGGTGACATATGGCAAGGGTTTTAAGTGGTAACCTAGCTATATAAGGAATAGGATGAAAAGAAAAAATACAAGCTGCCATCCATCTATTTTGTGCTGCCACCCTTGGCTGCCTTTCCCTCTTCTCTTCTTCGTCTCTTACCAATTCAAAGAGATTTGCTAGCAATCTCTTGAATTAAAAATACTAAAAATCGTTTCTAGTGTCTTGTTTACACCTGTAATCTCTTAAAAGGTAAAACTTGAATTTCTAATTGATTGAAAAAGCTTTAGAAGCTGTTCAAGGGCTGCCAATGGTGATCTTGGTGTGGACAAGCTAGAGGGGCAACATCTGGTGTCCTAGGCGCATCCCAAAGGTGCCAAATACACTGCAGTGCATCAAAAAGGTTAGTGCACTTGTTCTTGATCTAATCTAGGGTTCTAAAGAATCAATCTATTAATTCTAAAATCTTAAATGGCAAATGTAATCCAAAAATATATTAAAAGAGTTTTAATATGCTATTTATCATTGAAATTAAAAAGATAAAAATAAATCTTGCATGATGCATGTGACCCTGGATAAAAAATTTTTGAATTCAATTATCTAAACTTGTATTTTTCATGCTTCTGCTCCTTCAATTGGTATCAGAGCCACTATATTTGCCATTTAGATTGTTGATTATATGATTTAATTGTTTGATTTGATCATGAGATAATTAAATCATTGCTGGTTGCAATGAATAAGGTGGCAGTATGCTTGGATACACCATGGTGCGCATGGTTTGTGCACCACCATGGTGCGCATGGTAAGTGATGGGTATTGTGTGTGCAAGTATTGTATGATTTGCCCATTTTATGTCTAATTAAATTGTTTAATTAGAGTTTTAATCACACAATTAAATTTTGATTCAAATCTAAATTTTTAAATTTGTTTGAACGTGATTCAAATATGAATTTTTAAATTTGTTTGAATGTGATTCAAATCTGAATTTTTAAATTTGTTTGAATCATATTCAAATCTGAATTTTTAAGTTGAATATGAGATATTCAATTTAATTTAAGTTTTAAATTTGTTTGAATATGATTCAAATATGAATTTTTAAATTTGTTTGAATGTGATTGAAATCTGAATTTTTAAATTTGTTTGAATGAGATTCAAATCTGAATTTTTAAATTTGTTTGAATGAGATTCAAATCTGAATTTTTAAATTTGTTTGAATCATATTCAAATATGGATTTTTAAGTTGAATATGAGATATTCAATTTAATTTAAGTATATATGTTTTATTAAATTGTTAAATAATGATATATATGATGGATGATCATGGACAATAAAAGACCAATGTGATTGGATTTATTTTTTTTTATGTTTCTTTGGGTTGTAAATTAATTAATTTAATTTAATTTATTTTGGGCATGTATTATAAAGGTTGTAATATTTTTGAGTTGTAATTTCATTTAATTAGTTCTTGTAAATTCTCCTTGGTATGCCAAGGATTACTATGTAATTGGATTACAAGAAGATCAAGGAAGTCAAGAGCATTGGTGGGACCAGTGGGAGGAATTCAAGATCAAGTATTGATTATATACTCCTTCAGCAACTCTTGTAATATGAATAAATGAAATGCACCTAGGAATGCCCTGATTTAATTCTTGGTGGCTCATAATTAAATCCCTTAGAAAGTCCATGATCATACCATATTTATATGCAAGTATATGATATATGCATGCTAATTGGATAATGTGCAAAGTGAGACCTTAATAGTAATTAGGAGGACCACAAAATTTTCCAAACAAATGATTAAGTTGGGAATGGTATAATTAAAGTAATTATAACATGGGCCCTCCATTGGGGTAATTATTTTAAGAAATTTTAAATACTTTCATATGATGCAATTAATTTAAGATATTTTCTTAAGAATAATTATTAAGCATGAGATGTTGCAAATATGTAAATGGTTTGGTGGCCACTATTGGATGTACCTAAGGATATTAAAATTATTTGCATGATTACTGGCTGAATGGGATCAACTTAACTAATGCAAGATAAGTCAATAATGGATGTACCTGAGATTTTGAGCATTAGGGGCTAGGTAAAGGATTGAGCCTCACATGAGATGTGATGGGCAAGGAGTTGCTCACTTATAGTTTATTGTAATTCCAATAATGGATGTACCTGAGGATGATCAATAGAATCATAAGAATTCAATCACCCACTAGAAATCCATACAACTAGGGTTCCCGTTTTCTACTTTGGAAGTGTAGGATTCGCTATGTTAGTGGGAGGACCAATTTGATTAAAAGACCATAATCATTTTGGTTAATTATATGATATATTTACAAATTAATCTGGTTATTTTTTGCATTTAATTTTCTAATAATAATGAGCACGCCACAGCCACCACCATCCAATATCCTTGCAAGCATACTTGATCGCAATAAGTTGACAGGACCTAATCTATATGATTGGCTAAGAAATTTGAAACTTGTCCTGAACCTTGAATATATAGAATGTGTTCTAGACTCAAATGTTCTTGGTCCTTTACCTCTAGAGGCCACTTAAGAGGAACATAAAATTTTGGACAAGTGGAAGGAGCATGATATGAGAGCCAAGTGTTACATACTTGCTTCTATGAGTAATGAGTTATAGAAACAGCAGGAGAACATGCAAAGTGCGAGTGAGATCATCCTTCACCTACAAGAGTTGTATGGTGAGCATAGTAGGAATGCTAGGTATGAGATATCTAGACAGCTATTCCGCATGAGGATGTCTAAGAGACAAAATGTTTGGGATCGTGTAACACCCCTATGTTCGGTAGTGCGTTCTACTGTTCCGGTGACTAGTGTCTATC
Source organism: Hevea brasiliensis (assembly GCF_030052815.1). Taxonomy (NCBI): domain Eukaryota; kingdom Viridiplantae; phylum Streptophyta; class Magnoliopsida; order Malpighiales; family Euphorbiaceae; genus Hevea; species Hevea brasiliensis. Next base: position 86,425,424 of record NC_079495.1, read on the forward strand.
CAGACAGCTAGAATGCCTAGAACTACATTAAAAAGTTAGTGAGGAGACATAGAATAATGAAATACAAGAAAAGAAAATACAAGAAAAATAAAGGAAAAATAATGGCAATGAAATATAACCAAGTTAAATGATCCGAGAACCATAGCGATGGGTGACCACACTAGAAGGTAACTTGAAAAATGACCAAATCCGGATTAGTGAATTGAAAGCCAAAAAATTGACCATTTGGGCAGCAGTTGGTGTTTTGGCCATAACTCACTCAAAACAGGTCTAATTGAGTTGAAAGTTTTACCATGAATAGTTTAGACACATATCTACAATTCTTATGAAGACACCAACACCCAGAAATGACTATAAGCAAGTCAAATAGCTTGTGCAAGTTCGGGTATAAAAATTGGCCGAACCAAAAGTGACCTAAAAATGACCTAAAGTTACCATTTTGGTATATTCTGTCCAGCATTGGTAAATTGACCATAACTTGGTCTACACAACTCAGAATGACCTGAAATTTTACCCCGAGTGCAATAAGACATGGACCTACAAGTTTGTAGTTTGGACCGAAACCTGAAAACCGAGGGAATTAGGTCATCTGGCTAGGTCAAATTAATATACTGAAATCCGGCAAATTGCAATAAAATGCAATATACTTGAAAATGAATTTGGTAACATGTACCAATACTAAAAGGCTATAAAATGTGACATATTGGTAACATTAAAACCTAATTCACCTAGACTACATCGAGGGTCAACATTTTAGGTTGACTAAGGAAAATAATAGAATTCAATAAATTAATTATTGAACCTTATTGTTAGAGACAGTATAAATGAGTACTGAAACACTTCAAATTGTGTGTTTCAGTTAGCAAAGACTCAGGGAAGGGGAAGGAAACACTGAGTCAGGACCAAGAGACATTTATTAGAGGTTTGTGCACAATAGTTATTTCTTTGACTTTTCAATTGAAATAAATTATGAGAATTTTGTATGTTATTATTTTAAATTGTGAAAATTGGTTTGAATGATATTTGATGGATACTTATTGTTTGAAAAACATTGTAAATGGTTTGAAACCACAGCTATCATGTATATTGATTGAATTCCTCGCTATCTTGTCTAGTGGGATAAATTGACTTTGAATTCCCTCTCTGGCTGAAGTGTTGAGTTGTGTGCCTGTTGAGGACGAATAGAATGAGTACTCATATTATTGCTAGCTAGCTATGTTATTCCTCACTAGCCATCAGCTTTTGGGATGAATTGAACTTTGGAACATGATTAAGCTGTGTGTGTGATTTATTGATATTTATTGTGATATTGTGAAATGGAGTTTAAATTCTTTATGACATTCACTGTCTTTGAATTTAAATATGATTTTAAGTATCCACTATTTATATGACTTAAGATTTAAAGTTGTAGTTTGTTAATGTTGTGCACCACTGAGACATTGGCTCAGCGATAGCTTTTCATTGCTATCGCAGGTAGACAGACTGACAAGGCAGCAGACTAGGCTGCTAGTGCTACATTGAGAGTTCATCGGGTGTATTGAGTATACCATATTCTGCATTTTGTATTGTAGTGTGTGTTCACTGTATGTATATATTGTTCTTGGTTTTGAGCAGTTATAAATTAAAATTGTACATTGAAGTTGTAAACTAAATTTGTAAATTATTTTGGCTTGTAAATATTGTGATATATTTCTTTTATCTCAGTTTTGAAAACATTGAAAAAATTATTGTGGATTTGAATTGCCAAATGTTGAGAAACTTATTGTGTTAATTGGAGTTTGGGGATTGAACAAAATATTGGAAATGCTTTTTGCAGGTTTTTGAAGAACTGTTTTATTCAAAATACAGATGGCACTCTGCCAAAATTTTTACAGAAATTATTGATTCTTCATATGTGTTATCTGGTTTCACTTCAGTTAAAAAAATTTATAACACCTGTAAATAGTGCTCACCACTGTAAAAAGAAGTAAGAAAAGGTTTAAAATCCCTTATAGTGTATTTAATGGGTTATCAGTAGATGAAGTTGGTAATTCATTAGGTATACTACGGGATCATGTTATGCCTTATGGAGGGGTAGGGTGTGACAAATCATGTCCATAAGATGATTCGGATGATTGAGTAGCTGGAACATCTTAACTTTAACATGGATTTCCAACTGCAAACGGATTTGATCCTTCAGTCCCTTCCTGAGTTATTTGGGAATTTTGTGACAACTTTCCATATGACTAAACAGGAATGCACCTTGGCTAGTTTACTCAACATGCTGGTTATTGCCTAAAAGAATATGCCAGGCAATAAAGGCAAAGAGGTAGCTTTGATTGCATATTCTTCTGCTAGAAAGTCCAACAAGAAAAAGGGCAATAAGAAAAAGAAACCTCAGATTCCTGTTTCTTCCAAGAAGATAGCCAAACAGAAAAACAAAGATCAAAGCTGACAATGGCAAAGGAAGGTGTTTCCACTGCCCAGAGTATAGCAATCTAAAAGAATGCAATGCCATGATGAAAATCAACTCAAGTTCAAAATATATTTGGCACTTAAGGTTAGGTCATGTTGATGAAGATAGGATTGCAAAGCTAGGGAAAATGGAGATTTTATCCTTATTGGGTTTTGGACCTACTCCAACTTGTGAATCTTACCTTCAGGGCAAAATGACTAGATCACCTTTTGTTGAACAAGGACTAAGAGCTGAAAATATTTTGGAGCTAATACATAGTAATGTATGTGGTCCATTTAAAGAAATGGCTAGAGGCGGTTTTCATTATTTTATTACCTTTACTGATGATGAATCAAGATTTGGGTATTTGTATTTGATTAAATACAAACATGAATCTTTTGAAAAGTTCAAAGAATTTAAATCCAAAGTAGAAAATCAAACAGGAAAGAGTATTAAAGCTTTTCGATCAGATCGTGGAGGTGAATACTTGAGTACTAAATTTCATGAATACTTGAGAGAGCATGACATTGTTTCCTAGCTGACTCCTCCAGGAACACCACAGGTGAATGGTGTATCTGAAAGGAGAAATCGTACTCTATTGGATATGGTAGTAGTATGATGAGCTATACTAAAATGCCAATCTCCTTTGGGGGATTTGCATTAGAATCAGCTTTGTATATTCTGAATAGGATTTCATCAAAATCAGTATCTTCCACACATTATGAGATATGGCATGGAAGAAAACTAAGTCTTAAGCATGTTAAGATTTAGGGATGTCCAGCTTATATCAAAAAGCTGAACACTGATAAATTAGAAACTAGATCAGAAATAGGTCGATTTGTTGGATATCCAAAAGATAGTTTTGGATATTATATTTATTTGCCTACATCACAAAAGGTTGTGATAAATAGAGATGCCACATTACTTAAACAACAGTTTGTTCAAGAAGGAGGCAAAGGAAGGAAAATAGAGTTAGAATTGAAATTCTGACCAACCAACAGATCAGATGGATATGGATCTATCTAGTCAACCTACACCCATTGATGAAACATCTACAGCTGTTCCTCGTAGACTAACCAGGGTATCTCACCCACCAGTGAGATATGGTTTCCTTCATGAAGAAAAATAAGAGTTGTCTACTCATGAAGAAGTAGATCTTGGAGATGATCCACTTACCTATGACGAAACTATATCAGATATAGACTCTTCAAAATGGATTGATGCTATAAAATCTGAGATTGATTCCATGTATAAGAATTAAGTTTGGGATCCTGTTGACCCATCTGAAGGTATTGTACCTATAGGAAACAAATGGGTTTTCAAGAAGAAAATTGGTTCTAATAGAAAGGTAGAGACCTATAAAGCAAGGCTAGTAGTGAAAGGGTTTCGCCAAAGGCAAGGAATCAACTATGAGGAGACTTTCTCGCCTATTGCCATGCTTAAATTAATTAGGATTCTATTAGCAATAGCTGCATAATATGATTATGAGATTTGGCAGATGGATGTCAAAACAACTTTTCTCAATGGATACATTGAAGAAAACATTTTCATGGAACAACCTAGAGGTTTTGAATCCCAAGATGGTTCCAAAGTGCGCAAGTTGAAGCAATCCATTTATGGGTTGAAACAAGCTTCGAGGAGTTGGAACATTCATTTTGATGAAGCCATTAAGTCATTTGGTTTTATAAAAAATTAGGATGAGCCATGTGTATATAAGAAGGTTAGTGATAGTGCTATCACCTTCCTTGTCTTATATGTGGATGTTATTTTGTTGATGGTAATGACACAGGTATGTTGACAACTGTAAAAGTATGGTTGTCAAATATATTCTCCATGAAAGACTTAGGGGAGGCAACCTATATTCTTGGGATTTGCATCTATAAAGATAAAGCAAAAAGAATAATTGGTTTATCCCAAAGTCTATACTTGGAAAAGGTGTTAAAGAGGTTTAACATGCTTGATTCCAAGAGAGGATTGTTACCAGTTAGATATGGTATCCACCTTTCTAAAGAGATGTCTCCAAAGACACCTGAAGAAAGAGATAAAATGGCCAGGATTCCATATGCTTCAACTATTGGAAGTTTGATGTATGCAATATTGTGTACTAGGCCGGATATCGCATATGCTGTTAGTTTGACTAGCAGGTATCAATCTAATCCAGATTTGGAACACTGGATAGCTGTCTAGAATATCCTTAAGTACTTGAGAAGAACTAAGGATTTATTCTTGATATATGGAGGTGGTGACTTGCAATTGGATAGTTATACTGATTCTTATTTTCAATCAAATATCGATGATAGAAAGTCTACCTTTAGGTTTGTGTACATTTGTAATGGAAGTGCAGTTAGTTGGAAGAGTTCCAAACAGAGTACGACTGTTGATTCCACTACAGAGGCCGAGTATATTGCTGCATTAGATGCTGCAAAAGAAGATGTTTGGATATAAGAAACCGCGGTCTCACTAGAAATCCAAACACATCAAAAGGCGCTACCACATTATCAGAGAAATAGTTGGGCGAAGCGATACAGCCATACAGAAAATAGCATGAGCTGAAAATCCAGCTGATCCATTCACTAAGCCTTTGTCACAAGCTCAGTTAGACCGACATCTTGAGAAGATGGGTCTAAGGTATTGTAATGAATGGTCTCTAGTGCTAGTGGGAGATTGTTAGTAGTATTCCCTAGAGCATATCATTTAGTATGTATCTTATACATGCTTTTATTGATAAAAGGCATTTTCACTTTTCCGTTTACATAATATATTTGTGTAATAGAAAAGGTCCATTGATATTTTGTTAGAAATTCTATTCTTAAGTTGTTAAGAATATGAGTGACAGTATTTCTAGCACAAAGTATCATAAATTGGTTCACAATCGAGGATACTTCACAATAAGGACATGACTTATCCAGAAAGATTGTAATTATGTTTGTTCCCAAGTTATTTATATGAGATATAAATAAGATGGAATGGTGAGTCTCATGCCATATAACAAACATGATAGGCACTTATACATGATAAGTAGGCCGAACCAGTGACATTTATGACAAGCACATGGAGTTTACTCTTGTCAATGCATTGTCATAAATCATATCAGTGCATATAATCTTTAGACCTGAGATAACACAATTATCTTATATATAGGTGGTTTGAGTTTGATACTGCGTTCATACTTGTACTGTGTATGGGTATATGGGCATGTGTTGGCTCCTACTAGTTATATATGGAGGTAGGCGTTGATCAAGATGGAATCTGTTACCCTAAGTAAATAGGGATAAAATCCTATGTTCATTTAATTGTTCTTGATATTTCAAGTTCCTGGCCAGGACAGATAGATTTAATCAGAAAAGAGTTTCTGATGAGAAAATCTTTTTAATCAAGAACTGGAATTAAAAGAGAACATAATATTCATAGCAAATGGGGTTTGACATAAACCATGACTCCAGCTCGAATTGGGATTTTATAATAGAGAGATTCTAGTGCATGGTAACATATGATTATAGGTTCATTTAAGGTAAACCTTATTACTGATTGGGTGGCTATAACATGCTATACTAGGTGTAAACCATAGTCTATGAGCTGCATAAAATGATTTAGAGAAATCATTTATGGTAAGAAAGAGTTCTGATGATATTAAGAGTTGATATCATGTCTCATTGCCAATTAGTAATGAGCTTAGTAAGTCACATACATACACAAGTAATCATCAAATTAAATATGATTTAATTAATTAATTAAAGAGTTTAATTGATTAATTAAATAGGTTTGTTTTGCAATTAGATTGCAAAGTCCCTAGCATGACTTGAAACCAAATCTAGGTTATTGGATGTATAGTATGATACACTTGAATTGTATAGATATTTTTAAGCACATTTGTATTCTAAATTATAGCATTTTGGCAAGTATTTTCATGCATAGTAGTTGATTTCATTACTTTTCATAAATTCTGTTACCAAGCCCTTAATTCCATGTTTTCTGCATTATTTCAAGTGTTTGGGTGAAGCCCCAAGGGATAGGAGTGCAAAGGAAAGCTTGGAGAGGTAAAAAGATAAAGAATTGCTGCTGATACAAAGTACACAGGTCATGTAAACCAAGCCCCCGACCCATGTAACTCTCTACCAGAAGAAAGCTAAGAGAATCGATGAGAAACACAAGTATACAGGTCGTGTAAGTAGACCCGTGTAATCTGCAAGGACCCGTGTTAGTCTCTGCCGGGCACAAGCTTGAAGAACCTTATGGGAACAATAGGGCACGGCCTGTATAATCAGGCCCATGTAGTTGGCACAGACCCGTGTAACTTTCTGTGCCAAAACAAGACCATGTGATTCTTCTCCAGCAAGTTACACGGCCCTACTTTGCGGGACCCGTGTAATGACACACGGACCGTGTACTATGCTGCAGCCTGTTTTCTAACTCGAATTCCCCTCCTATTTTTTGATTCGAACGAGACTCCTAAAGCCTTTTAGACTCAAAATGACCTAACCCTAGAGCAACCAATATAAATAGAAAAGAAAACATCAGGAAGACAGGTCGGTCACTATCATCAAGACTGCTGCTGAAGGTTACTGTTGTCAGACTCTACATCGGCACCAAAAGAAGTTTTCCTACTGAAGCTCCACAAGATCAAAGCTACAAACTCTTTTTAGTTCCTTCGTTTCATCTCCTTAGACAAATTTTTATTATTTTATTTCTTATGCATAACTCTCTTTTTATTATTTTTACTTTTTATCATGACATTTGCTGAACTCACCATGAGTGAGTAGTTTTCTTATTCTAGATTTGGGAGAGTAGCCCTTGTAATTATTATTATGGATGAACACTGAGTTTTATTTATTGGATTTGAGAATCGTTTTTTGATTTAATTTCTTGTGATCCTAATGCATGCTATGTGTTAGTACCCACTTAGTTATGATTGTAGATGTTAATTGAAGGATTGAAAGGTGAAGATTAACATTAGAAAATCAAGATCTTGAACCTAGGAATTCTGACCTAGACATAGGCTGATACCTTTGTGGAACCTAAAAATTGGTCAAAGGTCTTAAAGGATTTTAATTAATTTGATCACCACGAAAGTAGGGTTCGAGTTAATTAGAATACACCCTAGATGCCTTGAGAGAGGATTTAGGATAACTTAGGACTAATTTTCATCAAAGAAAATGATCCTCAATTCAGTAAATAAATAAGATAACATCCCAGTAAGATTCAAGTGTGAAATCTTAATTCCAGAATTGCTTTAAATAAATCATTTCATTTTAAGTTTACCATTTTAGTGTTTAAAGTTAACAAACTTCATTACCTAAGTATTTGATAGCCTAGACAGTCAAGATTTCTGTGTAGATTGGTACTTGCTAAACAAAATTCCTCGTGGGAACGATACTCTACTTATCACTTTATTACTTGTTAGCGATACATGCACTTGCGGTGATTGCAAAATAGCGAAACATAGTATAAATTAAATTTATATTTAAAAGTATTTAAATATGAATTTGATTAATGAGAAATTAATTAATAGAGATTAATTAATTAATTTATATTTGATATAAATTGATTAGAAAAAGAGAAATAATTATTTTGGGTTGAGAACTCAAAATTAAAACACAGGGGTATTTTTGTCATTTCACAGGGTGACATGTGGCACCATGAGATGGTGACACATGGCACTACACATAAGCTTGTCATATGTCTTTTAATCATGGAAGATGATCAAAGTCAAGATTAAATATAGGTTTGACACTTAGCACAATATGATTGGGTCAATTAAACCTAGAGCCAATCAGAAGGTGACATGTGGCAAGGGTTTTAAGTGGTGACCTAGCTATATAAGGAATAGGATGAAAAGAAAAAATACAAGTTAGAACCCTATTAGCATGCCAACCTATTCAAACCAATCATAATTAGGCATACATGGGCATATTGCATCTCAGGTATTGGTTCTTTGCATTTTGTATCATTCACAACACTATTCATACTAAATTTTGATTATTCCATAAATAATAGGAACACAAGTTCCAAATTCATGTTCATACCACATTTTGATTTATAAAGTTATTGGCATTAATTGCTAACCACAATTCAAGTCCTCCTACGAGCATTTCAAAAATTTCAATTTTTGTAACCTAAGTTCACTAATACATTAAGCCAAACTACAATGGAAATTTGGCCAACCTCTCTTCATCAAAGTTGTTCCTTAAGGTCTTAACTTTAATTCTCTTTTTGAATCACTCTATTTGGAGTTTTTTAGCTCAAGTTATGAAATTTTTACCATAACTAGCCGGATTAGTCAATGTCTAGGATTTTCTGGGCAGTTTTGGTTCTGGTAGTTTTGTTAAATTTGGTTAGCAATAGACTAGGTTAAGTTCAAAATTAGGATTTCTATCCTGCATGAAAAATATTCTAATATGTCTAACCTTTCCAATGGTTCAAGAATAGGCTCATTCTGACCTTCCTAGAATAAGTTATGGCCATTTGAACATTTACTGTTTATATGGTCATTTTTCCAGGTCCAGTATATGGTTACCTGGATTCAAGCCAATTTCAGGTCATTTTGTATTGGGTTTCTGATCAAGGTCACTTCATGAAAAATGTAGCATTATGTCCTAGGTTTCACCTCAAATTGGTTTTACACCAATTTAAGCTCTACAACTCTACTTATGGCTGCCCAAACCTACTGGACTCAAAGTCCAGATTTCAAGCACAAAGGAGCACTTATACTTTGAGCATTTCAATTCCACAACCAAGTCCATTTTAAGGGCAAACCACATCAAATGGTCATTAATTGACCTTAATAACATCAATTCAACAACAATTTAACAAACCCCCAATTTTGGTTCAAAACCCTAACTTCCAATGTCTCAATTCCCTACCACACATGAAAATTAAAGTTCTAATCCATATATGCTTATCAAAGACCATCACTAAGCAATTTTAATTCAAATAAAATCATCAAATACTCCCCTTACTCATGGTTTCCAAAATTCATGTATGGTCCTACATGTATGTTTTATTTCATTTTTTAACAAATTCTAACTTAAATCAATTTCCTAACAAAGAGTAAAGAGAGAAGTGAGTGGATATTTGCACTAACCTCTCTTGCCCCAACTTTGACGTTGCCTAAACTTCAATTTCTCCCACTTTCTTGGCTACCAAACACTTCTCCAAGGTGCAAAATCAAGTTTTAGTGAAGTGATCTAGGGATTTTATGGTGGGATTACATGGAAATTTAAGCTAGACGGATGAAAAAATGGAAGAGTTCTTCTTTCATGGTGGTTCGGCCAACATAAGGGAAGGAAGAAGATGAGTTTTGATTTTTTTTATTTCTTTTTATTCCCTTTTATCTCTTATAAATGTGCTTGTCTAATTTTGATTGGCTAAGAATTTTAATTGCATCACCATGACATCATACATATGTAATAATTAGAATTTAATTTCATTTATTTTTATTTTATTTTCTTCTTTCTTTTATTCACTTTTAATTAAACTTTCATCAATATTTATTCATATTTTATTACATAATTCTTACTTAACTAAATGGACATGTTAGTCAAAGATCAACTCTAAGGGTGAAATGACCAAAATGCCCTTCGTTGTGTTCACCGAGTTATAATTGTCTGTATCGATTGACATAAATTTTCTTGTATTTTCTTGGTATTTCATTGTCATCAAAATCTCATAAATTCCTTCAATTACATCCTAAATAATTATTTCACAGGGTTCCCCATGGGTCTAGGCTTGGCAACTATCTTCACAGTCGCTTCCCATTAGGGTTACCTATCGTCGGAGCTTCGGCTCATTTAACCTCTTTGCATTTCATTTCTTTAATTTCTCCTTAATTTTTCTTAATCATTATTTAGGTTATTTATGACTCCTCACTCTAGTTTGAATATAGTTCTAAACATTCTAGCTATTTGGACAGACATTGGCCACCGGAATAGTAGAATGTATGGACTACCTAAAGTGAGGGCATTACACAAATTCTTTCCCTAACTCAACCAATTTGCTAGACCAAGTTGCGTTAGCAAATCTGACCAGAATCAGAACCTGACCAGAAAATTCTGGACATTGACCAATCCGACCAATTGTGGCAAAAATGCCATAACTTGAGCTACAAAACTCCAAATTGAGTGATTCAAAAAGGGAATTAAAGTTAACACATTAAGGAATAACTTTGATGAAGAAAGTTAGGTGAAATTTTTACTGTAGATTGGCCAAATATAACAGTAGACACAAGTTGCAAAATCTAAAATTTTTGAAATACTCCTAAAATGACATGAATTATGGTTGGCAATTAATGCCAATAGCTTAATGAACTAAAATGTGGGGTGAATATGAATTTGGGGCTTATGTACCCATTATGAAGGATATAACCAAGATTGAACATGAATGGTGCAACGAACAGTAAACATAATAACATAATGTAAAGAACAAATGCATAAGGTACTAATGTGCCCATGTATGCCTAGTTTTTGTGATTGGTGATAGGTTGGCATGCCAATAGGGTTCTGACTTACAGTACTGCTTATGGCTTTGTGCCATTATGTGATTTATGGCTTCTATTGCCATTTTGTGATTTATGGCTTATAGCCATTCCGTTGTTTTTCTGATACATATGGCTTTATGCCCAATTGATCTTATGGCTCTTTAGCCATTCCGTTGCACACCTAGCAGACACTATGTGACTGATGGTGTGACGGCTTGTGGTACTTGATACCTAATGCTAGATTACCCATTTATCCAGTCCAATCAATCTTTATAGGTTACTTGGGCATTAAAATAAGTCCTAAAAATTCACTAATAAATAATGAATAGAAAAAAACCAATAAATTAAATATATTACAAATAGTGATCACAAATACATCCTGTGTGGCATAATGGCATAATTTCTTTATTTCTAATTATTTAGTTTATTTTTACATTATTATTACATCACTAAGCGTTATGCTTAGCGTGTTGCTTTTTGCTACACATAGGTACTGGAGAGCAGGATAAGGCCCAGTAGATGACTAACTGGGATTATCTGAGATCAGACTGCATTGTATCAGCTGTGTCACCTCACTGCAGTGCAATGGTAGGGTCCACAAGTTTTTTTATAGTTACCTTTTGATATATTGTAATTATATCTTAAGCATGTAATGTATATTACAAAGTTGTATTCATTTGTACATTATTGTACATTAATGAAGTTTGAAATTTCATATATGAATTGTGTATGAATAGAAATGAGATGGAATTTCATATGGATCCATATGAGGGAAATTAATTGATGATTTGAATGTAAAAATGAGAATGGGAATATATATATATATATATATATATATATAATATATATATATATATATATATATATATATATATATATAATTATTTTCAAACAGGTGGTCATTCGTCAAAATGTTAATAATTTATGGGAAACTCCATCAGTTTCACCATTTGATTTCTTTTATAATAGAAAATAATAAATGGAATATAATTACCAAGAAATCAAGTAAGATCAGATAAGATGCTCCAGCACAGGATGTGGCACACCTTGCTGGGCTACACTGTAGGTGGATAAGGGGTGTTACACAAAATCTGATTGCAACTTGTTCAAATTAGACTCCAAAATTTGTCTAGAACATGCCCTGTAACTGGTGAAGTTGAAATTTTACTTAAGGATAGTCGTTGATTAATTGACCTTAACTTTTGATCTTTAAATCCAAATTAAGTGATTCAAAAACTATATTAAAGTTAAGACATAGATTTAAAAATCTCTTCGAGAAAGTTGAATTTAATTCCTACAATTACTAGGCCAAAATGCTTGAGTAAAGTAATGCATAAAGTTTTATTTTTGTTGGAATTTGACAACGGTCATCATATGTGTAAATTTTATATAAATGTATGAAATCTTTTGTATAAATGTATGAAATCTAAATGCATATGATATGAAAATATGGTAATGGCAAAAGTTTATGTGCATACAATTATTGTTGATTGCATCATGTGAAAATAAAAATGATAATTACCTTGTTAAGCCTAGGTAATCCTAGATGGTGAATTATAGTTTTGGATAGATTAGCATGCCAATAGAGGACATCATTAGCAGTATTGCATTAATTATGTTAATGGGTTGATGAATGATTATAGAGGCACTGAGTGCCCATTGTTAAACCGGTCAAAGACATTGAGTGTTCAGTACCAGAAGCCTATGTTAACAGTTATATAGAGGCACCGAGTGCTCATTGTTAAACCAGTCAGAGACACTGAGTATTTAGTACTGGGAGTCCCATATCCAGTCTATACAGTTCTATCATTACAATGAGCATATAACAAATCTTAGAATGTGATTTAATTAAGAGAATGCGCACAGATATAATGAGAATTATGTTAAACCTTGAAACTTTAAAGATTTCACATTATCATTGTATCTTTTAAACGATTTAGTATGTTTGCATTTGAAAATGGTCATAGATTTGATGTTTTGAGTTTCTTTACTTTAGAACATTTTTTTTTAAATTTAGAGTGCAAAACTAAGCTGTAAAGCTTAGTGTGTAGGTTTTTCCTCACACAGGTACAGAAGGTAAGGAGTAGATAGACAGATAAGAGAGGAGAGAGTGGATCTGCAGGAAAGTTCAAAGTCACCTCATACCTGGACTTTGTGGTAGATGCACTACCAACAATAGATGTATTATATAACTCATGTTTGTATGCCCATTTTGCCATGTACTAAAAAAAAAAAAAAACACACATGATGTAAATTTATTTTAGATGACTGTAAATTTAAGTATAAACATATTTTTTTACATTTACAAGTTTATGTTAGAACATATGTTATGTTATTATTTACATATGATGAAGGAGTAGAGTTGAATACAAATATGATGAGAATTTATTGTCAATATGGCTGCATTTGAAAATTATAAATATTGTTATTAATAGGTGTTATTAATAGGTGGATATTATATGTTTAGGGGAAACTCTTGCAATTTTTCCCTTTGATATTTATTAAAAAATAAAAAGTAAACATTAAGAAAAAAAATTGTTAAAATACAAGTTTAGGTGCTTACAGCACAGAATGTGGCATTCCTTTGAAGATTAAGTAGGGGGTGTTACATGTATTACATTATTTATTATTTGCAACAAAGTTTGCATAAGAGTTATTTTTGTAGAAAAATCTCTAAGGGCTACAATACCCACTAAAAAGCCAACAGGACTAAAAAATTGGGGCATTTATCTTTGTCACACCCTACCCCTCCATAAGGCATAACATGATCCCGTAGTATACCTAATGAATTACCAACTTCGTCTATTAATAACCCATTAAATACACTACAAGAGATTTTAAAACTTTTCTTACTTCTTTTTACAGTGATGAGCGCTATTTACAGGTGTTAAAATTTTTTTCTTTTTTGAACTGAAATGAAACAGCTAACACATTTGGATTATTGGTAATTTCTGTAAAAATTTTGGCAGAGTGCCATCTGCATTTTGGAATTAAACAGTTCTTCAAAAACCTGTAAAAAGCACTTCAAATATATTTCTCAATCTCAAACTCCAACATTTAATCAACTCAATATGTTTCTCAATTCAAATCCACAGTAATTTTTTTCAGTATTATCAAAGGCTGAGATAAAAGAAATATATCATAAATTTTACAAGCCAAAATAATTTACAACTTATTTTACAACTTTAATGTACAATTTTAAATTTACAACTGCTCAAAACTAAGAACACTATATACATACAGTAAACATACATTATAATACAAAATGCAAAATATGGTATACTCAATATACCCGATGAACTCTCAATATAGCATTAGCAGCCTAGTCTGCTGCCCTATCAGTCTGTCTACCTGTGACAGCAATGAAAAGCTATCGCTGAGTAAAATTTACTCAGTGGTGCACAATAACAATTTGAAATGCGATATATAAATCTTTTATTGACAATTCACAAATCAAATAATTCACAATTCCATTTCACAATTTACAAAGTTCATATAATACAAATTTGATCAGACAATTGAATAACACAGTTTTACCAATCAATAACACCATTTGATCAAATAACTGAATAATACAATTTTTCCAATCAATAACACAATTTGATCAAATAACTGAATAATACAGTTTTGCCAATCAATAACACAATTTAGGCCATGACACAATTTTTCCGCACATGCCATGTTGTACACCACGAAAAAACACACTCACCCCAATAATCAAAATCAATGAGGGAGGAAGCTAGCTAAATAATGAGTACTTATCCACACTCACCTTAGACTGATAAGTCAATGAGGGAGGAACATAATCACACTCACCCCAAACTGATAAGTCAAAGAGGGAGGAATATAATAACAGTGTCATGCCAAGTGTGAATCAAAACAATTCCAAATCACAATATTTCATAATTTCCATTTGCAAAATAGGCAACACAATAATTTTCAAATACAATTCCCAAAGTTAAAACAATAAAAAATTATTCATAACTCAATTCTCCAAATAAATTTTCTAGTAAAAGCAGTGAATATAAAAAATATTGTGCACAAACACAATTTAAAACTATAATATTCAAATAAATTTTTAAGTAGAAAATAAGAAATCAAAATTATTGTGCACAAACACAATTTAAAACAATAACATACAAATAATCATAATTTATTTCAATTGAAAAATTCAAAAGAAATAACTATTATGCACAAACACAATTTAAAACAATAACAGACAAATAATCATAATTTATTTCAATTGAAAAATTTGAAAGAAATAACTATTGTGCACAAACCTCTGATATATGCCTCTTGGCCCTGACTCAGTGTTTCCTTCCCTTTCCCTGAGTCTTTGCTAACTGAAAAACACAATTCGAAGTATTTCAGTACTCATTTAAACTGTCTCTAAAAATAAAGCTTAATAATTAACTTATTGAATTCTATTATTTCCTTAGTCAACCTAAGATGTTGACTCTCGATGCACTCTAGGTGAATTAGGTTTTAATGTTACCAATATGTCACATTTGTTACCTTTTAGTATTGGTACATATTACCTAATTCATTTCCATGCATAGTGCATTTTATTGCAATTTGTCGGATTCCGGTATACTAATTTAACCTAGCTGGATGACCTAGTTCCCTCAGTTTTCAGGTTTTGGTCAAAACTACAAACTTGTAGATCTATGTCTTATTGCACGCGGGGCAAAATTTTAGGTCATTTTGAGTTTACTAGACCAAGTTATAGTTATTTTACTATTGCTGGTCAGAATGTACCAAAATGGTCACTTTAGGTCATTTTTAGGTCACTTTTGGTTTGGCCAGTTTTTGGACCCGAACTTGTGCAAGCTATTTGGCTTGGTTTTGGACATTTCTGGGCTTTGGTGTCTTCATAAGACTTGTAGATATATATCTAAAAATTTCAGGTCAATTGGACCTGTTTTGAGTGAGTTATGGCCAAAAAACTAACTGCTGCCCAAATGGTCAATTTTCAGGCCTTAAATGCACTAATCCGGATTTGGTCATTTTTCAAGTTACCTTTCAAGCAGAATTTTGGTAAGCTTCCTTCATGAAAGTTGGCACTTTTTGTGCCTAGTTTCACCTTCAATTGGTCTCTTACCAATTGGAGCCACACACTTAAGGTTCTAAGCCAAAACACACACTGCCCTATTGCACATTGTCCATCACTCAATCAAAGGACACATTTAACATTACCAAGTTACACATTCATGCCACTTCTGTTTTGTACCATAACCTAAACACATTTCACAACATATTTTTGGTCACTTTGGCAGCTTATAACCACACTCAATATGCACCTTATAGTATAGAATTTACCAAGTCCAATTTACACATAATTTAACTACATAATATGGCTCATTTACATGTCCAAACTCAAACTCTTACATACATGTACAAGCTGCCACAACAAGTACCATAAGATATAGACCTATAAAATTGGTAATTTGACCAAAACTCAAAAATCAAAAGAACTAAGTCAATTAATTAGGTTAAGCCAGCATACCAATTCTGGAAATTTGCACAATTGACTAATGAATCCAGAATGATGTTTTAAGCGTATCTTTCTCTAGAGAAATTCAATTGCAATGAGTCATACCATTTTGGAAAGCTAAGAAACAAAACTACAATATTGTTTTAGACACCTCCCACAACTTATGAATGTAAGAAGCTTAAATTATAGGTCAAAGCTACTGACCTAATTGAGAATCACATGAGTATTAGCCAACTTGAGTCAAGTCCAATATCTTGGCTATAATTAATTCTAGAAAACATAAAAAAATTGTAACAAAAAATTTTGAGTGACCTTAAGACATAGGATAACAAATCCTATGAAGAATGCTAAGCCTAAATGTTACTACAAACTATCCAAATAAATTAGTCAAATTCAGTATTAAATATGCCTATTAAGGAAACCAAAATTCAGATTTGACCTAGTTATGGTTAATTGACCATAAATTGAGCTACAAAGTTCCAAATGGAGTGATTTAAAAAGACAATTAAAGCTAAGACAATAAGGAACAACTTTGATAAAGGACACTTAGTCAAATTCCCACAGTAACCAGATCAATGGCACAGTAGAAAACAGTGACCAAAAATGCAAAATTCAAAGGATATAATTTTAAGCAAATTTAAGGCTACAATTAAGTAGGCATGAAATAAATTGTTGGATTAATTATGAGATATGGTACTGAAACACTATAAATTGTGTGTTTCAGTTGAAAAAGAGACTGGAAAGGGATCTTCGAAGGAAAAACAAGAATTAAAGTAAATTGAGTCAACATAAGAGGTTTGTGCACAACTAGTTTTTAATTGATTTTGTTCTGAATATTTCATATGATTAAATGACATTATTTTCCTTATGTATTATGTTTATCAAGTATTGGATTTAATTCAATAATTATTGAAATTGTTAGAGTATGTATGAATTTAGCTTTGTGAAATGGTATTTCAACAAGTATTAAGCATTGTTGTGGATTGAATAAATTATGTTTTGGAAAATTATGATAGAATATGTTTTGAATTGTGATGGGTAATTTGCATCAAAAAATACAAATTTATGTTTTGAATTGTGATGAGCATAAAAATTATTGGATATTGGAATTGACTTTGAATCGAATTGTGTTGTGATTTATGCTCACAAAAAGGACAAAGAGATTTATGATATTGTTTTATATCTCACTATAAATGCTTGACTAGGTTATTACCTGTTTCTATCATTTGTTGAGGAGACAATGGAGTTAGCTTTGTTTTGATTACCATGGTACGTGCACAGGCTTAGATTCTCCTCTTATTAGAGGTTAGATATAAGTTTCTCATGGCCCTTTCGAAAGTTTCATTATTGTGTTGTGTACTGTGCACGATGATTCGACCTCCCCGACCATAGGGAGTTAGAATCCTGATTCGACCTCCTTGACCATAAGGAGTTAGAATCACCCCGGAGATGGCCCTTTTGGATTAGTCTTGTATAGTTAGTGAGATAAAGAATGATTTTTGAATAGTAAAGAAATTAGATTTCAAATGGGATTTATGCATAATTGATTTTATTGGAATTAATCTTTATTTCCATAATTACTGGAATTACTTTAAATGTCCAGTTGTGATTTGATAAATTAAATTTCTTGCTCAAAGTCATTTTATACAAATGATTTATATTATTGGCAACGAATATTTTGATTTTTGGAATTTGATGAGTATCCAGATTTTCAAATTATTTGCTGTAATTTTGCTAAGGTATATTGCACTATGTTTTAAGTTATAGTTGTGCACCACTGAGTTCACCACTCAGCGATAACTTTGTATGCTGTTATAGGTGAAAAGAGCATAGAGCACTTGAGTAAGCTTCCTTGAAGACACATTCAAATCAACTCCAGGTATATCATAGGTATACCCATGTACATAGGCTTAATATATGCATGTAATAATAATATATATAAATTATTTAAGCAGTTGTATAAAAACTCTTGTAAAATATTTTGGTATGTAATTAAATGTAAATTATTGTAATGTAAATTTAAGATTTCATTTACCTGTATAATTTTGTAATATTAATTTTTGAGTCTTGTAATCAATAAAATGTTTTTTTTTTTTTATGATGAGGTTGGTTTGAAAATGAATTGATTTGATTATTGAGATTGAATGTGAGATGAGATGAAATGAAGTTTATTGGAGTTGTATTTGAGAAAATATATTGGGAGTGTTTTCCTTTTCAGGTTTGAAGAACTGTTTTCTCAAAATACAGCTGGCATTCTGCCGAAATTTTGAAAAAAAATTTTGTAACACCAGATTTTAATCGATGATTTTATCCATGACCAAAATTTCACTTAAAGGCTTTTTAAGAAATATTCAACATTCCCACCACTATTTAATTTCATGAAAATTGCTTTAAAATCCCTTGTAGTATATTTAATGGGTTACCAGTAGGCGAAGTATGGTAATTCATTAGGTGTACTACGGGATCATGTTACATCTTGCGGAGGGGTAGGGTGTGACAAAATGCATCCCTACCTAATATAAATGTGTTTTTCTTAAGTAGCCTTTTCTTCAATTGTGAAACAACAGAGTCATCAGAAGATGCATTATTAATAGTGATGAACATAACCTTGGATAAACCCTACTCCATGCAAAAATCAATGGCATTCCCAATATTCACCCCTTTATGACTTTTAATAATAGTGAAATTCAAGATGTGTTTTTGCATTTTCCATTCAGAATCAATAAACTAAGCAGTCAAACATAAATAAGACAAGTTTTGAACAAAAGTTCATGTGTTTATGGTTAAAAAAATCCTTTGACATTGAGATGCAATGAGTGCAAACAACTTCTTCTCATAAATAAACAATTGACAGTAATCTTTTGCTATTGTATATCTAGAAGGAATTTTAAATTGTGGCACAATAACATGTAAGAACTATATAAACCCTTCCTTCTCTACAAACTTAAAGGGAAGGTCATCTTTGATTATCATCTTAACTAAAGCCTCCCTACAAGCATCTTGATTAAATTGCTAACAAGTTAAATTAACATCCTCACTTCTAGAATTTTTATGAAAAGACAAGGTTCTTTAAGATTTGTCTTTATTTAAATCTTTTTTATATGGGAACTTTTACAAGATTCCCTTAAATGCTTCCACATACTTGAAGTGGAACTTTCACTCTTATAATTTAGATCTTTTTTACACCATACACAATGAGCTCTACCTGTAACGCCCTCACTTTAGGTAGTCCATACATTCTACTATTCCGGTGGCTAATGTCTGTTCGGATAGTCAAAATGTCTGGAACTATACTTAAACTATAGTGAGGAGTCATAAATAATCTAAATAAAGGTTAAGAAAAATTAAGGAGAAATAAAAAAAATGAAGTGTAAATAGGTTAAAGGAGCCAAGGCTCCGGTGATGGGTAACCCTAACGGGAAGCAACTGTGAATACAATTGCCAACCCCAGATTTGTGGGAAACCCTGTGAGATAAATATTTGGGACTCAATTGAAGGATTTATGAGGTTTTGATGACAATAAAAGGTAAAGAAAATGTAAGAAATTTTAATGCTAATCGGTAAAGGCAATTGTGATGTCATGAAACTAATGAAGGGCATTTTGGTCATTTCACTTAGAGAGTTAACTTTTGACCAAAATGACAATTAAATTAAGTAAGATTAATGTAATAAAATATGGAGAAATTAAAATAAAAAGAGGAAAATAGAATAAACAAAAATTTAATTTAATTATGATGTGAGCATGACATAAGGATGACACAATTAAAATTTTTAGCCAATTAAAATTAGACAAAACACATATAAAAGAGACAAATTTAATTAGACCATTCTCATCATCTTGTTCCATTTTCTTCTTCTTCAAGATATTGGCCGAACCTCTCCTTTCCAAAAACCCTCCACCATTGTTTCTCCCTTCAAGCTTAAATTTCCTTGATACTCACCATATTTCCCCTAGTTACTTTTATTAAAACTTGATATTTAACCTAGCTAGAGAGATTAGAAGCAAAAGCAAGCCACGAAATTGAAGTTTGGGAGGCTTGGAATTGGCTTAAGTGGAGGTTAGTACAAATTTAACTTTCTCCCTTCATTGATTCTTGAAACTAGGATGAATTATGTTAAAATTGATTGAAAATTTGAAGAAATTGATATACTATGAGAACCCTTGAATTTTGGTTAACCTTGAGGTAGTGATAGATTGTGGGTTTGATGTGTTTAAACATGATTATGAGTATTGATGAATGCAAATATATGATGGATAATGAAAGTTGAGTGATTGGTATGAGTTTGGAAATATGACTAATTAGGGTTTATGAGAATTTGGGGGTTTTGGTGCTATGATGCACAATTGGTATTATTGATGCCCAATAATGACCAATTTATGTGTATTGATGATGAATTTATGTGTTGGTTGAAATGAATAAATAAAATGGGAAGTGTTGCTTGTTGCTGGAATGCTAGACATATGAGTCCAGCAGGTTTGTGTGGTTATAAGTTGAATTGTGTAGCTCCAATTAGTGTGAGGCCAATTGGAGATAAAACTTAGGACATAATGCTGCATTTTTCATGAGGAGACCCTGCCCAGAAACCAAAAACAAAATGACCTAAAATTAGCTTGAATCTGGGTAACCACATGCTAGACCTGGAAAAATGATCATATGAACAGTAAATGTTCAAATGGGCATAACTCACTATAGGAAGCTCCAATTGAGATGATTCTTGAACCCATGAAAAGCTCAGAATAGTAGAACATTTTTCATGGAGATCAGGAACCCTAATTCTGACCCTAACCTAATCAAATTGCTAACCAAAGTTAGCCCAACAAAACTGCCAGAACCAAAACTGACCTAGAAAATCCTGGACATTGACCAACCCAATCAATTATGGTAAAAATGTCATAACTTGGGCTACAAAACTCCAAATTAAGTGATTCAAATATAGGATTAAATTTAACTCATTAAGGAATAACTTTGATGAAGAAAGGTTGGTCAAATTTCCACTGTAGATTAGCCTAATGTAACAGTGAACTTGAGCTCCAAATTCTAAAATTTTTGAAATGCTCTTAGAATGACTTAAATTATGGTTGGCAATTAATTCCAACAACATAATGAACAAAAATGTGGGATGAACATGAATTTGGGACTTGTATTCCCATTATATATGGTCTAACCAAGATTTAGCATGAATAGTGCTATGAATAGAAACCATCATGACAAAATGTAAAGAACCAATACCTAAGATGCTAATATGTCCATGTATCCCTAGTTTTATGATTGGTTTATATAGGTTGGCATGCCAATAGGTTCTGACTTGCAATACTGCTTATGGCTCTATGCCATTCTGTGATTTATGGCTTTTATTACCATTTTGTGACTTAAGGCTTCTAGCCATTCCATTACTCTTTGATACATATGGCTTTTATGTCCGATTGATGTTATGGCTTTTTAGCCATTCTGTTGCACACCTGGCAGACACTATGTGGCCAATGGTGTGACTGCCCGAGGTACTTGAAACCCAACAGTTTACCCATTTATCCAGTCTAGTTAATCTGTATAGGTTACTTGGGCATCAAAATAAGTTTTAACGATTCAATAACAAATAACTAATAGAAAAAGAAAATAATTTAAGGATACTTCAAACAATCATCATAAAAATACATCTTGTGTGGCATAATGAAAAACTTTTACTGTTTTTAATTATTTAGGTTATTTTTATATCATTATTGCACCACTAAGTGTTATGCTTAGCGCGTTGCTTTTTGCCACACGTAGGTATTGGAGACTAGGAGAGAAAGCCCAATAGACCTTAGACTGGGAGTTGGAGATTTTGATTTGCTCAGTGTCCAGAGTGTCACCTCTCTGCAGTGCATATTTTGGTAGAG
This sequence comes from Hevea brasiliensis, assembly GCF_030052815.1. Lineage (NCBI taxonomy): Eukaryota > Viridiplantae > Streptophyta > Magnoliopsida > Malpighiales > Euphorbiaceae > Hevea > Hevea brasiliensis. Next base: position 86,447,703 of record NC_079495.1, read on the forward strand.
TCCACTGGCTTTGTATTTTATTTTTGGACATTGTAATTAATTATGGACATGTAATGTAAATCATAAATTTGTACATTAATTTTGTACATGATGTAAATCAATAAAATTTGAAAATTTCATATATGAATTGTTTATGAATAAGTGTGATTGGATGATATTATGGATTTGAATTGAGAAGGGAGATGAAATATTTGATTGAAAAATATGAGATGGAGTTTAAGATTGTGCAAAATTTATATTATTGAAATTATTGCTGAGATTTTAGTCAGGTGGAAAATCGTCAAAATGTTAATAAAATAGGGAAAACTCTGTCAGTTTCTCCGCTTAATTAATTGAAAAAAAAAAATTAAAATAAATAATAAGTAAATGAAGATAAGATAAGGTGCTCTAGCACAGAGTGTGACATGTCTTGCTCGGCTACACTGCAGACTAGGTAAGGGTTGTTACACTACCAATCTCACTACCCTCAGAATTAATCAATTTCTCAAAGTGAGCCCAAACCCCACTTCCATTTTTCAATGTAGGATGTGTAATAGATTGTGCCATGTTACCTTCATTAGTTTCATTAGCATTAAGTTGCTGCATATTTTTGTCCACATTCAATGGAGTTTGAGATGGAATAATTAGTGGCTTGCTTGATGCAAAAAATGCACATTGAGAATCCTTGATAGGAACTTTTCAATACTTAGAGTTGGACCAATACTTAAGCTTGACATAGATCTGCACTTGCACTTTCTCCATCCAAGGATGAACTTATAGCTCTTTTCAAAATTTTCAAATATTTTCCCTTCATTTTCTTAGAAAATGTTAAAAGTGAAATTGCATATTCTTTAATACACATATAAAAATATAATTAAAATTAATTTGAGTAGTATGGGTAAGGGGAATAGACAGTTATTTATTTTAATAAATGAGATTAACTATAGGCTAAAGAATTATATATATATATTATTATCTTTTTTCCATTTTGAGAGAGTATATATATATATAGCATATTCTTTAATACACATATAAAAATATAATTAAAATTAATTTGAGTAGTATGGGTAAGGGGAATAGACAGTTATTTATTTTAATAAATGAGATTAACTATATGCTAAAGAATTATATATATATATAACTCTCTCAAAATGGAAAAATGGTAATAAAGGGAAAGTAACAAGAAGGGAAAAACTTCCTCAGCTTCCTATTCTTGACCAAGACATTGCACTTCTCTTTCCACTCTTTCCAGTTGATCCTTTAAACCAAATCTCTAATCTAAAACCATAGATCTGCTAGCATAAGGAATTAATTTGGAGGAAGAGAGGGGATGGAAAAGCAAATGAAGAGTAACCCCTTACCTAGCTGAAACCCTATAAGATTTCCTCTTCCTTTCCTCTTGAGTTCTTCTTCCTCTATCTAAACTTATAAGCTCCCCTTCAAGATAGTAAAGATGAGCTTATGTTGGTGATGAAGAAAAAAAAAATAAAGCAAGTTCTTAGAGTCAAGAATAGCTAGAGAGAGGGAGAGAGTAAAAAGATGAAGATGGCTGCTTATTGGTTAGTGGGATATGGGTTAGAGTTAATAATGTAACAAAACTACATAATTTTGGGTTTTAGAAAATTTATTTATTATATTTTTATTTAACTCTTTAAAATTAAAACTTTGTTGGACAATATATAATTTTTACTAGTTTAAATTTTGATTCATAATAATAAGTATTAAAAATAAATTTAATTTTAATATAGTAGATTTTGTTTATAAAAATTTTGTAGATTATAATTAAACTTTTTAAAAATAAAAATAAGATAGCTAATGTAATTTTAAACTTAGTGAATTCAATAATTAACATTTACTCCTAAATATTAGTTTAACCTATACTCTTCGACTCTTCGCTACCACCACAGACTTTATAAAATATTTTATTTGGATCACACTATTTGCATTTTGAGTGGGTTATAATTCAATCCCAAGAAATAATATATCCACAAATAAAGTTTCTTCATAATATATATCTTAATAAATATATTCTACTATCTTATACATATTTTTGAATTATAGAATTTTTAACTAGAAAGTATACTAAATGACTAAAAGGTGATTTAATCATATAATTAATGACTATAAAGTAATTCAATGTATTTATGATTAAAAATAATAAAAGTTAATATTAGGTTACACATATAAACTTATAATTAAAGACAATATATATATATATATATATATATATATATATATATATATATATATAATATTTAAAAAAACCTATGTATAAAATTGGTTCTTTAGTTTAGATTTCTATTTGGTTCCGATTTGGTTCCTGATGAAGAACATAACCAAACCAAAATAGTAAAACAAGTTTGGCTCGGTTCCATTCGGTTCCTATAGTGATGGTTCTTTTCTAGTTTCGACTCAATTCGATTTGGATTTCCCAAGAACTATGTAAAGCCCTATAGACTATAACACCCCTATTTGTATAGTCTGGTATATTTCACTGTTCCGGTGACCGGTGTCGGTCCAGACAATTAAGGGGATTAGAACCATACTTAAGACAACTAGAGAAACCATAAACACAAATAATTAGTAATGTTCAATTAGTTAAGTATAAATAAGAAAAACAGAACATAAGAGGTTAAATGAGCTGAGAGTCACAGCGATGGGTGACCTCCTCGAACGCATCAAGTCATTTTAAACTCAAATTTCAACCGTAAAATATGACGCCGCGGTCCTTAGGACCCTTATGAACACAAAGTGGAAAAGAGAAAATCACGAAAAAGAATCATAAGCTACCAAATAATTAGGTCGTGGAGCCTAAGAAATATGGAATTATTTGCAAACCGGATGAATCGAGGGGCAATTTGGTCAATTGACCCCGAGAGCTGACTCCTGACCTAACTGTCAAATAAAATCGGAGAAAAGAAAATTTCGGAATCGAGAATTAAATTAAAGAACTAATAAAAAAAAAGAGGAAAATGAAAAAGTAAAAAGGTGATGACATCATGCATGATGCCATAAGTGTATAATTAATAAATTAATTAATTTGATTTTTTTTTTGGGTCTTCCATAAGCTAAAATAAATAAAAGAAAAGGAAAAAAAAATTAATTACTTCTCCATTCCCGTCACCCATTTCTCTCTCATTTCTCTCATTTCATTTCCACCATTAACACCCATCTCAAGCTTTCAAAAGCTTGATTTTATTTTATAAACTCCCTAACTCCTTTAAGAAAATCTTGTTCTTGGACTTTAACAAGCATCTTGACAACAAAAAGAAGAGGAAAGAAAGAAGATTTGAAGAGGGAGAAATTCAACAAAAGAGGTTAGTGGTTAGTTTTTAATATTATGTTTAAATTCATAATTAAGTAGTTGAATTACACTAGAAATTGTGGAAAAATGAAATGAAATAAATTGTTGAAGGATCAAACCTAAATTTTAGTCAACTAGGGTTTGAGGATGTGTATGCATGAACTTGGTGAAATTAAAGGTGTATGTGAGCTTATTGGTGTTGAGTGATCATGATTAAATGTTTTGAATTAGTTAAATGCAACAAGTTAGTAAGTTAGGGTTTTGGGACTTAGGGTTTGTGAACCAAAAATGCAAGAAATGAGTAAATGGCATGTTTGACCTATTGTGAAGTGAAAAATAGTCATTTGTGACCAAATGAGTTGTGTTGGAATGGTTGGAATTAAAGCTAAATTCGGAGGGAGTGTGGTCATGCTGCTGGCAGCATGACCAAGTCAACTTTGAAGGACCAAAACTGAAATTTTACAAGTCCAATTGATATGGCACCAATTGGGGATGAAAATAGACATAAAATGACACAATTTTCATTTAGGAACCATGCCCAAAAACTGACCAAAACTTAGTGAACCAATTGACCAAAGTTGAGCAAGAGCAGTCTGCCACTGTACAAACTGACCAAATGAACAGTATTTGTTCATTTGGTCATAACTCGAGCTAGACAGGTCAAAATGACCTGAAATTTTACCAGAGGTTAGATGAGATATAGACCTAAAACTTTCATGAAGAACACAAGTCCAAATTCTACCAGCAACCAAGTCATTTGGCCACTCCAAGTTGGTTACTCAAATCTGCCAGCACCAAATTTACCCAGAAAATCTGGGTTATTTTCCATCCGGCATCCCTGATTCAAAGGGCCATAACTTGAGCTAAAAAACTCCAATTGGGGTGATTCAAAAAGGAGAATAAACTTAAGACATTAAGGAACATTTTCTATGAAGGCAGTTTTGCCAAATTCCAACAGTAGATTGACCAATGGAACAGTGCAACTTGGAGCACCAAAACTGAAAATTTGACAATTTGGCCAAAAGGATTTAAGCTTTGAGAAAATGACCAAAACCAACAAATTTAATGACCAAAATGTGGTATGTGGGTGAAGTTGGAGTTCCCATACCTATTAAGCCTTAAAAAGTCAACAATTTGACTTGAATAGTGTAATGAATAGTAACCCGAAACACAAAAACTTCGAGAACGTCGAAATTAATACATTAAAGCTAGGTAAAAATGAAGTGAAATTTATTTTTGGATTTATGCTAAGTTATGGTACTGAAACACTGTGAAATTGTGTGTTTCAGCTGAAAAAGACTTGGAAACTCGAAGAGACTGAGTCGAGGCCTAAAGGCGACTCACGTCAGGTTTGTGCACAATAATAATTGTTTAAATATTTTAATCTCAAAAATTTGACTTCTTTGATTAATTATATACTGTGTTGCCATTTTATAATCGTAACTGTGATTTTGGAAATTGATCAGATTTCTCATAAATTGTTTGAATAAATTGTTTTGAATTGATTTTATGTTCACACTTAGCATGACAGTATCACATTATTCCTCCTCCATTTATGGGGTTGAGATCGTTTATTTTCCTCCCTCTCTGGCTTGCCAGTTGAGGTTGAGATCGGATGAGTACTCATTAGCTAGCTAGCCACCTCCCTCATTGATTTCGATTAATGGGGTTGAGATTGCTTTGTTGTGGTGTACAACACGGCATTGATCGGAAATTTTGTGTTATGGCTTAAGTTGTGTTTGACTTTGGCAACACTGTGTTTATGAAATTGTTTGACTAAATTGTGTTATTATGAGCTTTGTTAATTTGAGAAATATTTAGATTGTGTTTCACCAATGAATGATTTATGTATTACATTTTAAATTTTTATTGTGCACCACTGAGTATTTTTATACTCAGCGAAAGCTTATTTTGCTGTCGCTGATAAGAGCAAGGAGAAAGCAGCAGAGTGAGCTGCTATAGAATTGTGGACCACACTGATCATTTTGTACGGGTATTATTTTATACCCTTGTAGTTAATTTTGATGTAAATATAGAAATATTATATGTATCAATGTAAAGTTGAGCAGTTGTAAATAAATTGTAATAATATTATTTTTTTGGATTTCCTTCTGTAAATTAATATTTGTGCTTATGAATTTCTTACTTTATGCTTTGTGATTGGAGATATTAAATATTTTGAGATGATAAATCTTGATTTGGATTGTGAAATTATTTTGAAGTGAATTGAGTTGAGTTGATTTGAGATTTATTGGAGGTTGGGAGTTGAGAAAATTATTGGAAGTATTTTTTTTTCAGGTATTTGAAGAACTGTTTTCTCCAAATACAAATGGAACTCTGTCAAAATTTTTATAAAATTTGCGGCAAAATTAAAATGGAAAAAAATTTTTACTAGTATTTAAACTTTGAATAAATGATTTTTAATTTCTACTAAAATGCTTACCACCTCCAAAATGTAAGAAAATTGTTTTAAAATCCCTTGTAGGGTACTTAATGAGTTATCGGTAGGTGAAGTTCGGTAGTTCATTAAGTATTCTACGGGATCATGTTATGCCATACGGAGGGGTAAGGTGTGACATGTTTTAGTGGTATCAGAGCATGGTTTTTCAATAAATTTTGACTATGTGTATGAATATTTTATTGATAAGTACAACTGCTCAAGTGTCTTTAATTGATACATATGACGTATTTACATTATGAATATGCACTAACGGAGGTCAACCTCCTTGTGTTTGATCTCAAGAAGTTAAAATTTTGAGAAAACGGAATGGAAGGAGGAGATCATTCCGAAGAACAATCTGTTGAGGCTGAGGTTCAAGGGGAAGCCCCAGCACTCTAGAACGTGAGTGGGTCAGCTACTCCAGCTCCTACTCCAGCAACGCAGTTCCCTGCTCAGTTTGTACAGCAGATGGCTGCGTTTTTCCAGCAAATGGCGGATAATGTGCCACTCCAAGCTCAAATGCCAGTACCTGTAGCACAACCACAGCCCTCAGCTCGACAATATGAAAAATTGATGAAATTTGGGGCCACCGAGTTTAAAGGCACTGTGGATCCACTGGAGGCAGAACAGTGGTTGGAAAGAATGGAACGAGTTTTCAGAAAACTACAGTGTACGGAAGAGATGAAGTTCGAGTATTCTGTTTCCTTGTTACAAGGGGATGCATATGAATGGTGGAAAACCATCCCCCACAGCCTGGTTGAGCCACCTGTGCTGACATGGACAGACTTCCTGAGGGAATTCAGGCAGAAATGGGTTCCTGATGCATATGTAGATATGAAATTACAAGAATTCTTGAGTTTGAAACAAGGGGACAGAACCATAGCAGAATATGAGAGAGACTTCTCAAGGCTAAGCCACTATGCTGGAAGCTTAGTCTCCACCCCTAGAGATAGATGTAAGAGGTTTGAGTCTGGGTTAAGGCCAAATCTGAGAATGCAAGTCGTGGGTTTCTGACATCAGAATTTTGCTGAGTTGATCTCACAAGCCTTGGAATTAGAAAGGATAGAATCTGAAGGGGCAGTGAAGAAGGGTTCACAAGAGAAAGAGAAGGCTGAAAAGACTACTGGACAAGCATCTGAAAGTGGTTCTGGCAAGAGGAAACAATTTGGGGGATCTAGCTCCCGTAGATCTGGAAGAGGAAGATTTTCTGGCCAAAGACCACCTCGGTCTGGTCAGCAGACCCAGCAAGCACTCCGAGGAGCTCTATCAGTCCGGCAGTGTGAAACTTGTGGTAAAACTCATAGTGGGGTTTGCTTCAAGGCCACTGGAGCATGTTTTAACTGTGGAGGAAGTAGACATTTCGCTAAAGATTGTACTAGTCCGCGCCGGTCTGGATCTTTTACTACATCTGAAGGATCAGCCCAAGTCTTTGCACCTAGAGGGTCACAGTCAGCTGCCAGAGGTAGAGGCAGAGGTAGGGGTCCTGGTAGCACTCCTGGAAGTCAGAGCACTGTTAACCAGCCAGTATCCAGTGGCGCACCAGTCAGAGTGTATACTATGCGTCAGAGGGAGAAAGCTGAACATCAGACGTAGTAGCTGGTATTTTCTCCATCCTTGACCAAGATGTGTATGTGTTATTTGATCCTGGCTCCACAAATTCGTATGTTAGTGCTAGTGTGATGTGTTCTACTGCTATTCAGTGTGTACCAATGGATTATGATGTGCTAGTAACTAGTCCATTAGGCCAGGAGGTCAGGGTAAATAGGCTATATAGAGACTGTCTTTTGGTGATCCAAGGACACACTTTCCTGTCTGATTTAATTGAAATGCCCTTCAGAGATTATGACATTATCTTGGGCATGGATTGGTTAGCCAGGCATCATGCGATGATTGGATCAGAGATCAAGATACTACTTTTGGTCTCCTCGATGATGATGTAGTAATACATAGGGAGAGGCAGTTATTGCCTTCAAACATCATTTCAGCTGCACTGGCCAGAAAAATGATTAGGAAAGGGTGTGAGGCATACTTGGCACATGTGATAGACACCCAAATGGGGAGTCCAGCATTGGAGGACATTCCTACTGTATGTGACTTTCCGGATGTATTTCCTGATGAATTGCCAGGATTACCTCCAGAAAGAGAAGTGCAGTTTGAAATTGATGTTATGCCTGGTGTGGACCCAATCTCCATAACGCCATACAGAATGGCACCAGCAAAATTAAAGGAATTGAAAGTACAGTTGCAAGAGTTGCTTGACAAGGGCTTCATCTGCCCTAGTGTGTCACCTTGGGGAGCGCCAGTGTTGTTTGTTAAGAAGAAAGATGGCACTTTCCGGTTATGCATTGACTATCGGCAGTTGAATAAGGTGACAATAAAGAACAGATACCCATTGCCCCGCATTGATGACTTATTTGATCAGTTGAGAGGTACAGCAGTGTTGATTGATCAGATCAGAATGGCTGCTCAAAATGATGAAAGGTATCAGAAGTTATTAGAAGAAATTTAGCAGGGCAAGAAACCAGAATTCTCAATTAGAGATGACGGTCTATTGCTATATCAGGGCAGAATGTGTGTTCCTAATGATGTTGATTTGAGACAAATCATTTTGAAGGAAGCACATGAGTCTCCTTTTGCTATGCACCCTGGTGGTACAAAAACGTATAGAGGGCTAAAGGAGCATTACTGGTGGATGGGTATGAAGAGAGATGTGGCAGAGTTTGTATCCAAATGCCTGACTTGTCAGCAAGTAAAGGCAGAGCATCAAGTACCAACTGGGTTGTTACATCCACTACCAGTGCTAGAATGGAAATGGGAAAGAATAACTATGGACTTTGTGATGGGACTTCCGAGGACACAGAAAAGTCATGATGCAGTATGGGTCATTATTGACAGACTAACTAAGTCTGCTCATTTTCTGCCAGTCCGAATGGACTACAGTTTGGACAAATTGGCTAGATTGTACATCAATGAGAGTGTGAGACTGCATGGAGTGCCAGTATCCATTGTATCAGACAGAGATCCTAGGTTCACTTCTAGATTCTGGGGTAGTCTTCAGAGAGCCCTAGGAACTAGATTGAACTTCAGTACTGCATTCCACCCACGCATGCATGGCCACCCGAGAGGGTAATTCAGATCTTGGAGGACATGCTACGGGCTTGTGTGATTGAGTTTGAGGGTAGTTGGGATACACACTTGCTTTGATTGAGTTTGCTTACAACAACAGCTACTAATCAAGCATTGGGATGCCTCCATATGAAACTTTGTATGGCAGGAAATGTAGAACCCCGTTGTGTTGGGATGACGTGGGTGAAAGAAAAATGATTGGACCCGAAATTGTTCAACAGACTGAAGAGAAAATCAGGGTGATCAGAGATCGACTTAAGACTGCATCAGACCGTCAGAAGTCCTACATTGATTTGAAAAGAAGGAATATTGAGTATGCAGTGGGTGAGAAAGTTTTCCTCAAGGTTTCTCCTTGGAAGAGGATTATGAGATTCGGCAGGAAGGGGAAACTAAGTCCTCGTTTTATCGGGCCATATGAGGTATTAGAAAGAGTGGGTCCTTTGGCTTATCGTTTGGCACTACCTCCAGAGTTGGAGAAGATATATAACATCTTCCATGTGTCTATGTTGAGGAGGTATCGATCAGACCCATCTCATGTACTACCAGTAGAAGAAGTTGAAGTAAATCCAGACCTCACATATGAAGAAGAACCCATAAAGATTCTGGCTTATGAGGTGAAACAGCTACGGAATAAGTAGATACCATTGGTAAAAGTGCTGTGGAACCATCATTCGGGCCAAGAAGCTACTTGGGAACGAGAGGAGGACATGAGGAGACAACACCCACAGCTGTTCAGAGATTGATACCAGGTAAAATTTCGAGACGAAATTTATTTAAGGGGGGGAGAATTGTAACACCCCTATTTGTATAGCCTGGTATATTTTACTGTTCCGGTGACCGGTGTCGGTCCGGACAATTAAGGGGATTATAACCATACTTAAGACAACTAGAGAAACCATAAACACAAATAATTAGTAATGTTCAATTAGTTAAGTATAAATAAGAAAAACAGAACATAAGAGGTTAAACGAGCCGAGAGTCACAGCGATGGGTGACCTCCTCGGGAACGACTGCGAAGTCATTTTAAACTCAAATTTCGAACCGTAAAATGTGACGCTGCGGTCCTTAGGACCCTTATGAACATAGTGGAAAAGAGAAAATCATGAAAAATAATCATAAGCTACCAAATAATTAGGTCAGGGAGCCGGAAGAAATATGGAATTATTTGCAAACCGGGATGAACCGGCGAGGGGCAATTTGGTCAATTGACCCCGAGAGCTGACTCCTGACCTAACTGTCAAATAAAATCGGAGAAAAGAAAATTTCGGAATCGAGAATTAAATTAAAGAACTAATTAAAAAAAAAAGAGAAAAATGAAAAAGTAAAAAGGTGATGACATCATGCATGACATCATGCATGATGCCATAAGTGTATAATTAATAAATTAATTAATTTGATTTTTTTTTGGTCTTCCATAAGCTAAAATAAATAAAAGAAAAGGAAAAAAAAATTAATTACTTCTCCATTCCCGTCACCCATTTCTCTCTCATTTCTCTCATTTCATTTCCACCATTAACACCCATCTCAAGCTTTCAAAAGCTTGATTTTATTTTATAAACTCCCTAACTCCTTTAAGAAAATCTTGTTCTTGGACTTTAACAAGCATCTTGACAACAAAAAGAAGAGGAAAGAAAGAAGATTTGAAGAGGGAGAAATTCAACAAAAGAGGTTAGTGGTTAGTTTTTAATATTATGTTTAAATTCATAATTAAGTAGTTGAATTACACTAGAAATTATGGAAAAATGAAATGAAATAAATTGTTGAAGGATCAAACCTAAATTTTAGTCAACTAGGGTTTGAGGATGTGTATGCATGAACTTGGTGAAATTAAAGGTGTATGTGAGCTTATTGGTGTTGAATGATCATGATTAAATGTTTTGAATTAGTTAAATGCAACAAGTTAGTAAGTTAGGGTTTTGGGACTTAGGGTTTGTGAACCAAAAATGCAAGAAATGAGTAAATGGCATGTTTGACCTATTGTGAAGTGAAAAATAGTCATTTGTGACCAAATGAGTTGTGTTGGAATGGTTGGAATTAAAGCTAAATTCGGAGGGAGTGTGGTCATGCTGCTGGCAGCATGACCAAGTCAACTTTGAAGGACCAAAACTGAAATTTTACAAGTCCAATTGATATGGCACCAATTGGGGATGAAAATAGACATAAAATGACACAATTTTCATTTAGGAACCATGCCCAAAAACTGACCAAAACTTAGTGAACCAATTGACCAAAGTTGAGTAAGAGCAATCTGCCACTGTACAAACTGACCAAATGAACAGTGTTTGTTCATTTGGTCATAACTCGAGCTAGACAGGTCAAAATGACCTGAAATTTTACCAGAGGTTAGATGAGATATAGACCTAAAACTTTTATGAAGAACACAAGTCCAAATTCTGCCAGCAACCAAGTCATTTGGCCACCCCAAGTTGGTGACTCAAATCTGCCAGCACCAAATTTACCCAGAAAATCTGGGTTATTTTCCATCCGGCAGCCCTGATTCAAAGGGCCATAACTTGAGCTACAAAACTCCAATTGGGGTGATTCAAAAAGGAGAATAAACTTAAGACATTAAGGAACATTTTCTATGAAGGGACTTTTGCCAAATTCCAACAGTAGATTGACCAATGGAACAGTGCAACTTGGAGCACCAAAACTGAAACTTTGACAATTTGGCCAAAAGGATTTAAGCTTTGAGAAAATGACCAAAACCAACAAATTTAATGACCAAAATGTGGTATTTGAGTGAAGTTGGAGTTCCCATACCTATTAAGCCTTAAAAAGTCAACAATTTGACTTGAATAGTATAATGAATAGTAACCCGAAACACAAAAACTTCGAGAACGTCGAAATTAATACATTAAAGCTAGGTAAAAATGAAGTGAAATTTATTTTTGGATTTATGCTAAGTTATGGTACTGAAACACTGTGAAATTGTGTGTTTCACCTGAAAAAGACTTGGAAACTCGAAGAGACTGAGTCGAGGCCTAAAGGCGACTCACGTCAGGTTTGTGCATAATAATAATTGTTTAAATATTTTAATCTCAAAAAATTGACTTCTTTGATTAATTATGTACTGTGTTGCCATTTTATAATCGTAACTGTGATTTTGGAAATTGATCAGATTTCTCATAAATTGTTTGAATAAATTGTTTTGAATTGATTTTATGTTCACACTTAGCATGACAGTATCACATTATTCCTCCTCCATTTATGGGGTTGAGATCGTTTATTTTCCTCCCTCTCTGGCTTGCCAGTTGAGGTTGAGATCGGATGAGTACTCATTAGCTAGCTAGCCACCTCCCTCTTTGATTTCGATTAATGGGGTTGAGATTGCTTTGTCGTGGTGTACAACACGGCATTGATCGGAAATTTTGTGTCATGGCTTAAGTTGTGTATGACTTTGGCAACACTGTGTTTATAAAATTGTTTGACTAAATTGTGTTATTATGAGCTTTGTTAATTTGAGAAATATTTAAATTGTGTTTCACCAATGAATGATTTATGTATTGCATTTTAAATTTTTATTGTGCACCACTGAATATTTTTATACTCAGCGATAGCTTATTTTGCTGTCGCAGATAAGAGCAAGGAGAAAGCAGCAGAGTGAGCTGCTATCGAATTGTGGACTACACTAATCATTTGGTACGGGTATTATTTTATACCCTTGTAGTTAATTTTGATTTAAATATAGAAATATTGTATGTATCAATGTAAATTTGAGCAGTTGTAAATAAATTGTAATAATATTATTTTTTTGGATTTCCTTCTGTAAATTAATATTTGTGCTTATGAATTTCTTACTTTATGCTTTGTGATTGGAGATATTAAATATTTTGAGATGATAAATCTTGATTTGGATTGTGGAATTATTTTGAAGTGAATTGAGTTGAGTTGATTTGAGATTTATTGGAGGTTGGGAGTTGAGAAAATTATTGGAAGTGTTTTTTTTCAGGTATTTGAAGAACTGTTTTCTCCAAATACAAACGGAACTCTGTCAAAATTTTTATAAAATTTGTGGCAAAATTAAAATGGACAAAAATTTTTACTAATATTTAAACTTTGAATAAATGGTTTTTAATTTCTACCAAAATGCTCACCACCTCCAAAATGTAAGAAAATTGTTTTAAAATCCCTTGTAGGGTACTTAATGAGTTATCGGTAGGTGAAGTTCGGTAGTTCATTAAGTATTCTACGGGATCATGTTATGCCTTACGGAGGGGTAAGGTTTGACATAGACAATTGAAGGATGAGATTGAAAGTCTCATTAAGGATGGTCACCTTAGAAAATTTGTACCTGATGACCAAACTGATGATAGGCAAAGAGGAACATCAATGGGTAGGGAGACCAAAAAAGCCAAAGAAAATAAACAAATTACTATAATTAATGTTATTATAGGTAGACTAAGCACTGGATAAAAGAGGGAAATAAAACAGTTGCTGAGCGCAGCAGTGGCCAAGCAATCCTCTTAATAGAGAAATATGAGCTAAGCAAGGAGCCAATTATATTTGGTCTAAAAGACCAAAAGGTAATCAACCCCATGCTGATCCTTTAGTTGTCTCTGTATAGATAAACAGGTACATTATTCGTTGAATTCTCATCGAAATGAGAAGCTTGGTAAACTTCATCACTTAGGAGGTTGTAGAAAAGCTCGAGTTGCAGAAGTAAGAGTTGGCCAAACTATATACCCTTTAGTTGGCTTAGGTGACAAAATAATTCTAGTACTCGGTACAATAAACTTGGTTATGGTTCTAGGTGATGAAAAGTACAAAAGAGAGATCTATATCGAGTTTGTAGTTGTTGACATTCCCATGTCTTATAACATAATTCTCGGTTGCCTAATCCTAAGCAATAAAGGGATCGTGATCAATATGGAATAGTTTTGTGTGAAAATGCCCACTCTAGGAGGACTAACTATGGTTTGAGGAAGCCAGAGATCAGCTCGAGAATGCTACAAAAAGTCAACTAAAGTGGTAACTTAAGTGGCCCTACCCATTCAACTGTTGGAGAAGCCACAGAGCCATATCTCTTAAGCCAGCTGACCAAGTGTCCAAGGTTGAGCTATGTGTGGTAAAGAAAATTGCCTTGGCTTGACCTTGGAAAGGTAAAACAAAGACATAGTTATTTAAACTCTAAAGGACAGGTTGGTGACCTTTGCTTGGCATATAGAAAATTTCACATGAATAAACCCTACTGTGATAACCCACAAGCTCAGCATGGATCCAAAAGGCAAAGCTAGTCCAGCAAAAAAAAAAGGTGTTTCACACCAAAATGCCTAGAGAAAATTGTTAATAATATAAAGAGATTGTTGGATGCAGGTCTAATTAGGGAAGTAAAATACCTAACATGGGTAGCCAACATCATTTTGGTCAAAAAGTGAATGGAAAGGTGAATATATTTGGATTATACATATTTGAATAAGGCATGCCCAAAGGACCATTGCTGCTCCCAACAATCGACAAGCAGGTTCACACTACGGCCAAACATACAATTGTCTCTTTGGTAGATGTAGTTTTAAGATGCTATCAGATTAGAATGGACTTAGATGATGAGGACAAAACAACATTTATAACAAACTCTTGAGTTTTCGGTTATTGAGCAATGTTGTTTGGCTTGAAAAATATCGGGGCAACATATCAAAGGTTGGTGGACATAATATTCAACCATTTAAAATAGAGGATAATGGAAGTCTACGTCGATGACATTGTCATCAAGTCTTAGAAACTTGAGGATCATGCCTAGGACATTGCCAAACCTTTTAATGTCTTAGATAAAGTGGGGATGAAGTTGAATCCTAAGAAATGTACCTTTGGAACAAAACCAGGGAAGTTCCTCGGCTTCATTGTGTTTAAATAATGAATAAAGGCCAATCTAGAAAAAATCTGAGCAATAATATACATGTAGCTACCAAGCAGAGTCAAAGAATTTCAAAAACTAAATGGTTGGATTACAACCTTGGGAAGATTCATGAGTTGCTCAGCCAGGAAATGCTTTTTTTTTATCGAGCGCTAAAAGCTAGAAAATAATTTAAGTGAGGCAAAGAATGCTAGGTAGCATTTGATGATTTGAAAGCACTTCTTTCTTCTCCTCTTTTACTTGATTTGCCAAAATTGGGTGAGGCACTTTTTTTTATATCTTACAGTTACTAAGGAGATGGTTAGTTCGATCTTAATTTGAGAAGAAGCAGGTGAGTAAAGGCTAATATATTAGACAAGCCAAGTGTTAAAAGGAGTAGAGCTAAATTATCTAATCCTTGAGAAGCTTGCCTTCATAACACTATCAACAATAACTAAATCGATATCCTATTTCAAAGCTTATATAGCAGAAGTCCAAAAAAACTACCTATTGAGGAGAGTCCTCCATTGACTAGAAGCCTCCAGTCAATTAGCAGCATGGTCTGTGATTTTGGGAGCATACGATATTCGTTATGTTCATATAACAACCCTTAAAGCACAAGTGTTAGCCAATTTTATGGCAGAATTAACTCTAATTCTAGAAATTGAGCAATCCATAAAAGAACAATGAAATGTATAGGTTAAAGGAGAGTTTATTATTGCACTAAGTGATTATTGGGAAGGGAGTATGTCTTCTGACTTGGCTGAAGCATTGAGCTTTATGAAGCTCTTGGGTGGTTGCTAGGACATGGTGAACATCAAATTGATGTAGAAATGGATTCTTAGAGAGTTATGCTTGCCAGACATGGGATTAATGATGACCTCTTTGAATTTGGTAGCGTGGTCCTTGATTGTAAATTTCTTTTTCAATAGGGAAGTCCTTTTTCCTTGAGTTGGGTCAAAGAGACATGTCAATAAAATAACTCATGTTATTACTAGAGATGCCTTTATCTATGATAGCTTCACTATTTGGGTTGAACCCCAAAATTCTTTCCTTTGGATTGTTCAAGAGGATTGTGATGAAAAAAAAAATTGTTGATTACAATATTGTTTATAATTTTTTCTATAAAACACTATTTTTTTATTGGTGTTATTATTCTTTTGTATTATTATTATTATTATTATTATTATTATTATTATTATTATTATTATTATTATTATTATTATTACATAAAGAATATTTAAAAGATAATATGTATATGATTTTCATAATATCTAATTTAAATTGTTAGTGTATTAAATGTTTAAATTTATTTTATAAGTAAAAAAAAATTAAATTTGTTTTACTCTTAAAATTTTCTATAATTTATAATATATTTAATTTATTTCTTAATAATTAAAAGTGTAACACCCCTATATTCGGTAGTGCGTTCTACTGTTCCGGTGACCAGTGTCTGTCCGGACAGCTAGAATGCCTAGAACTACACTTCAGTGATAGTGAGAAGGCATAAAATGATGAAATAAATAAAAAAAAATACAAGAAAAATTAAGAAAAAATAAAAGAGACGAAATGAAAGTAAGTTAAATGAGCCAAACCCGTAGCGATGGGTGGCCGCACCGGAAAGTTATGGCAAGGACCGTTGACTAACTATGGGTTGCGGGGAACCCTGAAAAATATTTTTAAGACTTAAATAAACATCTATTGAGGTATAAATAACATTAGAAATGTCAAAGAAAAATTAATTAATTAGTACAAAGAAAAACAAAAAATTCAAGAAACCGATAAAAATCGGTGTTACCGAAAAATCGAGAATGCAACCCGAAGAGGGGCATTTTGCTCATTTGACACCTATAGTTGACTTTTGACCTCAATGTTCATTAAAAATAAGTGATGTTATACTTTGAAAATATCATGAAAAATAAAAATATGGTACAAAATGTAAATAGTGAAAGTAATGAGGTAAATTTGCAAATTTAGTAACTTTAATTAAATAAGTCATTTCCTAAAGTTAGTGCTTCATTAACTCACATTGTGGGACACCTATATAAAGCATTTTGGGACAGAAATGTTCATCTTCAACCTCAAAACAAACCCAACCGAGAGAATTCCCATGGAAACTCCATGGCCAAGCTTGGAAACACTACCATGCACCCATGATTTAAGCCTCATTTCACCATAATTTCTTCATTAAAGCTTGCACACACACCTTGGGCAGCATTTTGGGAGCAAAAAGAAAGAAGTTTAGTGAATTTTGATCAAGCTCAAGTTGAAGTTAGTGTTATTTTTTCATTCTTTGCTTCATTAAACTATATTTTAAGGTTGAGATGAGTTGAATGGTGAAGAAATTTGAAGAAATGATTGAGTTATGGGACTGTCCATTTTTGGCAGCCATGGGAGGTGAGTTTGCTTGAGTTTTTCCTATATGTAATTGATGGGAATTAGAATTGATTTGGTTAAATTGATGTATTAGCAACTTACTTCCCATGTATGTATATTGAGCACTTGAATTTAGGGGTTTGTAAGGAAAATTTAATACTTAAGTAAACTGCCATTTTGGAGCAGCCTTTAAACCCATGAAATTATGTATGATATCATGAAACTTATTGATGAATTCTAGTGGTGATAATGTAGGGGCAGTTTGTATGATTGAGGATGGAAGTTATATGTAGTGGTTAGGAGCATTCATGTGTATGTATTGTTTAGAATTGGGTACTGTGAATTAGAAGTGTAATTGGTGCATTGTAAATTAGTTATATTCTGCCCAAAGTTACTATAATGTAAAGTAATGAATGGTTGTGGTATGATAAAAATGCAGAATTGTCTGGGAAGTGAAGTTATATTTAGTTGAATGTGTGAATGGTTAATGCTTCAAAAATATGTTAAGGGTAGTGTCGACACCATATTTTGGCCAATCCCCAGAATTAATAAACTTTGAAACCGATCCCCAGAATTAATAAACTTTGAAACCGATCCCCAGTACTAAATCTCCCTTTGACAGCTAACCACATTTCCGATCTCTCTTTGCTAGATAACCACATTTCCGATCTCTCCTCACAAGGAATTGAATCAATGCTAAGTCCTCACATCAGTCAAAGCCTTACCGGTCTATTAAATCACTCACCGATCTCTCAAACCCATTGTCGAATCTCCTGACCAGTCAAGTATATTCCTGATCTCTGTTGACAAACGAAATTGAACTGACACTAGATCTTTGTTACCATTTTTGTTGCCGATCTCCCTTTCAAAAGTTTAAGAATAATCAAAGGTTCCGTTCCGGTTTAATGATGATCCCGATCTTAAATGTTCAAGCCAAATTTCTAATTTTAATCAAGTCCCGTTTAGCGTTGGTTCCCTACCGATCTCATGCTCATTGTGTTTTCCGATCTCTCACACTTAGGTTAATAATCACTTTCAGTTATTTCAACATACTCAGACAATCAAGTGTTTAAATAATTTAGAAATTTTCCGATCACAACCATTCATCGAACAAAAGAGGCATTCCATTTCATTTCATTTCAAGAATTTGTACAAGTTATTCAGCTGGAGGATCACCCCCAGCCTGATCTACATTTTGTCCGTCCCCTCTCTCACCCTCAGCCTCCTCCTCACTCTCCTCACCTTCATCCTCGGGAGCCAGGTTGGCCATCCAGGAGAAGTCCTCCTCAGGGTAACGCTTCTTGAGCTCAGCCAGGAGATCTCTGTGAGCATTCACATAAGCGCCGGCCACTCCAGTCACCATCTCTTCTTCTTTCACCTTGAGCTCCTCAGCAAGGTGAGCGAGTTGAGCAGCTTCATCGGCCCGGAGCGCTTGCACTTCTTCAAGAGCATGATCTCGCTCAGCCAGAACATGAGCTTGCTCGGCCAGCTTGTCCTCATAGTACTTCATTCGCCCCTCAAGTTGAGATATGTAGTCCCGAGCGGATGATAGTTGGGATCGGAGGGAAGCTGCTTCATGCCCTACCCTCTCGACCTCTTTACCCAGGCGATGCGCCTTCTCCCGGACCATGTGCTGGTTCACCAGACACTCAACGTTCAGGCTCATAGATCTGGTCAAGATATCATCAAGGATATCCGGAGACAGCCTGTCTCGATCCTCTCGAAGGCAGATGGAGGGCCCCAATACCTTAGCAAAACCTGGGTTCTCCCGAATAGTCCGGTTCTTCTCTAGTGAGTGGATCAGAACTTGAGCGCCGCGGGAAAGGGGCCTCACCTGTTGTTGGGAAGGACCCCCTGGCGAGGGGGAGATCAGACCATTTCTATGATCGGCGGTCCTGAAGGTTGAGACAAGCCTTCTCGTATTTCCCCGGGCTCATGACGAGGTGTCTGCATCTCCTCGGCCCGCTTCATCTCCCGTACCTTCCGGGAGATCTCCCTCTTTCGCTTCCGGCTCTCCTTGGAGGCTTCGCCGCTTGCCATACCTGCACAAAGAAGAGGTCAGTGAGATCGCTAAGGTCCTGAGATCTGAGATGTAGAAAATACAGATGCCGAGGTCAGAGAGCTAAAGCCCGCGATCTTTGCCGGTGATCAATTCCATAGTCCAATGGTGTAGCTCGGCGGTCACTGCATCCAAGCAAGAGAACTTCTCTCTGGACGCCTGCTCCTTCAACTCCATCACCATTGCGCCCTCTTCCCTATTCAACACGAGACGCTTCGGAATTAAGGGGCCTTGGTGTAGCCAGCTAAGAGGGAAACCCTCAAAGCCGTTCGGAATTTTGCTCCTTAGAATGAAGAAGCGGTTCTTCCAGTTTTTCAAGGAGGAGGGCAGATCGATGAAGAGCCCGCAATGTGGCTTCTCCTGGAAAAACCACTACTCGTCGTCCTTTTGACGAGTTAACCTATGCAATTCGGCGAATACTTTAGGCGTAGGACGGAATCCCTTAGCTCGGCAGAGGCCTCGGAAGGCTACTAAGATCCGCCACGAGTTCGGGTGAACTTGAGGTATGCACACTTGGAAAAATTTTAAAACTTCCTTAAAGAAGTCGTCAAGAGGGAACCGCAGCCCGGCTTTCAACTGTTTCTTCATATACCATAATCATGTCGTTCTCTTCGAAGAAATGATCGGCTCGGAGATCGCCGTGACACCGGATAAGTTCATATGAATCGGGCTCAATGTTGTACTCCAGGTTGAATGACTGTAGATCGGTTTCTTGAAGGACCGATGGCAGCTCGTCCATGGGAAGATTCTCTCTCCCTGAAGAAGGCGCATGCCTTGATGATGTCACTTGTTCCCGAGCTGGAACGGAGACTCTAGGAGGTTCAGGTCGCGCGTTTGGCCCGACCACCTCTACTTCATCAGATGACCACGAGAACTGGATGGAAGGAGGGCTCGCCGCCCTCTGACCTTCGGCGCCGCTCATTTTCAAAGGAAATAAAGAATTTAAAATAAAAGAAGGATCAAAACCCTTACCGGAGCTTGATCGGAGTCGGAAGAGCTTGAGAAAACGAGAGAATTTTGAAGTTGTTCGCGAGAAACTGAAAATGACACAAGAGAGCAAATGGCTAACCCCCACCCCTATTTATACTCGTCCGAGCATTTTTTGCTCACTATGTTCCAGTGGTGCATCGGATAGCGGGACTACTTGGCCATTACGACATGTCTCACAAATATTCCCAAGATTCCATGAAGAGATCGGTTAATTATAGAGCGGCAGATCAAGGTGTTTTGAATTACGGATCGGATAAGTGTCTTTCAAATGAAGAATCAGATCGGATAATCACATAAAAGATCGGAAAATAATTAATGCAATAATAATAAGATAAAATCTTTATTTCCAAAAGATCGGATTACATCATTTGGGCGATCTCTAGGCATCGGATTACACTAAAATTGGATTACATCATTTCGGTGATCTCTAGAGATCGGATTACATTGAAAATAAAATACATCATTTGGGCGATCTCAGAGACCGGTGGAACATCCCATCTAAAGGGCCTATGTCAAAGCCCACATTGTGACTGATCCAAAGGATATCATCAACCGGAACCGAGCCGCTGTCGGAACAACCAATGTGGAGGAAAACCGCTGTCGGAACACCCAATGTGGTGAGAAGCCGAATAAACTTGGAAGAGCAACCGCCAAGGGTCAGCGGAACATTAGCAGTCTTCTCAGTCGAAATCGGTTCGCCGATTATATCGATCGAACGACTCGAGATCGGCACGATCAAGGTCCGCGATCCAGATCGGTTAATTGGTCCAGTTCTCTCACCATCATCAGATAAGGTTATCACGATTATTCGATCACCGGGGTCGTAAATTTTCAGTCGGGGAATAAAGAGGTCCATCGGAAAGGGATCAACAGCCACAATCATGGCCGGAACTTCTGCCGGAGCAGCTAGAACTGGAAAGTAAGAAGGAAGAGAGGAAAATCGAATGAGGAAAGTCTCTTCTGTCAGGGGTATATATAGGGGAAAATCGGGCATTTATTGCTAAGCAGAAAACGAAGCGGACGCTTCGGGAATCGAGGGGAATTAATGCTTTGACCGGACCGGGCCTGATTAAGGGAAATATTGGAATAATAGAGATCGGAAGAGGGGAGACCAGTATGAAAGATCGGAGAAGGATCATGTTAAGAAGATCGGAAAGGAAGAGAGAGCAGAAAACAAAAAGAATAAGGCGCCTACCGCCGTCACCATAATCAGAGCCGAGGTAGTTAAAGCGTTGCAGGTAAAATCTCAACCGCACGCCCCAGAATCGCCCGCATTACTGACAGGTGCCAGAATATGTCATGACAGCGCTGTACCTTCCAATCTCCACCGTTGATCCAACTTGTAAGGACGAGCCCAGGGCCCTTGGATCAAAGAAGAAGACGACAAAACCAGCGCCTTTCACTCCTAGCCCTTGGATCGCCCCGGACAAGAGAATTTGGGACCGTCAGATTAGAGGAGGAAGAAGACAAATATTCTGAAGTGGATCTCGGCCGTCTATTCTGATTCTCTTTAATTCTTGAGCTTAGGATTATGTCCTTTGAAATCTTGACCCTCCATCTCCCTCAAGATAGATCCTGACCCTTCAAGGGGAACACCCGGTCCCTATAAATACCTGCATGAAAAACTGTTCAGGGGACGGACAAGAAAAGAAGGAAGTTACTATAGCGGAAGAACTCTGAAATTTAATTCAGATCGTTACTCTGCTTTCATAAGAAGAACTTTTGGAACCAGTTTTCTGAAGTGTTTTCTTAAAAGATTTGGAACACTGAAACTCTCCATTTTCAGCTCGTTCATTATCCCGTAGCGTTCACATTTTTCAGTTCCTTGTTATCTTTATTTTCACTTCCATCGCCCATGCTCAATCTCATTTAAACTCGGGTATAATTCTGACTCGATTGCATTTAGTGAAGCACTCTTTGTTCCAAGGCGAACCTTAGTCTCCCGGCTATCAACTTGCAATCTTTTTGCGTTTTGTGATTCTCGGTTAGTTCACTAGAATCGACTCCTTACAGGTCAGTATTCATGTTGCCATTTTATTAAGTTTAGTTCTTGTTTTACGCATTTCCATTCTTCTTTCTTTATGTATGTTATTTTCTTTAAGTTCATATCACGCTAGAAAGATACAGAGAAAGGTTGTGCTGTAGTTTATTTTCGTGTCGATACCTTTGTTAATCTTTATTATTTCTGAGCGTAAGTCATCTAGTTCCAAGCGATACATAAGTAGTTGGATGAGATGTAGGTAACGGCAACTTAAGAGTCCTTTTGAAATAATGAAAGGTCTGAATAATAAGCCTGGAAAATGGTAAAGCTGAGTCACTAGAATAACTCAATAGGTCATAGGGCAAGACGTCATAAGACAGAGTAAAACCAAACCCCGGATAACTAAATGGAATAGATCGGCTACCAAAAAATGCTGGTGAGGCGACCATATAGGAAGGTCGGAGGATTCGGTTTGGCATCCCCTGCCCAGTCCTAAGGTACCAATAAGTTAAAGAGGTCTTGCGCAGACCCCCTGACACCTTTGAACATCAGAACCCTTAGCTTTAGGCCCTCTCGATAGGTAAAATTTAGAGAGATCGGAAAAATCCTTATCCGACTACCATTTAATTAAAAGAGGTCGGAGGAGAGTTCTTATCCGATTCTCAATCTAAAATTTTAACAAATATATTAAAAGAGATCGGAGGAGAGTTCTTATCCGGTTCTCAAGCTTAAAAATTTTAATAAATATTAAAAGAGATCGGAGGAGAGTTCTTATCCGGTTCTCAAGCTTAAAAATTTTAATAAATATTAAAAGAGATCGGAGGAGAGTTCTTATCCGATTCTCAATCTAAAATTTTAATAAATATTTTAAAAGAGATCGGAGGAGAGTTCTTATCCGGTTCTCAAGCTTAAAAATTTTAATAAATATTAAAAGAGATCGGAGGAGAGTTCTTATCCGGTTCTCAATCTAAAATTTAAATAAATATTCAAAAGAAATCGGAGGAGAGTTCTCATCCAATTTCAAAAATTGGATTCTAATAAAATAGCCCTTCAAACAAAACTAATATACAACAGTAACTCACTAAGGTTGTCTCATTTACTTATGTATCTGGGTAATCCAAATTTAGTGAAAAATCAAATATTCCTTTTTGTTAAAAGGATTAACATTTCCATTCAAGCCCTCCTAACTAATTTATAAAAAATGCAAAGTTAAATCTACTTACCCTTATTAAGGGACGAGGTGGGGTGCCTAACACCTTCCCCACCCGTTTACGGACCCCGAACTTAGAATCTCTGTTTTGAAGTGGTTTTATTTCAATTTATCTTCACAAATGGTTTTCTTTAGTTTCCCTCAAAATTAAAGTGGCGACTCCTCATTCTTTTCCACTTCGGTGAGGATTCGTTCAGGCGACCGCAAAACTCCTTGCGACAGCTTGGCGACTCCACTGGGGAAGTTTGTTTTAACTTGACCCCGGTCCAGAGGTCCAAAAGTAGATCTAATTTCTCAATCAAATTATAGTTAGGTGGGCTCACCCGGTAATATTTTATGTGTTAATTTTTGTTTATTCCTACTAACTGTTCCGCTTGTTTTGCTTGTTTTACTCCTTACAGTGCTCTTCGTTTGAAAAAAAAAAGAAAAAAAAAGGAAAAATGGGAAAAATAAAATCCCCCTGAATTGGGAAGAGGTAAAGATGTCCCTTCACACACTGAACACTCACACGATGTCCTCACACACTTCAGCCCTATACCCGGGCTTTCTTACCCTTTTAGGAAAGTAGGAGGGGGTCATGTAGCGGTACCCGTGGGTTCTACCCCGTTAGTATCCGTGAAGGCTTCTGCTCAAATTGAAACTCGTTCTATTCACTGTGATATCCGTGGAATTTTCCCGACAATATCATGGGGATAGAATGAGGCTCTTGTTCTGATGGGGCAATTTGGGAACCTGTGGCTCTTAGAAAACTAGATCCTGAGCTTAACTATCACGATTGCTGAAATCCTTTGTAAGCTACCTTAGAAGATAGAACTATCCAATTAGGTAGCACTCATCCAGATCGTGAGTCTCCCTATCCTAGGACAAAAGGGGCATACTTACTCTTACCCTATTCTGTTTATTTTATTTTGTTCTTATTTTTAAGGGTAATCTTGAATCATATTGTTAAGAAAACCTACACATTTTCCTACTTTGATAAATGTGTAGGTACCACTCTGCCAACAATATAATACAAGATTACACGAATTTATCTGCTAACTATTTTTCCATGAGCATCACCAAACCAAAAGTCTGTAAAAAGGATAGGCATCATTTTTATCATGGCATCCTCGAGTCAGTCGGCAGAAGAAGTTCAAAATGCTAAGCTTTGGTCCAAATCAGCTCATAGTCCAGTACCCCCGCAAAATGATGTTTCCAAGGCACATGCTAGCTTACTACCTTCATTGGATCTGAATAAAATTGAGGTCGTAATGAACGACCTCGAGGGTCTGTCTAATGGTTGGAGGTCGCTTCCCGATCAGGTCAAGGCACGATTTGAGGAGAAGTACGGGAGGATTGCAACCTTAATGCGAGTCAAAGTCCAAACCCCGGCATTAAAGGCCATGCTGTCGGTTTGGAGTCCTAAGTACGGAGTATTCTCTTTCAATGATATTGATACAGTTCCCACTATGGAAGAATATCAGACATTACTAGAGATTCCTTACCTGACGCAAAATCGGATCTACCTTTATCTCGAGCATAGGCAGGCTTGGAAATGATTGGCACATATGATGGGTACTTCCCCAGAAGAAGTAAAGTCAAAAGAAACTGTCAAAGGAAACACGCATGGTTGGTATTGGACACATCTCAAGAAGTGGTTAGATCAATACATCCAAGAGAAACAGTGGGATCGAGCTTCAGTGACACTCGCCTTGGGAATCTATGGCCTGATTTTGTTCCCGGGACCATCGAGAATCATAACCTGCAGCACGGTGGAAGTATTCTGGGCAGTAGAAAAGCAGGAGGTCAATCCGATACCGACAATTCTAGCGGAGACCTTATTAACCCTTACCTACTGCAGACAACAGGGCAAAGGGTCCATTAAGTGTTGTTCTCAATTGTTGTACCTCTGGATTATCAGTCACATGTGTCCTGTGGAGACAAAAGGATTGACTTGGTACCTTGACCAGCCTCCCATCGAGAAGATGACCCGGTTGGTAATCAGTCCGAAGAATGAACAGCAGTGGCGGGAACGGATTTTGAGTTTCAATAGCCATGATTACTGTTGGAGGAAACTGTGGGCGTCAGGCCAATCCGTTTTGATCAGCATGGGAGGTAATCAGTCGGTATCCCTAATCGGAGTGACCGGATACACAAGTTACACTCCGGCATTGGTAATGAGGCAGTTTGGCTCAACACAGTCCAGAATCAACATTGAAGAATACCACCAAGGTCATTTCTACCATGAGCTCAAGGAAGAGGAAGGGTTGAAAATGGCTCGCAGATCTTGGGAAAACATCTCTCTGATGGAAAGGTCGCCTAAAGGTCCAAGTGCCACACGCGATTATCTTGAATGGAGGGCTGACAGGGACCGAGAACACTCAACTGCAGAATTCGAAGATAGCGACCCTCGCCGAAACGTCCTATTAGAAGAAGCTGATAATCATCTGGCTGACTCACTACAAAAGGCAAATACCGAGAACTCACAATTGCAAGAACAAATGAAACAGTTGGAGGACCAACAGCAGAACCTTAAAAGAAAGGTGAGAAGACTCAGGGAAGAGGCAAGGGCCGAAAAGATAGGGTTCGAAGAGCAAGAGGAACGATGGGAAAAGGAAAAAGACTCTCTCCAAGCTGTGGTAAAAGAAGTAGAAATACAAAATAGTAAGCTTCAGGAAAAAATGAGACACCAAGAAATACTCGTTAAGGAGTATAAACAAGAAAACAAAAAGAAGAAGCTCAAATTGAAAGAACAGGCACTACTCATCAACGATATCTTGAAAGAATGTGCTAAGGAAAGGAAGGAGAAAGAAAGACAAGCTGCTCTTTATCAAGAGCTGAAAGAGAATGTTGACCAGCTGGAGAGAACGATAGCACAGGGAAAACAAGAACTATTACCTGAATCCGAGTATGCTCTGAAAGCATTCGACCCTGCCAAACAAGAAGAAAGGTTATATGAGTATCTCAGAAAATGTCATCTCATTATAAAGAACCTCCCAGAGCCTAGGCCGATGTAAAGAATACGGTGTACAAATTATTCAGTTAATGAAATGATTTTTGGACCATTGTTTAGCAAATTTGTGAATGAATAATATGACTCCCGTAGGAACTCCCTCGCTAGGGTTATGTGAAAAATTGAATGCGCTATATGGACAGGTATCATAAATGCGCATTCAATACAGTAATTCAGGGTCAGACTATCGAACGATGCCATGATAAAGTTGATGCAATCATCCTTTCGCAGATTTCATTCTGGCTCCCAAATGCCACTGTATCCTTCGTCCGGACCAGGACTTTTAGCTTTTTTTACGAAATTCTAAATTTGTTAAAACCTTTTTTACTCCTTACAGAAAATCAACATTGCTTCAAACAAGGCAAGTCTGACTAAGCACACGGTTCAACCCAAGCGAGTGTACTTAACAAGATCTCGAACAAAGAAGATAATGGAAGATCAGGAACAAGTACAGAACCTACAAGGGCAGGTTTCCGAATTGAAGGATCAGGTCTCAGAACTTATGAGACTAATGAGGGAAATGTCCCAGAATAAACCTGCTTCAGAACCTAACTTACCACTACCTCCTCCACCTCCTACAATAATGGATCCTCGCCAAGCTTCAACTTCTTTTACCTTTCATTCGCCTATTCCGGACCCGACAATCACTGTCAATGCGGCTACCATGAATAATGACCTACCTTACTCTCATTACCCAACCGTTTCAAACACCGACCCATACCCTTCAATTCTAATCCCTCCAGTTCACTCCACCCCTCATCTCCCAATTGGGGGAGCATTTCATACAGTGGGAGGAGAAAATAAGACGAGAGAAAACAAGAAACTATTTGCTCTAGAAGAGAGATTGAGAGCAATTGAAGGACTGAATATGTATGGTTTAGTCGATGTGGCATCGCTTAGATTGGTTCCTGATGTGGTAGTGCCGCCCAAGTTCAAAGTCCCTGATTTCGATAAGTACACTGGGAATTCAGACCCTCGCATTCACTTGGCCACCTATATCGCCAAGATGTCCGCTCTGACAGATGATGACAGACTGCTAGTCCACTTCTTTCATGAGAGCCTCTCCGGGGCAGCCCTGAGGTGGTGCATTCAATTGGACAGAAGCAAACTGCGCTCCTGGAAGGATTTAGCTGATGCCTTCTTAAGACAATACAAATTTAATTGTGATGTAGCCCCTACAAGAAGGGACCTCCAAAACCTGGTGCAGAAAGATAGGGAAAGCTTCAAGGAGTATGCCCAGAGATGGAGAGAAAAGGCAGCAGAAGTACACCCCCCAGTGACCGACAATGAGCTATGCTCTCTATTCATCAAGACTTTGAAAGCTCCTTACTTCAACTTGATGATTGGAAACACTTCCAATAGCTTCTCCGACATCATCTAGGCCGGTGAAAGAATAGAGGCCAACTTAAGAATGGGACGACTGTAGGAGTTTGCTGAGAACCCTGCAAAGAAGACTGCCAATTTTGGCAAGAAAAAGGAGGGTGATGTGCATTCCATCACCCGGCAGAATAATTACTCCCCACTTCCCCAAAATAACTACCGGCCATATCCTTCCCCTCATGGCCAAACCATCGCAAACATTCCGCCTCCTTTCCCGAATTATCCACACCCGCGCCCACAGTATCCCCCACCTACAAATTACCAACCTAGACCACCTCCTCCTCCTGCTCAACCGAGACCACCACAAAACAACCCGAGACCCCCAAGAAACCCTGATCCACCTCTTCCCCTCCCGCTCAGTGAAATATACTGATACCTTGTCGGTATAAACCAGATTGTACCAGTTCCCCTAGACCCAATTCAGCCTCCATATCCCAGGTGGTATGATGCCACTGCCCGTTGTGAGTATCATGGAGGGGCACAAGGGCATTCAACTGACAACTGCGGAGCACTCAGGGGGAGAGTACACGCTCTAATCCGGAACGGGTGGCTGAAAATTGAGGGAAATGGTTCCCTCCCCAATGTTACCTCAAACCCATTGCCCAACCATAATGCGGGCAATGGTGTAAATATGATAGAGTCTGACGGAGAGAGGTCGACACCGGAGGTAGACGAGCTGATTCCTCACTTTGAGGATATTTTTGCCGTGGCAATGAAGGAAGGCTACCTTTGCCCTCAGGCATCAAAGTCAGTAGAGGATACGGGATGTCCTTACCATGGAGGGGCAGCTGATCATGAGCTGCAGGACTGTGAGGAATTCAAGCAAGAGGTTCAGAACTTGTTATCCCTCAAAGTTCTGAGATGCCGGACAAGGTCGAAGACGGAAGGGGGAGTGAACACAACTAGATACAGCCAGAATGCTTCTACCTCTAAACCCAGAATTACCTTCTCACCCCCAGTAGCCTCACCGCCAGTAACGGTTATCCGAACTCCGCCTCAGCTCCCTGTCACCAATACTCACGCTATCCCTTGGAACTATAATTTCCAAGTTTTCACTCAAGGAGCGCCAAGCAGTACATCAGCTCCTAATCTTGCCTCACCTCCGGCACCACCAAAACCATGTTTTACTCCTCATGAGCATTTTAAAATGACTTATGCCGGACCTACCGCCAGTACTACTCCCCAGGTTAATCTTCAGCCCGTTGCTGCCACAAAATCCTCCTCGCTTGAGCAAGAAGTCGAGTTCATAACTCGAAGTGGGAGGTGTTACGGGAATGAAGAGAAAAAAAAAGAGAAAAGGGAAAGTAAAGATGGGAGAGTCACCAAAGAATACAGAAGAGGAGGTTGAGAAGACAGGGGAAGTAGAGCCTGCCGGACATAAAGAAGAGGAGGAGCTGCTGCTCCAAATAATGAAACAAAGTGAGTATGATGTGGTGGAGCAGTTGAGAAAGACACCTGCCCGAATTTCACTGTTATCGCTGATCCTGAGCTCAGAAGTGCACCGACAAGCCTTGCAGAGAATCCTGGATCAGGCCTTTGTAAACCCCGACATCACTCCGGGGCAATTTGAGAAGATAGTGGGACAAATCCAGGCATCCAGTTTTGTTACTTTCTCGGAAGACGAGATAGACCCAGCGGGTTTAAGGCACACTAAAGCTCTGCATGTAACAGTGAAATGTAAGGGTTGTATAGTAGTGAAGGTACTTATTGATAACGGATCAGCTCTCAATGTACTCCCTAGTGCTACCTTGGCTAGGTTGCCAGTTGACCAATCAGATATACGTCAAAGTGCTATGGTGGTAAGAGCCTTTGACGGTACCAGAAGAGAAGTGTTGGGAGATATTGATTTACCACTCCAAATTGGCGCATGTACCTTCAACGTCACATTCCAGGTGATGAATATTGAGCCGGCCTACACTATGTTGCTGGGGAGGCCTTGGATCCATTCTGCGAACGCCGTTCCCTCAACTCTGCACCAGAAGATAAAATACATTATGGACGGCAAAATCATCACTGTAAGAGGAGAAGAAGCCATTTTGGTCACCAAGCCACAATCACTCCCTTATGTGGAAGCGGCCGAGGAGTCATTGGAAAGCTCCTTCCAGGCCCTTGAGTTACAAGAAACCAGAAATGAAGGGGCTATGGCTATGGTAGCCAAGATAATGTCGAGGAGTGGGTACGAAGAAGGCAAAGGCCTAGGCGCCACATTACAGGGAATCGTGGAACCCATACCGGCTATCCAGAAGATAGGCCGCTGCGGTTTGGGATATGAGGAAGATGCCCTTATGAATGGGCGATTCTGGATGAGGAAAATGCTTCGGGATCAAACATTTGACCAGAAAATGGGAAAAGGGAAGGTAGTCTCGAGAATCGTGGAGATCTTCACCAAACCGGTCATTGAAAATCCGGCAGATGTGGAAGAATCACTTGATGAACCATCCATTGATGTCATCCACCTGGATTCCTTGTATGAAGCTCTGGTCTCGCCAATAGCTGAGGAGCAAGAGCTGGATAACTGGATAGCAGAGGACATCCCTGTACTCAATTTCGAGTAAAGTACCTTTGGTTATCTACACTTGATCATTTTGTCCATGGTGGCAAGTGTAACTCTGTAAATGGACCTTTTTCTTATGGCATAAATGTTAATGAATTAATAGTGCATTTTAAATCCGATTCTCTCTCTTCCTTTCCTTTTGAATTCCATCCTTATAATATGTTCTATTTTCATTCATTCAGGACCATTTATCAATTAACACCTAATAATTCAATAGACTCAGAAATTCCTCTGGTTAATTTTGAAATCCCCATGACTGCCATTACTTCAAGTGAATCTGAGGAAGATCTTACAGAAGAAAGCAACGAAAAGGATGAACCCTCCCTAGTGCCTTGCGGATACAAAACACGCACCATAAACTTAGGCACTGAAGAAGTAAAAAGGGAGCTTAAGATAGTGGAGAGTGAAGAATTGGGAGATATGATCAGTTTGCTTAGAGAATTCCTGGACGTATTTTCCTGGAGCTATGATGATATGGTTGGCTTGGACCCCCAGATAGTGGCACACAAAATTCCCCTTATTCCGGGGACAATCCCGGTGAAACAGAAACTAAGAAGAATGAATCCTGACACACTGCTCAAAGTTCGGGATGAAGTCAAGAAACAGTATGATGCTGGGTTCCTGGAAGTAGTCAAATATCCCCAATGGATAGCTAACGTTGTCCCGGTAATGAAGAAGGACGGGAGAGTTAGGGTGTGCGTTGATTACAGGGATCTTAATAGAGCAAGCTTAAAGGATGATTTCCCTCTCCCCCACATTGATGTGTTAGTAGACAATGCTGCGGGATTGGGCAGGTGTTCATGCATTGATGGGGCATCTGGGTACAATCAAATCCCAATGGATGAGGAAGACAAAGAGAAAACCGCTTTTATCACTCAATGGGGAGTATTTTGCTATCGGGTCATGCCTTTCGGGTTGAAGAATGCCGGTGCTACCTATCAACGCGCTATGGTCACATTATTCCACGATATGATGCATAAAGAAGTGGAGGTGTACGTGGATGATATGATCATCAAATCTAGGGGAGAAGAGAGCCACGTGCAGGTGATGGGGAAAGTATTTGAGAGACTCAGGAAATATCAGTTGAAACTGAATCCGGCGAAATGCATATTTGGAGCTAGGTCAGGGAAATTGTTGGGATTCATAGTGAGCGAGAAGGGAATAGAGGTAGATCCCGATAAAGTTCGAGCTATTCAAGAGATGCCATCCCCAATAACAGAAAGGGAGGTGCGATTTCACAGGAAAATTGAACTACATATCAAGGTTTATTTCCAATCTCACCGCTAAGGCCGAGCCTATTTTTAGACTGCTCCGAAAGAACAACACCACTCAATGGGATTCAGTTTGTCAAGAGGCTTTCGAGACAATCAAGCAGTATCTGTCAAGCCCACCAGTATTGGTTCCACCCGTGGCGGGGAGGCCTCTGATCCTGTATATGGCAATCCAATAGAACTCGATGGGATGTGTTTTGGGACAACATGATGACACTGGCCGAAAGGAGAGGGCTATCTATTACCTGAGTAAAAAGTTCAATGATTGTGAGTCAAGGTACTCTTTCTTAGAGAAGACTTACTGCGCGTTAGCCTGGACGGTAAACCGCCTCAAACACTACATGTTGAATCACAAGACATGGCTCATCTCCAGGATGGATCCTATCAAATATGTATTCGAAAGCCCATTCATGCCAGGCAGGATAGCCAAGTGGCAGGTCATACTCTCCCAATATGACATAGTCTATATGACCCGGAAGGCGGTGAAAGGTAGCATGATCGCTGACCTCCTATCAGAAAATCCTATCCAGGATTATGAAGCCCTAGATTTTGAGTTTCCTGATGAGCATATTAATGAAGTAGATCATGAAGAAGAGGGCCACCGATGTATGGGAAATGTATTTTGTGAGTCATCAATTTGTCCGGTAATGGAATTGGAGCTGTGTTGATATCCCCGGATGGAAAACACTTTCCGATAGCTATCAAGTTGAGATTTGACTGCACCAACAACGTCGCGGAATACAAAGCTTGTGTGATGGGTCTACAGGCTGCCATCGAAATGAAAATCAGGAAGTTGAAGGTATATGGAGACTCAGCCCTGATCATTTATCAAGTCAAGGGAGAATGGCAAACTAAGGATCCTAAGCTAATCCCGTATCAGAAGTACTTACTGGAGCTGATTAAGAAATTCGAAGAAATCTCTTTCACTCATCTTAGCAGAGACAAGAATCAATTTGCTGATGCCTTAGCTACTCTAGCTGTTATGGCTCAAATCGAAGAAGGGCAGATGACTCAGATATTGAAGATTAAGACAAGGAATGAGCCAGCTTATTGCTTCATGATTGAAGAAGAACCTGATGATGAACCTTGGTATCATGACATCCTGGTCTACTGCAAAACTAGAGAATTCCCTTCGGGGGCAAGCAAAAACGAAAAGAGGATGATTCGGAGATTAGCATTGGGATACTTCCCCAGTGGAGAGACCCTATACAAGAGGAGTTCCAACGGCGAATTATTGAGATGTGTGGATGCAAAAGAGGCAAAGAGAATCCTTTTTGAGACTCATGAGGGAAACTGTGCCACCCATACTAATGGACATATGATGGCTAAGCAAATCATGCGACGGGGATATTTCTGGACCACCATGGAAAAGGACTGCATCGAATATTTCCGAAAATGCCATAAGTGTCAGATCTACGCAGATCCGATAAATGTTCCACCTCACAAATTGTTCAACCTCGTCTCACCATGGCCTTTCGCAATGTGGGGCATCGACGTGATTGGTCCCATCAACCCTAAGGCATCCAATGGGCACAGATTTATCCTGGTAGCAATCGACTATTTTTCTAAATGGGTCGAAGCCACGTCATACGCCCATATTACACAGAACACGTTTCTCAAATTCCTCAGAAACAATATCATCTGCCGGCATGGTCTCCCCAATGAAATCGTCACTGATAACGCCAAGAATCTGAATGGTCCGAAGATTCAGAAATTGTGTGATCAATACAAGATCCGACATCTCAATTCCTCCCCATACCGTCCCCAGATGAATGGAGCGGTGGAAGCCACAAACAAAAATATCAAAAGAATAATCCGGAAAATGGCAGTCACGTATAAGGATTGGCATGATATGCTACCCTACGCTCTTCACGCATATCGGACTTCTGTAAGGACCTCCACTGGTGCAACTCCGTATTCACTGGTTTACGGGATGGAAGCAGTATTACCTATTGAAGTTGAAATTCCTTCCCTAAGGATTCTGAAGGAATCGGGGATTGATGAGTCAGAATGGATCCAGTCAAGGTTGGATCAGCTAAACTTCTTTGGGCGAGAAAAGGTTAACAGCAGCATGTCATGGGCAATTATACCAGAAGAGAATGGCTAGGGCATTTGACAAAAGCGTTCGCCCACGCGAATTCCAACCCGGGGACCTGATTCTGAAGAAAGTGCTGTCGAATCAAAACGATCCCCGGGGCAAATGGTCACCAACCTACGAGGGACCCTATGTGGTTAAAAAGGCATTTTCTGGAGGAGCCTTGATCTTGACCCACATGGACGGTGAAGAATTACCAAGACCTGTGAATGTTGACACCGTCAAGAGATACTATGCCTAAAAAAGAAAAAAAAAACAAAAGGGGTAGGAGTGAAAACCCGAAAGGGCGCTCCCAGCAAAATGTGTGAAAGAAGGCGAAAACCCCGAAGGGGCGCTTTCTGTAAAATGAGTGAAGGATGAAAACCCGAAAGGGCGTCCTGAAAGAGCGAGCCAAAAAAAAAAAAAAAAAAGGAGGGGTAGGGATGAAAACCCGAAAGGGAGTCCCAAGAACCAAAATGGAGAAATAAGGAATGGGGCATGAAACCGAGGATGGAGAAGAAACCGTCATGACATGAGGCTTCAGAGAACTTGAAATAATGGCAGTTAAGGGATTTCAAAGCCAGCCACAAGGAATATGTGAGATCTATCCTTGTACCCTTTTCCTTTGAAACTCTATCTTTGTTTTTATTAAAGCTATAATAAAGTCATACTTCGTTCCCTATGCTTTTATCTTCCCTTTATACTCACTCTTTAACATTATCTTTCTGCAATCTCGTTATTTAATGCGCTATTAATCAGTTAAAATTTTTGCCATAAGATTAAGATTTGACAATTGATAACCTCACGTACTTTACTATGAGATTTGCAGGAAATGACCTGGAAGAAAAAAAGGGGGGTAGGAGTGAAAACCCGAAAGGGCGCTCCTAGCAAAATGTGTGAAAGAAGGCGAAAACCCCAAAGGGGCGCTTTCTGTAAAATGAGTGAAGGATGAAAACCCAGAAGGGCGTCCTGAAAAGAGCGAGCAAAAAAAAAAAAAAAACTAGAGGTGAAAACCCGGAAGGGTGCTTCTAGTCATATAGACGAAGGGGAAGTGAAAACCCGCAAGGGCGCTTTTCGGGAGAAAGTCGAAAAACAGAAATGGGGCATTTGAAGAAATGAGGCCATAGGTCAAGTCTTGCAACTCGTCCTCCATTCATCATTGGCCTTCGGGATTCTGTTAAGTACACTTCATTGGGGAAGAACTTCTTGTGTCCGGATTAGGCTTGCTTTGTAAGTGCAATTTACATTTCCTGTTATCAACCTCTGGTTCCTTGATCTAAGTTGATTTTAATTTCATGCATTTACATTTCCTGTTATCAACCTCTGGTTCCTTGATCTAAGTTGATTTTAATTTCATGCATTTACATTTCTTGTTATCAACCTCTGGTTCCTTGATCTAAGTTGATTTTAATTTCATGCATTTACATTTCCTGTTATCAACCTCTGGTTCCTTGATCTAAGTTGATTTTAATTTCATGCATTTACATTTCCTGTTATCAACCTCTGGTTCCTTGATCTAAGTTGATTTTAATTTCATGCATTTACATTTCCTGTTATCAACCTCTGGTTCCTTGATCTAAGTTGATTTTAATTTCCTGCAATTTACATTTCCTGTTATC
The DNA here is from genome assembly GCF_030052815.1 of Hevea brasiliensis. Classification (NCBI taxonomy): domain Eukaryota; kingdom Viridiplantae; phylum Streptophyta; class Magnoliopsida; order Malpighiales; family Euphorbiaceae; genus Hevea; species Hevea brasiliensis. The sequence continues at coordinate 86,482,891 of NC_079495.1, forward strand.
AATCTCTGGTTCCTTGATCTAAGTTGATTTTAATTTCCTGCAATTTACATTTCCTATTATCAACCTCTGGTTCCTTGATCTAAGTTGATTTTAATTTCATGCATTTACATTTCCTGTTATCAACCTCTGGTTCCTTGATCTAAGTTGATTTTAATTTCCTGTTATCAACCTCTGGGTCCTTGGTCTAAGTTGATTTTAATTTCCTGCAATTTACATTTCCTGTTATCAACCTCTGGTTCCTTGATCTAAGTTGATTTTAATTTCCTGCAATTTACATTTCCTGTTATCAACCTCTGGTTCCTTGATCTAAGTTGATTTTAATTTCATGCATTTACATTTCCTGTTATCAACCTCTGGTTCCTTGATCTAAGTTGATTTTAATTTCATGCATTTACATTTCCTGTTATCAACCTCTGGTTCCTTGATCTAAGTTGATTTTAATTTCATGCATTTACATTTTCTGTTATCAACCTCTGGTTCCTTGATCTAAGTTGATTTTCATTTCCTGCAATTTACATTTCTTGTTATCAACCTCTGGTTCCTTGATCTAAGTTGATTTTAATTTCATGCATTTACATTTCCTGTTATCAACCTCTGGTTCCTTGATCTAAGTTGATTTTAATTTCCTGCAATTTACATTTCCTGTTATCAACCTCTGGTTCCTTGATCTAAGTTGATTTTAATTTCCTGTAATTTACATTTCCTGTTATCAACCTCTGGTTCCTTGATCTAAGTTGATTTTAATTTCATGCATTTACATTTCCTGTTATCAACCTCTGGTTCCTTGATCTAAGTTGATTTTAATTTCCTGCAATTTACATTTCCTGTTATCAACCTCTGGCTCCTTGATCTAAGTTGATTTTAATTTCCCGCAATTTACATTTCCTGTTATCAACCTCTGGTTCCTTGATCTAAGTTGATTTTAATTTCCTGCAATTTACATTTCCTGATATCAACCTCTGGTTCCTTGATCTAAGTTGATTTTAATTTCATGCATTTACATTTTCTGTTATCAACCTCTGGTTCCTTGATCTAAGTTGATTTTAATTTCCTGCAATTTACATTTCTTGTTATCAACCTCTGGTTCCTTGATCTAAGTTGATTTTAATTTCCTGCAATTTACATTTCCTGTTATCAACCTCTGGTTCCTTGATCTAAGTTGATTTTAATTTCATGCATTTATATTTCCTGTTATCAACCTCTGGTTCCTTGATCTAAGTTGATTTTAATTTCCTGCAATTTACATTTCCTGTTATCAACCTCTGGTTCCTTGATCTAAGTTTATTTTAATTTCCTACAATTTACATTTCCTGTTATCAAACTCTGGTTACTAGATCTAAGTTGATTTTAATTTCCTGCAATTTACATTTCCTGTTATCAACCTCTGGTTCCTTGATCTAAGTTGATTTTAATTTCATGCATTTACATTTCCTGTTATCAACCTCTGGTTCCTTGATCTAAGTTGATTTTAATTTCATGCATTTACATTTCCTGTTATCAACCTCTGGTTCCTTGATCTAAGTTGATTTTAATTTCATGCATTTACATTTCCTGTTATCAACCTCTGGTTCCTTGATCTAAGTTGATTTTAATTTCCTGCAATTTACATTTCCTGTTATCAACCTCTGGTTCCTTGATCTAAGTTGATTTTAATTTCATGCATTTACATTTCCTGTTATCAACCTCTGGTTCCTTGATCTAAGTTGATTTTAATTTCATGCAATTTACATTTCCCGTTATCAACCTCTGGTTCCTTGATCTAAGTTGATTTTAATTTCCTGCAATTTACATTTCTTGTTATCAACCTCTGGTTCCTTGATCTAAGTTGATTTTAATTTCATGCATTTACATTTCCTATTATCAACCTCTGGTTCCTTGATCTAAGTTGATTTTAATTTCCTGCAATTTACATTTCCTGTTATCAACCTCTGGTTCCTTGATCTAAGTTGATTTTAATTTCCTGCAATTTACATTTCCTGTTATCAACCTCTGGGTCCTTGGTCTAAGTTGATTTTAATTTTCTGCAATTTACATTTCCTGTTATCAACCTCTGGTTCCTTGATCTAAGTTGATTTTAATTTCATGCATTTACATTTCCTGTTATCAACCTCTGGTTCCTTGATCTAAGTTGATTTTAATTCTCGCATTTTACATTCCTGTTATCAACCTCTGGTTCCTTGATCTAAGTTGATTTTAATTTCCTGCAATTTACATTTCCTGTTATCAACCTCTGGTTCCTTGATCTAAGTTGATTTTAATTTCATGCATTTACATTTCCTGTTATCAACCTCTGGTTCCTTGATCTAAGTTGATTTTAATTTCCTGCAATTTACATTTCCTGTTATCAACCTCTGGTTCCTTGATCTAAGTTTATTTTAATTTCCTGCAATTTACATTTCCTGTTATCAACCTCTGGTTCCTTGATCTAAGTTGATTTTAATTTCCTGCAATTTACATTTCCTGTTATCAACCTCTGGTTCCTTGATCTAAGTTGATTTTAATTTCATGCATTTACATTTCCTGTTATCAACCTCTGGTTCCTTGATCTAAGTTGATTTTAATTTCATGCATTTAAATTTCCTGTTATCAACCTCTGGTTCCTTGATCTAAGTTGATTTTAATTTCATGCAATTTAAATTTCCTGTTATCAACCTCTGGTTCCTTGATCCAAGTTGATTTTAATTTTCTAGTATTTTAACTTCTGTTGCCGATCTCTAGGTCACTAACTTAGGTATGCTTTAGTTCCCTAACTTCGAACACCTAATCGTCCAAAATATGGGTCTGAATCTTTACATAATTCCTACACGGGAAAATTTTTCCCTCTAATAGAAATTATGTAAAGAGGGGCAGCCGTCGACACCATATTTTGGCCGATCCCCAGAATTAATAAACTTTGAAACCGATCCCCAGTACTAAATCTCCCTTTGACAGCTAACCACATTTCCGATCTCTCTTTGCTAGATAACCACATTTCTGATCTCTCCTCACAAGGAATTGAATCAATGCTAAGTCCTCACATCAGTCAAAGCCTTACTAGTCTATTAAATCACTCACCGATCTCTCAAACCCATTGTCGAATCTCCTGACCAGTCAAGTATATTCCTGATCTCTGTTGACAAATGAAATTGAACTGACACTAGATCTTTGTTACCATTTTTGTTGCCGATCTCCCTTTCAAAAGTTTAAGAATAATCAAAGGTTCCGTTCCGGTTTAATGATGATCCCGATCTTAAATGTTCAAGCCAAATTTCTAATTTTAATTAAGTCCCGTTTAGCATTGGTTCCCTACCGATCTCATGCTCATTGTGTTTTTCGATCTCTCACACTTAGGTTAATAATCACTTTCAGTTATTTCAACATACTCAGACAATCAAGTGTTTAAATAATTTAAAAATTTTCCGATCACAACCATTCATCGAACAAAAAAGGCATTCCATTTCATTTCATTTCAAGAATTTGTACAAGTTATTCAGCTGGAGGAACACCCCCAGCCTGATCTACATTTTGTCCGTCCCCTCTCTCACCCTCAGCCTCCTCCTCACTCTCCTCACCTTCATCCTCGGGAGCCAAGTTGGCCATCCAGGAGAAGTCCTCCTCAGGGTAACGCTTCTTGAGCTCAGCCAGGAGATCTCTGTGAGCATTCACATAAGCGTCGGCCACTCCAGTCACTATCTCTTCTTCTTTCACCTTGAGCTCCTCAGCAAGGTGAGCGAGTTGAGCAGCTTCATCGGCCCGGAGCGCTTGCACTTCTTCAAGAGCATGATCTCGCTCAGCCAGAACATGAGCTTGCTCGGCCAGCTTGTCCTCATAGTACTTCATTCGCCCCTCAAGTTGAGATATGTAGTCCCGAGCGGATGATAGTTGGGATCGGAGGGAAGCTGCTTCATGCCCTACCCTCTCGACCTCTTTACCCAGGCGATGCGCCTTCTCCCGGACCATGTGCTGGTTCACTAGACATTCAACGTTCAGGCTCATAGATCTGGTCAAGATATCATCAAGGCTATCCGGAGACAGCCTGTCCCGATTCTCCCGAAGGCAGATGGAGGACCCCAATACCTTAGCAAAACCTGGGTTCTCCCGAACAGTCCGGTTCTTCTCCAGCGAGTGGATCAGAACTTGAGCGCCGTGGGAAAGGGGCCTCACCTATTGTTGGGAAGGACCCCCTTCCGCGCCCGAAGTAACTGGAGGAGGAGGAGGCGGCTCCTCCTGGCGAGGGGGAGATCAGACCATTTCTATGATCGGCGGTCCTGAAGGTTGAGACGAGCCTTCTCGTATTTCCCCGGGCTCATGACGAAGTGTCTGCATCTCCTCGGCCCGCTTCATCTCCCGTACCTTCCGGGAGATCTCCCTCTTTCGCTTCCGGCTCTCCTTGGAGGCTTCACTGCTTGCCATACCTGCACAAAGAAGAGGTCAGTGAGATCACTAAGGTCCTTAGATCTGAGATGTAGAAAATACCGATGCCGAGGTCAGAGAGCTGAAGCCCGCGATCTTTGCCGGTGATCAATTCCATAGTCCAATGGTGCAGCTCGGCGGTCACTGCATCCAAGCAAGAGAACTTCTCTCTGGACGCCTGCTCCTTCAACTCCATCACCATTGTGCCCTCTTCCCTATTCAACACGAGACGCTTCGGAATTAAGGGGCCTTGGTGTAGCCAGCTACGAGGGAAACCCTCAAAGCCGTTCGGAATTTTGCTCCTTAGAATGAAGAAGCGGTTCTTCCAGTTTTTCAGGGAGGAGGGCAGATCGATGAAGAGCCCGCAATGTGGCTTCGCCTGGAAAAACTAGTACTCGTCATCCTTTTGACGAGTTAACCTATGCAATTCGGCGAATACTTTAGGCGTAGAACGGAATCCCTTAGCTCGGCAGAGGCTTCGGAAGGCTACTAAGATCCGCCACGAGTTTGGGTGAACTTGAGCTATGCACACTTGGAAAAATTTTAAGACTTCCTTAAAGAAGTCGTCAAGAGGGAACGGCAACCCGGCTTTCAACTGTTCTTCGTATACCATAATCATATCATTCTCTTCGAAGAAATGATCGGCCCGGAGATCGCCGTGACACTGGATAAGTTCATATGAATCGGGCTCAATGTTGTACTCCTGGCTGAATGACTGCAGATCGGTTTCTTGAAGGACCGATGGCAGCTCGTCCATGGGAAGATTCTCTCTCCCTGAAGAAGGCGCATGCCTTGATGATGTCACTTGTTCTCGAGCTGGAACGGAGACTCTAGGAGGTTCAGGTCGCGCGCTTGGCCCGACCACCTCTACTTCATCAGATGACCACGAGAACTGGATGGAAGGAGGGCTCGCCGCTCTCTGACCTTCGGCGCCGCTCATTTTCAAAGGAAATAAAGAATTTAAAATAAAAGAAGGATCAAAACCCTTACCGGAGCTTGATCGGAGTCGAAAGAGCTTGAGAAAATGAGAGAATTTTGAAGTTGTTCGCGAGAAACTGAAAATGACACAAGAGAGCAAATGGCTAACCCCCACCCCTATTTATACTCGTTCGAGCATTTAATGCTCACGATGTTCCAGGTGGTGCATCGGATAGCGGGACTCGCCAGCTGTTCTGACACGTCTCACAAATATTCCCAAGATTCCATGAAGAGATCGGTTAATTATAGAGCGGCAGATCAAGGTGTTTTGAATTACGGATCGGATAAGTGTCTTTCAAATGAAGAATCAGATCGGATAATCACATAAAAGATCAGAAAATAATTAATGCAATAATAATAAGATAAAATCTTTATTTCCAAAAGATCGGATTACATCATTTGGGCGATCTCTAGGGATCGGATTACACTAAAATTGGATTACATCATTTTGGTGATCTCTAGAGATCGGATTACATTGAAAATAAAATACATCATTTGGGCGATCTCAGAGACCGGTGGAACATCCCATCTAAAGGGCCTATGTCAAAGCCCACATTGTGACTGATCTAAAGGATGTCATCGACCGGAACCGAGCCGCTGTCGGAACACCCAATGTGGAGGAAAGCCGCTGTCGGAACACCTAATGTGGTGAGAAACCGAATAAACTTGGAAGAGCAACCGCCAAGGGTCGGCGGACATTAGCAGTCTTCTCGGCCGAAATCGGTTCACCGATTATACCGGTCGAACGACTCGAGATCGGCATGATCGAGGTCCGCAATCCAGATCGGTTAATTGGTCCAGTTCTCTCACCATCATCAGATAAGGTTATCACGATTATTCGATCACCGGGTCAGAATTTTCGATCGGGAATAAAGAGGTCCATCGGAAAGGGATCAACAGCCACAATCATGGCCGAAACTTCTGCCGGAGCAGCTAAAACTGGAAAGTAAGAAGGAAGAGAGGAAAATCGAATGAGGAAAGTCTCTTCTGTCAGGGGTATATATAGGGGAAAATCGAGCATTTATTGCTAAGTAGAAAGCAAGCGGGCGACGCCGGAATCGAGGGGAATTAATGCTTTGACCGGATCGGGCCTGATTAAGGGAAATATTGGAATAATAGAGATCGAAAGAGGGGAGACCGGTATGAAAGATCGGAGAAGGATCATGTTACAAAGATCGAAAAGGAAGAGAGAGCAGAAAACAAAAAGAATAAGGCGCCTACCGCCGTCACCATAATCAGAGCCGAGGTAGTTAAAGCGTTGCAGGTAAAATCTCAACCGCACGCCCCAGAATCGCCTCGTGCATCGATAGTGCGAATATGTCATGACAGCGCTGTACCTTCCAATCTCCACCGTTGATCTAACTTGTAAGGACGAGCCCAGGGCCCTTGGATCAAAGAAGAAGACGACAAAACCAGCGCCTTTCACTCCTAGCCCTTGGATCGCCCCTGACAAGAGAATTTGGGACCGTCAGATTAGAGGAGGAAGAAGACAAATATTCTAAAGTGGATCTCGGCCGTCTATTCTGATTCTCTTTAATTCTTGAGCTTAGGATTATGTCCTTTGAAATCTTGACCCTCCGTCTCCCTCAAGATAGATCCTGACCCTTCAAGGGGAACACCCGGTCCCTATAAATACCTGCATGAAAAACTGTTCAGGGGACGGACAAGAAAAGAAGGAAGTTACTATAGCGGAAGAACTCTGAAATTTAATTCAGATCGTTACTCTTCTTTCATAAGAACTTTTGGAACAAGTTTTCTGAAGTGTTTTCTTAAAAGATTTGGAACACTGAAACTCCTCATTTTCAGCTCGTTCATTATCCCGTAGCGTTCACATTTTTCAGTTCCTTGTTATCTTTATTTTCACTTCCATCGCCCATGCTCAATCTCATTTAAACTCGGGTATAATTCTGACTCGATTGCATTTAGTGAAGCACTCTTTGTTCCAAGGCAAACCTTAGTCTCCCGGCTATCAACTTGCAATCTTATTGCGTTTTGTGATTCTCGGTTAGTTCACTAGAATCGACTCATACAGTCGAGATTCATGTTGCCATTTTATTAAGTTTAGTTCTTGTTTTACGCATTTCCATTCTTCTTTCTTTATGTATGTTATTTTCTTTAAGTTCATATCACGCTAGAAAGATACAGAGAAAGGCTGTGCTCTAGTTTATTTCCGTGTCGATACCTTTGTTAATCTTTATTATTTCTGAGCGTAAGTCATCTAGTTCCAAGCGATACATAAGTAGTTGGATGAATGTAGGTAACGGCAACTTAAGAGTCCTTTTGAAATAATGAAAGGTCTGAATAATAAGCCTGGAAAATGGTAAAGCTGAGTCACTAGAATAACTCAATAGGTCATAGGGCAAGACGTCATAAGACAGAGTAAAACCAAACCCCGGATAACTAAATGGAATAGATCGGCTACCAAAAAATGCTGGTGAGGCAACCATATAGGAAGGTCGGAGGATTCGGTTTGGCATCCCCTGCCCAGTCCTAAGGTACCAATAAGTTAAAGAGGTCTTGCGCAGACCCCAAGACACCTTTGAACGTCAGAACCCTTAGCCTTAGGCCCTCTCGATAGGTAAAATTTAGAGAGATCGGAAAAATCCTTTTCCGACTACCATTTAATTAAAAGAGGTCGGAGGAGAGTTCTTATCCGATTCTCAATCTAAAATTTTAACAAATATATTAAAAGAGATCGGAGGAGAGTTCTTATCCGGTTCTCAAGCTTAAAAATTTTAATAAATATTAAAAGAGATCGGAGGAGAGTTCTTATCCGGTTCTCAAGCTTAAAAATTTTAATGAATATTAAAAGAGGTCGGAGGAGAGTTCTTATCCGATTCTCAATCTAAAATTTTAACAAATATATTAAAAGAGATCGGAGGAGAGTTCTTATCCGGTTCTCAATCTAAAATTTAAATAAATATTCAAAAGAAATCGGAGGAGAGTTCTCATCTAATTTCAAAAATTGGATTCTAATAAAATAACCCTTCAAACAAAACCAATATACAACAGTAACTCACTAAGGTCGTCTCATTTACTTATGTATCTGGGTAATCCGAATTTAGTGAAAAATCAAATATTCCTTTTTGTTAAAAGGATTAACATTTCCATTCAAGCCCTCCTAACTAATTTATAAAAAATGCAAAGTTAAATCTACTTACCCTTATTAAGGGACGAGGTGGGGTGCCTAACACCTTCCCCACCCGTTTACGGACCCCGAAATTAGAATCTCTGTTTTGAAGTGGTTTTATTTCAATTTATCTTCACAAATGGTTTTCTTTAGTTTCCCTTAAAATTAAAGTGGCAACTCCTCATTCTTTTCCACTTCGGTGAGGATTTGTTCAGGCGACCGCAAAACTCCTTGCGATAGGTAGTATGTGTTTTAGGCTATAAATAGAATTGTGTGACTCCAATTGGTATGAAGCCAATTGGAGGTGAAACTAGGCACAAAATGTGACAACTTTCGTGTTGGAAGCTTACCTAAATTCTATCCAGAAAGTGACATGAAAATTGACCAAATCTGGATTAGTGACATTGCAAACCTGAAAATTTACCATTTGAACAACAATCAGTATTTTGGCCATAACTCACTCAAAACAGGTCTAAATGACCTGAAATTCACATGCTTGGAAAGCTTAGACATAGGGCTATAATTTTGGTTAAGACCACCAAACCTAGAAATGACCATAAGCAAGTCAAAATGCTTGCACAAATTCGGGTATAAAAACTGCCAGAATTGGAAATGACCTAAGTTTGCCATTTTAGTGCAACCTGTCCAACATTGGTAAAATAACCATAACTTGGTCCAGTAAACTCCAAATGACCTAAAATTTTGGCAAAATTTTAATAAGACATAGACCTACAAGTTTTTAATTCTGACTAGAACCAAAAAATTGAGGGAACTAGGTTATCTGACTAGGTCAAAATAGCATATCAAAATCCGATAAATTATAATAAAATACAATACACTTGAAAATGAAATTGGTAACATATACCAACACTTGAGGACTATAAAATGTGACATATTGGTAACATTAAAATTAATTCACCTAGTGTGCATTAAAGGTTAGCATTATAGGTTGACTAATGAAAGGAATAGTATCAATAAGATTTAATTATGGAACCTTGTGATTAGAAATAATTTAAATGAGTACTGAAACGCTTTAAATTGTGTGTTTCAGTTGAAAAGGATATTAAAAAGCATAAGGAACATTGAGTCAAGGCCTAGAGGCAACTCAAATCAGGTCTGTGCATAATTCTTTTTATATTCACTGCTTTTACTAGAAAATTTATTTGGAGAAATGAGTTGTGAGTTTATGACTTGGGAAAATTTATTTGAGAAAAGTTTATTGTCTATTTTAGAAATGGAAATTTGAAAATGAGGTTTGTTTGATTGTTGCCTGAATTACAATTGAACATTATAGTTTTAAATTATGTTTGTGCACAATAACTTTAAATTATCATTTTCCCATTGAAACTTAATTAGTATGCATTGTGTTAATTATGAGTTTCGATAACTATTATGTTGCCACTTTGTGAATGGAAAATTGACTTTGGAAATTGATTATGTTTTGCATGAAATAATTTGAATAATATGATTTGAAATTATTTTTGATTCACACTTGGCATGGCAGTCCCTTACTCTGTTCCTCCTCCACTTGTGGGGTTGAGTTTGATATTTGATTATTTTCCTCCCTCTCTGGCTTGCCAGTCTAAAGTGAGTTTGGATGAGTACTCATTAGCTAGCTAGCCACCTCCCTCATTGATTTCGATTAGTGGGGTGAGTATGCCTTGTTGTGGTATACAACACGGCATGTTTGGAAAAATTTGTGTCATGACCTAAGCTGTGTTATTAATTGGCAACACTGTGTTATTCAATTGTTTGATCAAATTTGTGTTATATGAGCTTTGAAAATTATGAATTATTTGAATTGTAAATTGTCAATAAAAGTTTTATATACCGCATTTTAAATTGTTATTGTGCACCACTGAGTAAATTTTACTCAGCGATAGCTTTCATTCTTTGTCGCAGTAGATGCACAGACAGTAGCAGAGTAGGCTGCTTGTGCTACACTTTGGGATTTTGTCGAGTATATTGAGTATACCACTTTCTTGTAAATATTATTGTAATGTATGTGAACTGTATGTATATATTGTACTTGGTATTGAGCAGTTGTAAATTATTTTGGCCTGTCAAATGTTGTATTACAATTCTCTTATTTCAGCTTTTGAAATACTCATTTATTTTGTACTTTATCTTTGGAATTACTGAAAATGATATTGAATTGAGTTTGAACTATGTTGAGGACACTAATTTGAATTGAGCCATATTGGAGTTTGGGATTGAACAAATATATTGGAAGTGCTTTTTACAGGTTTTTGAAGAACTGTTTTGTTCCAAATATAGATGGCACTCTGCTGAAATTTTTATAAAATTTGTGGCTATTTCAGACCTAATATATGATTTAACTTCGATTAAAAAAATTTTAACACCTGTCAAAAGTGCTCACCAATGTAAAAAGAAATAAGAAAAGGTTTAAAATCCCTTGTGGTGTATTTAATGGGTTATCAGTAGACAAAGTTTGGTAATTCATTAGGTATACTACGGGATCATGTTACATCTTACGGAGGCGTAGGGTGTGACATGTTTTAGTGGTATCAGAGCAAGCTTTTAAATTCTGTTTTGACTTGTAATTTGAATATTTTTCCTTCATAGTACAACTGCTCAATGTCATGGTTTGATACATACAGTACATTACATTATAGATATGCACTAATGGGAGGAAATCTCTTTATGTTATTTGTTCAGGAGGTATAATATCCTCTAATTGACTATGGAAGAAGGGGACCATTCAGTCGATCAATCAGTAGAGGCTGAGGTGTAAGGGGAAGCCCCAGCCCTTCAAAATGTGAGTGGATCAGCTACACCAACCCCCTCAATACCGTAGTTCCCTACTCAATTTGCTCAGCAGATGGGTGTGATGTTCTAACAGATGGCTAGTAACATGCCCACTCAAGCCCCATTGTAGACACCAGTAGTACAACCACAGCCTTCAGCTAGGCAGTACGACAAGCTAATTAAGTATGGGGCTACTAAGTTCAAGGGGACAGTGGATCCGCTAGAGGTAGAACAATGGTTAGAAAGGATGGAAAGAGTTTTTAGGAAGTTGCACTGCACCGATGAGCTAAAGTTTGAATACTCAGTCTCACTTCTACAGGGGGATGCATATGACTGGTGGAAAACCATTCCCCATAGTTTGGTGGAACCCCCAGTGCTGACATGGGATGACTTTCTCAGAGAGTTCAGACAAAAATATGTCCCAGATGCCTATGTGGACCAGAAGCTACAAGAGTTCTTAAGCCTGAAGTAAAGGAACAGAACAGCGGTAGAATATGAGAGAAACTTCTCTCGATTGAGTCATTATGCAGGAAGCCTGCTTACCACTCCTAGAGACAGATGTAAACGTTTTGAGGCTGGGTTAAGGCCTAGTCTAAGAATGCAAGTTGTGGGGTTCCGACACCAGAATTTCTCAGAGCTAATATCGCAAGCCCTGAAACTGGAACGAATTGAAAATGAAGAAACAGTTGAAAAGGGTATAAAAGAAAAAGAGAAAATTAGAAAAACTACTGATTAAGTTCCTGATAGTGGGTCAAGAAAGAGAAAGCACTTTAGAGGATCTAGCTCACGCGAATCTGGTAGAGATATATCTTCTGGATAGAAATCACCCCAATTTGATCAGCAAACTCATCAATGATCCAGAAATGCGCTGTCGGATCGACTTTGTGAAACTTGTGATAAACCACATAGTGGGGTATGTTATAAAGCCATAGGAGCATATTTTAATTGTGGAGAGACTGGTCATTTTGCTAAGGATTGTATAAATCCATGCCATTCTGGATCATTTACTACACCAGAGAGATCAACCCAAGTTTCTACCCCAAAGAGTTCACCATCAGTTAGTAGAAGCAGAGGTAGAGGTACGGGTAGTACACTTGAAAGTCAGAATACTGTTAATCAGCCAAAACAAGGTGATGCTTCAGCTAGAATATACACTATACGGTAAAGGGAAGAGGCTGAAACTTTTGACATTGTTGCTAGTACTTTCTCAATTTTTAACTAAGATATATATATGTATTGTTTGACTCGGGGTCTGCATACTTTTATGTTAGTGCCAGTATTGTTTGCCTTCCTGCTATCCCTCGTATAAAAATAAATTTTGATATGTTAGTGACTAATCTTTTTGGAATTATTTTTGGAAGAGTTTGCTAGCGAAAGACATTTCCTAGAATACGATAAATTATTGAAAATTGATAGATAAAAGAGTTGTGGAAGTAAAAATTTGAACAGTTAGTTCAGATATAACAAAGAAATGTTACGAATATGAGTAAGATTGTTGACTATAATGGTTAGAGGACCAATGATTAGATAAATAATTTTAACATGACCTCAATGGTCATTCGATAAGGAAACATGAATCGAAATATTAGACAGAAAGATAGTAAGAAAATATTAGTGTTATATAAACAAATTAAATTTTATATTAGATTGTTAAAAGTCTTACATAAACTTAAAGGAAATAAGATTATATGATTGTATAGAAAAGAGAAAAAATAAGTTCTCACTCCATAAACCACACAAGGCCCTAGAAAGAGTGGGTTCGTTAGTACATAGAATTGCTTATCTCTAAAAAGGTGAAATGAATTTAAATTCAACATATGATGGGGAAACTCATAAAAATCTTAGTACATGAGGTGAAGTAGCTGAGAAATAAATGTATACATTTGGTTAAGGTGTTATGGACCATCATTCAGGACATGAAGTTACTTAGGAACGAGAAGAGGATATGAGGAGGCAGCACCCACAATTGTTCAGAGACCAAAATCAGGTAAAATTTCGAGACGAAATTTATTTTAAGAGGGGGAGAATTGTAACACCCCTATATTTGGTAGTGCGTTCTATTGTTTCGATGACCAGTGTCTGTCCAGACAGCTAGAATGCCTAGAACTATACTTCAGTGATAGTAAGAAGGCATAAAATGATGAAATAAATAAAAAAAAATAGAAGAAAAATTAAAAAAAAAATAAAAAAGATGAAATGAAAGTAAGTTAAACGAGCCAAATCCGTAGCAATGGGTGACCGCACCGGGAAGTTATGGCAAGGACCGTTGACTAGCCTTGGACTGCGGGAAACCTTGAAAAATATTTTTAAGACTTAAATAAACATCTATTGAGGTATAAATGACATTATAAATGTCAAAGAAAAATTAATTAATTAGTACAAAGAAAAATGAAAAATTCAAGAAACCGATGAAAATCGGTGTTATCGAAAAATCAGGAATACAACCCGAAGAGGGGCATTTTGGTCATTTGACACCTAGAGTTGACTTTTGACCTCAATGTCCATTAAAAATAAGTGATATTACACTTTGAAAATATCATGAAAAATAAAAATATGGTACATAATGTAAATAGTGGAAGTAATAAGGCAAATTTGCAAATTTAGTAACTTTAATTAAATAAGTCATTTCCTAAAGTTAGTGCTCTACTAACTCACATTGTGGGACACCTATATAAAGAATTTTGGGAAAAAAATATTCATCTTCAACCTCAAAACAAAACCAGTCGAGAGAATCTCCATGGAAACTCCATGGCCAACTGGGAAACACCACCATGCACCCATGATTTAAGCTTCATTTCACCATACTTTCTTCATTAAATCTTGCACACACACCTTGGGCAGCATGTTGGGAGCAAAAAGAAGGAAGTTTAGTGAATTTTGATCAAGCCCAAGTTGAGGTTAGTGCTAGTTTTTCATTCTTTGCTTCATTAAACTATGTTTTAAGGTTGAGATGAGTTGAATGGTGAAGAAATTTGAAGAAATGGTTGAGTTATGGGACTGTCCATTTTTGGCAACCATGGGAGGTGAGTTTGCTTGAGTTTTTCCTACATGTAATTGATGGGAATTAGGATTGATTTGATTAAATTGATATATTAGCAACTTACTTCCCATGTATGTATATTGAGCACTTGAATTTAGGGGTTTGTAAGGAAAATTTAATACTTAAGTAAATTGCCATTTTTGTGCAGCCTTTAAACCCATGAAATTATGTATGATATCATGAAACTTATTGATGAATTCTGGTGGTGATGATGTAGGGACAGTTTGTTTGATTGAGGATGGAAGTTATATGTAGTGGTTATGAGCATTCATGTGTATGTATTGTTTAGAATTGGATATTGTTAATTGGAAGTGCAATTGGTGCATTGTAAATTGGTTATATTTAGTTACTATAATGTAAAGTAATGAATGGCTATGGTATGATACAAATGTAGAATTGTTTGGGAAGTGAAGTTATATTTAGTTGAATGTGTGAATGGTTAATGCTTCAAAAATGTGTTAAGGGCAGTATGTGTTTTAGGCTATAAATGGAATTGTGCGACTCCAATTGGTATGAAGCCAATTGGAGGTGAAACTAGGCACAAAATGTGCCAACTTTCATGTTGAAAGCTTACCTAAATTCTATCCAGAAAGTGACATGATAATTGACCAAATCCGGATTAGTGACATTGCAAACCTGAAAATTTACCATTTGAATAGCAGTCAGTATTTTGGCCATAACTCACTCAAAATAGGTCCAAATGACCTGAAATTTATATGGTTGGAAAGCTTAGACATAGGGCTATAATTTTGGTTAAGACCACCAAACCCAAAAATGACTATAAGCAAGTCAAAATGCTTGCACAAATTTGGGTATAAACACTGCTAGAATCGGAAATAACCTAAAGATGACCTAAGTTTGCCATTTTAGTGCAACCTGTCCAGCATTGGTAAAATGACCATAACTTGGTCTAGTAAACTCCAAATGATCTAAAATTTTGGCAAAAGTTCAATAAGGCATAGATCTACAAGTTTGTGATTCTGACCAGAACCCAAAAATTGAGGGAACTAGGTCATCCGGCTAGGTCAAAACAGCATACCAAAATCCGATAAATTGTAATAAAATGCAATACACGTGAAAATGAAATTGATAATATATACCAACACTTGAGGACTATAAAATGTGACATATTGGTAACAATAAAATTAATTCACCTAGTGTGCATTAAAGGTCAGCATTATAGGTTAACTAATGAAAGGAATAGTATCAATAAGATTTAATTATGGAACCTTATGATTAGAAACAATTTAAATGAGTACTAAAACACTTTAAATTGTGTGTTTCAATTGAAAAGGATATTAAAAAGCATAAGGAACATTGAGTCAAGGCCTAGAGGTGACTCAAATCAGGTCTGTGCACAATTCTTTTTATATTCACTGCTTTTACTAGAAAATTTATTTGGAGAAATGAGTTGTGAGTTTATGACTTGGGAAAATTTATTTGAGAAAAGTTTATTGCCTATTTTAGAAATGGAAATTTTAAAATGAGGTTTGTTTGATTGTTGCCTGAATTACAATTGAATATTATAGTTTTAAATTGTGTTTGTGCACAATAACTTTAAATTATCGTTTTCCCATTGAAAACTTGATTAGTATGCATTGTGTTAATTATGGGTTTCGATAACTACTGTGTTTCCACTTTGTGAATAGAAAATTGACTTTGGAAATTGATTATGTTTTGCATGAAATAATTTGAATAATATGATTTGAAATTGTTTTTTATTCACACTTGGCATGGCAGTCCCTTACTCTGTTCCTCCTCCACTTGTGGGGTTGAGTTTGATATTTGATTATTTTCCTCTCTCTCTGGCTTGCCAGTCTAAGGTGAGTTTGGATGAGCACTCATTAGCTAGCTAGCCACCTCCCTCATTGATTTCGATTAGTGGGGTGAGTATGTCTTGTCGTGGTGTACAACACGGCATGTTTGAAAAAATTTGTGTCATGACCTAAGTTGTGTTATTGATTGGCAACACTGTGTTATTCAATTGTTTGATCAAATTTGTGTTATATGAGCTTTGAAAATTGTGAATTATTTAAATTGTAAATTGTCAATAAAAGTTTTATATAAAGCATTTTAAATTGTTATTGTGCATCACTGAGTAAATTTTACTCAGTGGTAGCTTTTTCATTACTGTTGCAGGTAGAAAGACAGATAGAGCAGCAGAGTAGGCTACTTGTGCTACACTTTGGGATTTTATCGAGTATATTGAGTATACCACTTCCTTGTAAATATTATTGTAATGTATGTGAACTGTATGTATATATTGTACTTGGTATTGAGCAGTTGTAAAATAAAGTTATAAATTATTTTGGCCTGTAAAATGTTGTATTAAAATTCTCTTATTTTAGCTTTTGAAATACTCATTTATTTTGCACTTTATCTTTGAAATTACTGAAAATGATGTTGAATTGAGTTTGAACTGTGTTGAGGACACTGATTTGAATTGAACCATATTGGAGTTTGGGATTGAACAAATATATTGGAAGTGCTTTTTACAGGTTTTTAAAGAACTGTTTTGCTCCAAATACAAATGGCACTTTGCTAAAATTTTTATAAAATTTGTGGCTATTTCAGACCTAATATGTGATTTAACTTCGATTAAAAAAAATTTAACACCTATCAAAAGTGCTTACCATTGTAAAAAGAAATAAGAAAAATGTTTAAAATCCATTGTAGTGTATTTAATGGTTTATTAGTAAATGAAGTTTGGTAATTCATTAGGTATACTACGGGATCATGTTACATCTTACGGAGGCGTAGGGTGTGACAGAAAGTATGTTAAAGCATCATGTATAGACATTATTTTTATTTATTAAATCCATTACCATAAAAAGTAATGTTAGCCCTTTTTTTTTTAGATAGAATGATATAGCCCCTCAAAATATATATAATTAATTCAGTAACTTTGGTTTTTGGATAGTTCATAAGCCTAATGATATTTAATGGTTGAACTATGAGATTCATTCAATTGGTTCAACCACTATAAAACCCACTTAATAAAAGGAAAGAATCTTGATTAAAGATAAGCAATCTTAATAGGATTGCCAAATATAGCAATGCCTAAAATTATACACTATAAATTGAAATATAATCCTATAATTATGCTAGCTAATAATATCTATATAATTACATAGTTAACTTACCATAATCAACCATTGTCTATATCCTATATAAAGAGATCAGATCATCTATGGAGGTATGTTCGTTCTCCCTAATCAATCAAATATACTATTCTCTCATACTAGCTCTAACTTGAGCGTCGGATGGTCCTCACCAGGTTCATAATCGATGGACTTCTGACCCATTTATTTTCTATTTTACAAGTTCATATCCACAAGGAATTTCCATGGACCACAGCAGTGGCGCCGTCTGTCCGAAGAACATAAAAGTGTTGCCTCTCCCTCTTTATTTTTGCTAAAAAACAAGCTCGGCCACATTTCTATTTTTCACATTCATAGCTCAAAAGGGGAGAAAAGCAAAACGAGTGGGTGACTCGTGGTTTGCAATAACCTAGTCAAGAAAACTTTTATTGTCCTTCAAACAAATTTTAGTAAAGTACAGAGGTAATTGATTCAAATTCACATACTATGTATATGTTTTACACCTTTGTGAATGTTCAAATTAGAAGACCAGATCTAAAAATTACTTTTGGCCAATATCAATTTTATTTTAATGTTGTTCGGTTATGAACCCATATATATAAGTGCACAAATTGTATAGTTTCATTTTGAACCAAGGTTGTGTAGATAGATCAAGTAGCTCATGATCGCTATACTTATCTTTATAGTCTAGGTAGGCACGACAAATTACAACTTTGTGCAGTGCTCTCTTTAGGCTGAGGAAAAAGAAACCTCATAATTAAATTACTAGATGTTACTAAAAAGCTGCAATTGTATTTTCTTTTATTTACAAACATGACATCATAGATTTGCACAAGTTTTTCTTTTGTTTTTTTTATAATATTATGAGTATTGCCACCACATGCATGATTAAGAAAAGGCTCTTGATTTTTACAATTTATAAAAAATGCCACCTATTTTTACTGCATATGATTTATTAAAATCTCCAAAAGTGTTATTATCTATTTCATGATAGAATGAGTTTGGCTTTAAGTTGGTGTGTCATCAGGTCATATGTCAACAAAAGAATTTTGGTTTTGTTGTTAAATTATAAGGCCTACGATTTTGATTAATCACAAGAGTGCCACTTATTGTGCCTATTTTATTGTTAACGTTTATAAAGAGCCACCAATTAGTGGCTGGGTAAATGAATACATTTTGATTATATTTTGATTTTGATAACATTTTGTCATTAATTACAACAATTGCCACATCTTTTGGTAAAGTAGTTGACTTTGTTCTTGCTCATTTTACATTGATTATTGATATGTTGAAAAGCCTTTAATTGTTAAAATAAAGTTACAAATTTACATTATAGAGAATAATCATGGTTCCTGCTTTCATGGGAACGCAAAGAAATTTATTTTAAGACTTATTGTTTGCTCGGGTACAATTTTTTGTGAATGTGATTCATTATTTATGTCATTAACATGCACTGACATACATAAAGAAAAGCCATACAACTCAACTCAACTAAGCTTTTATCTCAAAAATTTGGGGTCGGCTATATGGATTCGCTTTCTCCACTCTGAATGATTTTGGGTTAAATCCTCAGAAATGTGTAATGCTTCTAGGTCATGTTGTACTACTCTCCTCCAAGTCAATTTAGGTCTATCCCTTTTTTTTTTCTATCCTCTAACCTAATGTGCTCTACTTGTCTAACTGGAGCCTCCGTATGTCTACGCTTCATATGACCAAACCACCTCAATCTCCCTTCTCTCAACTTATCTTCAATTGGCACCACTCCTACCTTTTCTCTAATACTCTCATTATGGACTTTATCTAGTCTAGTATGGCCACTCATCCACCTTAACATTCTCATCTCTGCACTCCAAATTTTAGCCTTTAATCAAATTCATCTAATAAATACACATGCATCAAACTACTGCAATTGAAGTATGGCACATCATTTTCATGTCTTCCTTAAATTTGAAGGCCTTTATATTAGTTAAATATTAGTATACAAATCTCTTTGACATAAACAATATATATTTGATATGTGGTATTATTTATTGAGAAATGTCAAATAAATTTAGAGCTTGAATTATATGTGAGTATCTTCACAAAAATACTTGAATAAGCATTATTTTTACAGATAAGTTTTAAATGATGCTTAGCCTATTCACGACGATAATCTGCCAAGCTAAAAAATCTAAGGGTGGTTAGCAAATTCACAGCAATTGTTCGCAGGCTAAAACAAGAGTGCTTAGTCCATCAATGGGAATAGTCGACCAGGCTAAAAAATCTAAGAGTGCTTAGTCCATCCACGGCAATAGTTCATCAAGCTAAAACAAAGGTGCTTAGCCCATCTACAGCAATAGTGTGCCAGGAAACAAATATACTTAGTCCATTTACGACGATAGTCCGTCATACTAAAACAAAGATGCTTACCCCATCTAAAATAATAGCCCACCAAATAAGCAAATTAAAAGTGTAAGTCCACCTAAGGAATAGTTTACCAAACTAAGCAAATTGAAAGTGCAAATTCACCTAAGGTATAAAATTCTACCATTATCAAATTTATCAAGACTATAGTTCACACTAAAAAAAAATTAGGGTGATGACCAAAGCCTCGACATATAAACGAAAATAAAGATTCATACTCAAAGGGGAGACCAATAATATAACTCCTCAAAATATATATAATTAATGTAATAACTCGAGTTTTTGAATAACCCATGAGTCTAATAATATTTAATAGTTCAATCATGAGATTGTTTAATTGATTCAATCACTGTAAGATACACTTAATAAAAGGAAAGAATCTTAATTAAAGATAAGCAATCTTGATAGTATTGCCAAATATAATAATGCATATAATTATGCACTATAAATAGAAATATAATTTTATAATTATCCTAGTTAATAATATCCATATAATTATATAGTTGACTTATCATAATCAACTATTATCTATATAATCTATGGAGGTATGTTCTTGCTCCATAATTAATTAAATATACTATTCTCTCATATTAGCTCTAACTTAAATGTCGGATGGTCCTCACTAGATCCATACCCTAAAAGTAAATATTTTATTATTAAATTATATTTCATTCAATATACAATACATTAAATATATAATAAATATTACATTATTAATATTGGTTGTTCTTAAACTAAAATATATACATATACAATATAATGAATGATTAAAACTTTGTCTTAATTAAATTAATTAAATGATTTTAATAATTATTAATAATAAATGTTTTGTTCATAAAATGTAAATATAACAATTTATATTATTATATAAATGTTTTAATTTATTAATTATATTAGCATAATAAATATTAAAAAAACAATGCCCGCGACATCGTTTAGGAGTTCATAGCTTGTTAAGTTAAAATGGTGAAAATAAATAGTAATTTAAATTAAAAAAAAAAAATTTAAAGTTTAGCTGCTTGTTGAAAGTACTCGAGTCCAAAGAAGGAAAATGCGATAACGATGGTGCAGGTTCTTAGCTTAAACCTTCCCAGTTCCTGCACCCGACCCCAACCAATTGGTATCCGATTCCACAACAAGACCAGCGAGCCAAATGGAAAACACAGCTGGATTTCTCTGCGGCAGGAACTGAAGTGCAAAGGCAAGTTCACTTGCCTTTTTTCAGGCGGTAGCAGCAGCAGAGAGGTACTAAAAGATTTCTCCTCTTGTTTTTATATTTGCACTTCTTTCTTGGTTATATGAGAATTTTGCTTTCCTGCAAATGGGAATTTTGAGTTGATTGTTTATTGTTGGTTTTGAGTTTTCTGGTGTAGCTTTTGATTGAGTGGAGATTCCTATTTTCCTAGTTTTGGTCTAAATACAAATGGTCATGGAAGTTTAGATTTCTAGGGGTTTGTGATAGAGTTCAGAATGAAAAAGGGAGAAATCAAGAGAAAGAAGATAGAATTAGACAGAAAGGGAAGAGAACCACAGAAGAAAACAGGGAGAGAATTTCATTCAATTGATATCAGAATCCAGAATGAGTCACAATACAAGAAGTACAGCTTTTATTCTAGCAAATGACACGCGACTTGGCCTAACAGATTTGCCCGCCTTTCACAATGGTTACAACATATCCAACAGCTAGCTGAGTTGGCCTTTCCATTCGGCATTGTATCAATACCTCCCGCTCAAGAACTTCCTTTTCAAGTAGCCATATGCGGGAAAAAAGAAGCTGAATTCCCCGCAATTTGAAGGGAAAAAGGGAAAAAAAATAGAATTCTTTTGACACAAGTTTGCTTCATCTTGCATTTGATCATGCTCAAATGTCCAATTGAATTTTTACTTGACGTTTGTTTAATCTTGCAATTGATTTTCCTCAAAAAATACCTTCAAAAGTAAAAGAACTTGTATATTCTCCTTGAGTACACAGTTCAACAATGAGCTCTCTTGTGAAACAAAAATACGTTTTGCATAAGCCCCAACAACTCCATGTAATGCATTATAATAGAATGTGAATTTTGTTGGAGATGAAAGCAGCTTCCTTATAGACTCAAAATCAAAGATAGATTTCATCAACTTCACATAATCACTTGTTGAATCAAAGACCTCAGCATCGAATTGTCCCCAGTCTGGAGCATTAATTGTTGGTTCACGCTTCTCAAATCTCTAATTTGTTGTAAACACAGCTTCCAAGCTAGCTGGATCACTACTAATCTGCACTGCTTTCACAACTTTTTTAAGATTTGTTTGAAGTGTAAAATTTTCTTCCTAAGCAAGAATTGATTTTGGAACTTGTTGATCATTCGACACATTTTTCTCCATATCAACTACTATTTGCTTCCTAAAAATAAACCCCTCAACACATATTTCAACCTCAAGCTTCTTTGTCAACTCTTCTTTACATGCACCATCAGCATAGTTCTCTTCCTCAGTACACTTTGCACATTTCCACAATGGAGGAAGAATAGCACCATTGTTGTCAATATGTTGTAAATTCATGACGTATGTACTCATTTGCTTTTCATCTGTTGTCCAAGCAGCTAGCTGTTACTTCCTTTCTTCACCTTTAGCCAAACTTCTCAATTGACAAGGAACTGAAGTCAATAGCATTCTTACAAACACATGTTGTGCATCCTTGCTCCACCCATTAAACTTCATTTTCATTCTCTGTTTTCTTCATTTTTCATGCTTCTTTTCTTTTAAAAGTACAACAACAGGAAATCCAAACTCAAAATCACAGTCTTTCCACAAAAATTCATTACTATCACCATGATTTGTATTTTCTTTTCTATCCATTCTTCTTTTTTTTCTTAATTTTTTCTATAAGAGAATAAACCCCTTGATATGATGAGAATTTTCAGAGTAAGGATGAATTGGCTGATCTTACCCAATTAGAGCATCCAGACGTGGAAAAATTGTGTTTCTTCTTGTAAGGTAGCAGCTACTTCTAGGGAGCACTTGTGGCCTTGTAGTATTGCAATAATGATATTAGATGCTTTACAGGGTTCACCCGCTATAACAAAAAAAGATTTTTCTTCCATTTCCTGCACCTACAGGAACCATTCGAAGTGGTATTTTTATTGCATCACTGCAATCCTCTCTTGCTAAGAGTACATCTACCACCTTGACAAAGATGCAATATCAAAGATGCTGAACTCAAACTTTTTGTAGGTACTCATTTAGAGATTGGATTATGAAATCCTTCCTTACTAAAGTTCCCTTATTCCCATCATTTTCTTTTGGCTCAAATTCTTTGCACCATTTGGAACATTCGAGAGGTTACAAGGTTGATAGGCACTCTTGTTGAACATCCTCACTGAAAGCAGGAATAGTTTCTTGAATTTGTGACAGCTTCGATAACTCCATACCTTCATTATTTTCCACGTTACCTTCATTATCATCTTCATCTTTTTCACCTGTAACACCACCAGAACTCTCATGTCCGTCCCCACAAGCCACAGCTTCATTCACAATAGAATTATCTTCAGCGTTAATGATAGTCACAAATAAAGGTGCTTGATCACAATTGTGGCTCAATGAATAGGTCTCCTCACACCATGAACAGAGACCTTTATCCCATCTTTCATTCAATTCTGACAAATTTCCTGTGATTGAATAATCCATGGCTTTTTAATGAACAAGAAAGGAAGAATAGGGTAACTGAGAATGTAACAGAGAAAAGAAAAGTAACACGAAACCCAATCTCAAAGAAACGAAAGAAGAAGAGAGAAACGTGAAAGAATCTTGGAGAAAGGAAAAAAGGACCTGTAATTCCATTCTTGAGAGCGAGCTTACTCTACCATGGCCAAGAATCGACCATCTTTGATACCAATTGATAGAGTTCAGAAAGAAAAAGGGAGAAATCCAGAGAAAAGAAGATAGAATTTGAGAGAAAAAGAAGGGAAACCACAAAAGAAAACAGAGCGAGAATTTCATTTAATTGGCATCAGAATCCAAAATGAGTCCCAATATAAGAATTACAGCTTTTATTCTAGCTAATGACATGTGACTTAGCCTACAGTTTTGCCCACCTTTCACAATGGTTACAACATAACCAACAGCTAGCTGAGTTGGCCTTTCCATTTGGCATCGTATCAATTTGTTTGTTTCCTTTTTAGTATTAATTTTTTAGGATTAGGTTGTTTTCTATATTGGATAAGAAAATTTTCCTAGGCATAGTTTAGTTTAAACATGCCTACTTGGTAAGAAATTAGTTACCAGGATGTGATATTTGCTAGGAAGTTGAAGTCAGGAAGTATATTAGAAAATATAATAATCCATCTACTATATTAATATAAATTTATTTTAAGGAAAGCATCTAGATATTTAGGGATTCTAACTCTCTCCCTTTTAAATGTTTGCAATATACTGAAAAAAAAAAGGTAAGCATAATGCGCATATAACAAAATATGAATCTATTGATATAAATTCCAAGAACTTGACCCAAACACATAAGATCAGCCAACAATACATTAATACATGCAAAAGTAAACATTCGCCTTTTAAACTGGGATGCCCTTTATTCATTACATGTCAAATGTGTTCAGTGTATGAAAATTGAATGATGTGTGTGTGGGATTCCTGATGATAAGACTGGTTCCTGGAATTTTTATCTGGGGATTTAAATTGTTATATGTTTTTCTTTGCGATAATCTACAACCAGTTCATTATTTATGAGATATTGAAGAAGTTTCTTTTTTTATTCTTCTTTTAGTTGAAATTTTCCCTTGAGATACCCTTGGAATTGCTTGAAGAGGGGAAATGAAATTAATGTAGGCCATCAAGTGGCAATCTATGTCCTTTTCTTCTTCTTTTACTTCTCCTTCTCTCTATTCCCCTCCCAATTCATTCATGGAAATCAAAGGGTGGGCTAAACTAAAAATAGATGGATGAGTTGTGGACTTAATTGTTCTTTTGGAGACTATGGATTCAACTCTTTTCTTTCTTTGGGGAGGACTGACAAGAATTTTGCCATGTTATTTATTTTTATTGTGCTCAACTTAACCCACATACTCATGAGAGATAGGGTGGTGGTGTTGTTACCTTATCCCACATATTGTGGCTAAATCAATTTTCCCCTTAATTGAAATTTCTTTCATTACAATTATGTCATAATAATAGCTTATTTATATGGTGATGTATGTTGAGTTGAGTTCTATATTTTACACTTTTACCCAAATTGAGACTCTAGATTATTGTCATAAAGCTTGTGGAAATTGTGCATATAACTGAGACTACCTTAGGAGGAATGAAAGGAACTTTGGTTAAATTAGCAACAGCTGTTCCCTAGCAACGGCTGTTCCCTGGCAACAGACCTGTTTAATCAGGCCCTCTCCTGAGTCCTGTAGTTGGAAACTTTTGAAAGCTAGTTCAAGTTCTACCCCAATGTATAAATCAAGTCTTTTCTGTCTTTCTACCTTACTCCATACACAGAGTCAGTACTACTTTATCTTAATCACAGCAGCTGGTCACTTCTAGACTCTGTACCGTTTTGGCCTTTACTTCAGTCTAATAGTCAAATTTCTTTATAATTTATGGAGAAGAACAAAATATCCCACAAGAACCAAGCATCTCCCCCTCCTTCCCTCCCTTCTTGGTTGAGAATGCACCTACCTCCCCCCTAAAAGAAACTAAAGAAAAATCTTAATAGTTAAGAACAAAAAAATAAAAAAGCGATTTTAGCTCCTTCATTGTCATATAGCAGTGATTTCTTTCCCATTTCCTCACAAAACCAAAATCTTGCAACTTCAAATATATATATAGTCATATTTTTTGTTTTTCACTTGACCAATCTTTCCTGCACAAAACCCAAGCTACCATTTACAAGGGAACTAGCAAACTTTTTTCGATCACTAGACACAAAACTCAAGACAAACTCAAAAAATCTAAACAATAAAGTATCTCCATCGATCATTTACTACGCTTTACCCTGCCAACAAAGCAATGTTCATCCATGAGCCATTTTCCTCTTAAAAAAAATAATCAAACAACATATTTGATTTTCTATTCTAGACCAACTCATCATCATCATAGGTAGGATTCATTGAGCCTAACTGATCCCAATTAAATTTTGAAGAGCTTGATTGACTATATATTAAAAATCAAATGGCTTATTTGACTATCGGATTAAAGGGGTTAATTTGGGCCTTTTGCCTTTCATTTATTTTTTATAACTTTAATTTGTTAATTTTTTTTAACACTGTTTGTTAACGTAGTTAATTTTGGACTTATTTGACCGAAATTAAAAACTGAGGGGCCTAGTTGATTGTAAATTTTTTTTAGGGGGGCTAAAATGACTATTGAGCATTAGGTAAAGGGTCAAAAAGGGCTTTTTGCCTTATTTAAATTTCACATTAAATTTTTCTGTTGAGTGCTTGCACACTAGACGATTTACAGCTGTGAGCTATGATATGTTCTGTGTTTTTAGAATTGCACCAGACTGGCTGGTCCAACCTAGTTAATAGAGAACTGGACCAATGGCCATTCCAATCTGGTTACAAGACCCTTTTTTCTCGAAACTGGCCTAACCCACTTGAACCAACCAGATAACTTGTCATGCCAGTCCCAGTAAAAGATTATTCATTTTATCTGTATTGTATAATATTTAATATTCAACTCAAGTTGGAGCCCAATTAAATGAAAAAAAAAAATTAAATTCAATATTTATTTAATTCAATCCAGTTCAACTGTTTGAACCTTTGACCTGTGACTAAGAGGCCTTTTCCATTTTGAAGTTCATGTGGGGTTGAAACCTTCGATATAATACTGAAGTATAAGCTATGGGTTAGACTTAGATATGATCTATCTAGGCCTATATGCTGGACATGTAATTGGCTGAGGATGTGTGCAATGGCTTTCTTGAGTTCCGTAAAGGAATAATAATTTATCATGAGAGATTGTGGTGTGCTAACCATTTGAAGGCTTTGCTTGAGTTTCTTAGTCCCTTGATGTGATCTTGGATCTTTTTAAAGTCTGTATTTGTTTTCTCAAAGTAGCCTGACCTTTTTTTGGAGCAGGATATAAAGAATAAAAGAACTTAACTTTGAATAGATTTCTATATGAATATTTAAATTCTTTGTATCTGTGATGCAGGAACAAGCTAGGAAAGCATTAGAAAGTGCACTTGGAGGAAAGAAAAATGAATTTGAGAAATGGAATGAGGAAATTAAGAAGAGAGAGGAAGCAGGTGGTGGGGGAGGTTCTGGTGGAGGAGGCTGGTTTGGATGGGGTGGACGATTTGGCTGGTCCAATGGTGACAATTTCTGGCCAGAAGCACAGCAAACAGGTCTTACCATCCTAGGTATTGTTGCCATGGTAAGCATTTTCCCCTTTAGATTCTTGAATTTATAGAATGCAGGTATGTAAATAGATTCTCTTTCTGCACCCATAATATTAGATTGTATTGCAGTATCTTGTGGTTGCAAAAGGTGAAGTGATGTTTGCAGTCATCATTAATCCTTGGCTGAATGCTTTGCGAGGAACAAGAAATGGGCTCACTTTTGTATCATCAAAAATCTTGAAAAAGATATCTCCAGATTCTCCTGCTGATTTTGTTGATTCATCAAAGAAGGAAGTTTATATTCAGGTCTCTGCTAAAGAGAGAGTTTTAAGAAAATGGGGAAGTGATTGATTGGTTATCTCAGGTCTGCACATCTTTTCATATTTTCACCCCTCCTTGTGTCAGTAGTGTGGCAATTGTGCTTATTTTGTTTATGAAATTACTCTGAACCACTGCATAGTGCTTATTTTGTAAGAGCATCTCAATTCCGTACTTTGTTTTTGAAATCTCAAAATATTCTGGTCACTGGAATTTGAAGAAGAAATCTCCCTCCTCTTCCTTTTTCAGTGGGAACAGTTGGTAAGGTTCGATGAAATGCGCAAGGAAATCAATGTTTATGTTCAATTAATTTTAATTTTCTCCCCCATAATAGGAACATTGAAGATTGTTTCCATGTCATAACAAATGAGAATACATGTCCATTTTCATTCACCATTGTCATTCTTGAGAATTAGCGATTTCGATTTTGATGTTACGTTGATTGCTTTCAGAGTTAAAGAATGGATTGTTTGCAAAGGTCCAACAGGACTCGAGGCAAACTAGAAAAATGATCAAGTATCCTCTGGATTTCAACTGTGTGAATTTTGGCTGAATAATTTTCCCTACCCATTTGGTTATCAATGGAGACCGTAAAGGGGATTTAGAAGTAGCAATTCTGATTATGGGGATGTAGTAAAGCCCACTGAACATTGCCAGAGATGACAATGCATTATGAATTAACTGGATCATTGTGGGATGGAAGGTAATGTGGCATATTTTGGCATCATCTTCGCTGTGGTCCTGATGTCCCTTTCTGCCTTTCCTGTTCTGGCAGACTTGTCCAGGGCCTATAATGCAAGATCTGGGAAATATTTTGTGGTATAGTTATCCTACCAAGTACCAAATATAGTTTCTTTGTTTAGTCGCATTCGTCTTGGTGCAGGCATGACAGTTGGGTTTATTATAACTTGGGAAAAACTCATGGATCCAAAATATAAACGCTTAGAATTTCACTTGTTTTACTTGTGAGTCTTACCATACAAATTATGTCTTGTGTTCATGATAGATTAAATATAGACTAGAATTTCCCATTATGGCTTATAGGTTTAGTGTGCATCAAGGTTAATATTACCTATTACCTGTAAAAATCAATTTGAAATTTAATATTACCTATTACCTATAAAAGGTTTGGACGGTCTATTTATATGAATATTATATTTATGTGAATATTATTAAATTTATGTCTTAAATAATTTTTTTTTAATTAGTTGTCTGAACTTGAATGTAGTATGAATATTTTTCTATTAAATTTTTCATAGTTATTTGAAATTAATAAAATATATAATTTATTAAAAAATAACTAATATATCATTCAGGAAAAGTGCAATTTATAATTTTTATTAATTATAATAATTATATGACTAATTAAATTTTGACTCATTTAATCCTACGTTTGCAGCTGGTGATGTCCACAGTTGTTGATTTTCTCGAACAAAAAAAAAAAATAAAAAATAACACTATAGGAATCCAACCGTACTAAATGGAAGGTATTTTACATTTTAATATATTTCTATTTTTCTTATCAGTAATCGAATAACAAATTCAAACCATACGAAACCGAAAAATAAAAGCTGAAACCGGTTTTATATATACATTTTTTAATATTGTTTAGATACATTATACAATATTAATATAATTAATCCATCATATATATATATATATATATATATATATATATATATATATATATATATATATATATATATATATATATATATATATTCTCATTAATTTTTCTTAATAATTTATAATTATAAACATAATAAATAAATTAAGTTGTAATTATTTTTAATTAAACATTATTGATAATTGAGGATTGTAGTTATTATATCATGATAAAATACCTAATATTATGAAATAATTATTATAAATCTTGAATAATTAAATTTTTATCAAAATTAATTAAGTAATTAAATATGGTAAAATTACATTAATTAATAATAAAAACAAAACTACTAGTTAAATGAACATGTTATATAAATTTTATTATAAATTGACGAAAATCTGAAAATTAGAATATTTTATAATTAGCATACTTTGATATATATTATAAATAATTATTAAAATATATCTAATAAATTTTAATAAGTAAATTATTTTTTAAATTTAATTTAAAATTTTAATTGGAATTTTAGATTGTAAATAATTATATTTTATAATACTAAATTTAATTATATCAATGAAAAATAAATTTTTTGTATATGAAAAAAAATTTATATATTTTTAAAATAAAAATAATTAAATAATTTAAGTTAATACATTCATAAAATAAATTATTACCACTCTTATTCCTCAAGTGATAAGTTAATGAAATGGAACATCTTTATTTATTTATTTGTTTTGTAATTGGAAATGTCCCATTTAATAATTATTATTTTATATAAATATAATGTAATTTAGGGTAATAAAAATAATTTTAATATTATATATATAATCATAAATTTTTTTAAAAAAAATAGATCTTCAGACCGAAATTATATCAAAACTAAATCAAAATAAAAGCACTAAATTGAATTACAAAAGAATTGAATTGAACTGAAAATTCGTTTCTAATTCTACTTTAAAAAAATAAGTTCAATTCAATTATAATTCTTTCCAAAAATCAATCCTGTTTCTGTCCTTTACTCGGTGGAAAGCCTTCGGTTTTGAGAGATGCTTTGGCGGTAATCTTCAATCGGAATGTAATGAGCCAGCATTTAAATTAGTGTTTGTCAACTTTCCATGGCTAGCTGAGAATAAAATTCCATGGCCCCTGCTTATCTCTTTCAAATTGTTTGGCTTCAACCTATGTTTTTTCATCTGATAGAGTTGGCTCTTGACTTGGTTGAGGTGTATATGTCTTTGCTCTGGCTGGTTTTGCTCTATCTTGATAGGCGTTGAGTGGAAGGTTTCTCCTAATTTGGTCTTCGGTAGGTCGCTCTCGCTTAGTCCCCGACGTCAGTAGTGCTTTTCAAAGGAGTTGTGATGTGCCTTAAAGTTATAATTAAACTAAGCAAATAAAAATCATGCAATAATGCCAATATGCAATTCGGTCAAAAGGAGAAACAAGCCAAACTTGCATAAACAATTGTAATAATAAGCAATATATCCTAAGATAAAAAAACATGCCCCAAACCCCAACAACAATAACCAAATTAAAACAATTCAAAACAATCAAAATAACACAACTTGATGAAGCTTGAATCAACTCCATGCCAAGTTGATGTTGTGCCAACTTGAATTCTAAAACTAGGTTTCTACACGCCTATTTGCAACTTG
This sequence comes from Hevea brasiliensis, assembly GCF_030052815.1. Classification (NCBI taxonomy): domain Eukaryota; kingdom Viridiplantae; phylum Streptophyta; class Magnoliopsida; order Malpighiales; family Euphorbiaceae; genus Hevea; species Hevea brasiliensis. The sequence goes on from NC_079495.1 coordinate 86,513,601, forward strand.
TATGAACCTTGAACTAAACTCCAAGCTAAGGTAGTTGAAATTAAATTCTCAAAAAGGTAGAAAGAAGAAAAGAAACTTGGATGCCTTTCTTTGATAAGTATGCACGCCGCCAAGTAAACTAGCAATGGTTTGAATTGTTCAATCTCTGATAAGCAAGCACCACAAAGAGAAAACAAAATACTTGCCACACCAAGATGGTGATAAGACAAACCTTACGCCACTCTTAAAACAAAGAGATAAGTGAATAGAAACTAAGCAATAAGCAAGCACCACAAAATGAAAACAAATAAAAAATAGTTGCCACACCAAGACGGTGATAAGACAAACCTTGCGCCACTCTTAAAACAAAGAGATAAGTGAATAGAAACTAAGCAAAAGCTTAAAATTGTATTGAATACCAACAATGAAAACTCCACATATGATTGTCTTTAGTCCTATTTACAGCCTTTACAAAGTATTTACACCACAAATTAATTTTAATATTTTCGGTTCTCAATTAATTAATGGGTCTGAAATATTAAATTAAATTATCAATTTAATGTGACCAAACTTATAACTTAAGCTGGCAGAGGATCAATAGTCAGTGGGTATTAATTATGTAGAGTTAGACCAATTAAATAATTACTCGTATAAGTGGGTATTATTTATTCAGTGTCCAAAAATATCTATTGAAGATAAACATGGAAGTGGAGCAGTGGGCAAGTGGAGAAAGTAGTATAATGAGTGATTATGAGAGTTGTGGATAGTTACAGGTAGTTATTGGAAGTTGCAAGTAATGGGCTAGTGGAGAGAGAAAAGTGGAAGTGGTGGAGAAGGTGGTAACCACCCAACTTGGCCACCAAGCAAAGCTTTTCTATATATTAATGTGCTGGACAGGAGCAAAACATATAACCAATCAATCAACATCTGACAGACACAATGTCTTAGCTCAAATTTTCTCTAGTTCAGCAATCTTTACATTTTCAAGCAATCATTTATTTTTTTAGCTAAGCAATAAGTCTTTTATTTCAATTCAAGCAATTTATTTACATTTTTCCTGCACATATTTCAATTCCTATAAGTGATTTTTCAATTTTCAGTGCAAATTACAGCTTTCTTGTTCATATTTCCTTTCAAGCAATCAGCCCATTTAATTTTTGTGTTTAATTTACTTGTCAAGCAATGATTTAATTTCCAGCTAAGCGGTCATTTACCTTTCATGCATAGATTTACTTTTCCAAGCAATCAACTTACTTTTTTGCAAAGCAATCAACTTACATTGTCAATGCACAAAATTACTTTTCCTGCAAAGCAATCAACTTACGTTGTCAATGCATAAAATTACTTTTCCTGCAAAGCGATAAATTTCTTCTTCAATACACAAATCTACATTTCCTGTAAAGTGATCAATTTACTTTTCTAATGCATAGATTTAATTTTCAGTCAAGAGGTCAATTTACTTTTCAACGCAACCTTTACATTTTTTTGCAATGATCAATTATTTTTCAAGCACACTTTTACTTTTCAATGCACAATCATCTTGTTAAGTTTTATTAAGCAATCAAGTTCTCCTTCATTCTCACAAAAGCTGAACGAGTAAAGATCCTAACGAAGCACATCCTAGTAGAGTTAGGGAACCCAAGGGAAGATTAGGTCCTTTCTTTCTTGGCATTCGTTCTATTCAGAAGTCAGACCAGCACCACATTTATTTCACATTGAGATCATGGACATGCCCGCAATCCAATTCACGCGTGAGGAAAGGCCATACGTGTTTTTGACACGTGTAAATTAAGTAAAATCAATTTCACGTGAAACACAAAGAAACAAAAACCAACTAGGAAAAGAAATGACATAAACCAACTAGAATAAATAAAACATTACATAAGCTAATAAGGAAACATAGTAATAGTAGGAAAACACCTTCTTGTAGCCAATAGGAATGCAGGGTGCCACATATGGATAAAATAGGGCTTGAACTTCTTCTCCCATTTCCAATATGGTTAAGCATCTCCCTGAATTGAGTTTTAAAACTAGGAAACTTATTCAAGACAGCCAATCATCTTTCTCCAAACATACAAAAATGTCACTATTGAATAGAGGAAGTTTGTTAGACTTCTTTTCCAATTTTGGGTAGGATTTAGGTGTAATTGGATAGGCCTTGGATAGATAAGATGGGTATATTTTTAATTTAAGACCAAAGAATAGGAAATCTTTCTAAAGCAGCTCATAAACCTTCCTAAACTATGCCACACATTTTCTAGCCTTTAAGATAGGATTTTGGGACTTCAATTCATGCTTTGATATGATTTTAAAAGTAAGAGATAAGATTGACCTTGATTCATGCCTAAAATCAAGGAAAGGATAACTATTAGCTTTTGTATATAAGCTTATCTTTGCATAAGAATAAGAGTAACTTCATCTCCTTTTAAGAAGCTTCTTACACACTAATATGAGTTTATTGGGCATAAATTTCTTCCCTTTGGCCCACACAACCAACCTAACTCATGCTTCAAAGGTGGGCCTCTTTTAGTCCTTTTTCTATTAACTCCAAATAGGCTTAAATTTTATCATAGGTCAAACCCAAATCCTTCCAAATCTTGACTTTTACATGTGTCTTGATCACTTCTAGGTTATGACCCAAAGTGCTGGAGTTGGTGAATTTTTGACCCCTTTGCAAGCACATCAAGTTGCTTCTGGTGATCTTGATGGATGCTAGGTTTAAGGTTTTGATGTTTTGGGGGATAGGCCTGTTTGTTAGGCTTGCCTTTTTTTTTTCTTTGCCAAAGGTTGGGCTTACTTCTTTGGTAGGGGTTTGATATATGTATTCTTGGCTTAAGCCTTGAATTATGTACTTTTTCCAGTTTGATCTTTAATATAATAAAATTTGCAATATAAAAAAATAAAATCAACTCATACACATAATTAACTCAATGCATATGATACTTAAACCTAACATCTTGTTTTTATGCCTCAACTTTAGCGATACCCTTATTTTTTTCATAATTAAGGACTCAACTGTAATGCCCTCACTTTAGGTAGTTCTGTACATTTCACTATTCCGATGACTGACGTCTGTTCGAATAGTTGGCATGGCTGGAACCACTATTAAATTAAAATGAGGAGTCATAATTTTATTATATAATTGTAAATTAAGGTTGAAAGAAATCAAAGGAAATAGATTGGAAAATTGTTAAATGTGCTTAGGTCCTAGTGATGAGTTACTCCCCTGGGAAGTAGCTAAAAATTGGTAATTTGATTCTGTTGCTATTCTAATCAGTTTAGGACTTTGTGAGACTCTTATTTGGGTCTTAATTAATGTATAATTATAAATTAATAAGCCAAAGTAATGAAAAGAAGCAAGTAAGTTAAATTAGAATTGGAAAATGGCATGTATGGTAATTTTAAGGAACATTATGGGCAAAGGTGAAACTAATACTTTTCATATGCCAAAGTAATGAAAAGAAGCAAGTAAGTTAAATTAGAATTGGAAAATGGCATGTATGGTAATTTTAAGGAACATTATGGGCAAAGATGAAACTAATACTTTTCATATGACTTGCACATGACTATGGCAGCCATACAACATCCCTTAAACCATCTTTAAGTGCAGAAAATAAAAAGAAAGGAGAGAGGGAGAAGGTGGCTGAACCAAAGGAGAAGAAACAGGGAGGTGGAACCAAGCTTTCCAACTTGAATTTTTCACTCCAAATCAAAGTATTTTGCTTCTCAATCACATCTAAGCAACTTATTTCTACTTTTCTTTGGTTTATTTCATGATTTGGGAGAAAAGAAAATAGGATTCATTTGGGGTGGAATATGGAAGTTGATGGAAAATTGGGAATTCATGGAAGTAACATGATTTAATTAGGTTTGATTTGATTTCTAGCATGATTTTAACATTCCAAACACAAAACCAATAAGAATTTTGCATGGATCAACAAAATCCACATAGAGTTCCTTGTCATATGGTTCAGCCAACACTAGAACAATTGGGGAAAATTTATTTTTTGCTTCAATTAACTAGTTAAATTAGCTAATTAAGCAACCTAGATATGAATTCTAGCATTAGATTAATTTATTTGGTGTTGAATCAAATTTTCCATAATGTAAAGTATGTAGGAAGTTGTTGAAATGTGAAGAAAATGAACTTTTTGGGCAGCCACTTTGATGAATTTATTTGGAATTGTGTGGATGTTGGTTGGATGATTGTGAATAACAGGATTAAAGTGCTTTTGATGGAGAATACCAAGGTATTTTTCGAGGGTCTGAAAAACAAAGGAAACAAGTTCTTTTTGGCATGTAAATCTTGCACACCAAGTGTTTGATAAAATTCCTAAATGAACTTGACATGTGTGGGAAGAATGACCAATTGGTTAAAGAAAATTGATATGGTTATTCAGGTAGGAAAATTCTTAAGTAAACGGCAAAATTAGCTCGACGAGTGTGCTTATTAGGAATAGTTGAGGAATTTATTCTGAACTGTCTATATTTTTCTATATGACAGCAGTTCAAAAGGAGCAAGGTGGAAGTGTTGACTTAGGAACCAAATCCACCTAATTTAGAGATAAACAGGTTTTTGCAAAACTAGTATTAAACCGTTAAAAATTTTTACGTACTTATGTTGATAAAATGGTTTTATTGTTACATATTTTATAGTTTTCATAATATGATTTTTACTACAACAGCTTATTAAATTTCATTATGATTATGATGAGTTTTAATTGAAATTATGATTTACGTTGTGATTCGCATGAAAGTATATGATGATGAGATTTGCAAAAAATGGGTTCTCATGAAAATTTCATACTCATATAAAAGGAATTGAATTTATGTTATTGTTTTCATATCTCACAGCTGATGCTTGACCTGATTATTACCCGTCTCTCATTTGTTGAGGTAACATACTAGTGTTTGAATGGATATGATATAGATAGCATGGTATGTGCACATTGATATGATATGGTCTCCTTCATGTAAGAGGTGAGATGAGATTTGAAGATGGCCCTTGCAGATTAATTATATATATGGTGTTATGGATGACATATGCACAGTAATATGATATGGTCTCCCTCATGTGTGAGGTGAGATGAGATTTGAAGATGGCCCTTGCAGATTAGTTTTACATTAGGCTGGTGAGATTAAGAATGGATTTGGAAATGAGCAAATTTGTTTTAAAGATGATATCTTGTGCATAAATGATTTATAAAAAACAAATTACTATATTTGACTCATACTGTTATGTTCACCTTGTGAGTATAATTGAATATCCGTTTCCATGACTTGTTTTGAATATTGTTTTCATGATTTATTATTTGATGATTTAATTATTTTATGGTTTAATATTTGTTGTGCACCACTGCGTACATTTGTACTCAGCGTTAATTATTTTCTAACTATCACAGATAAGGGGAAGGAAAAGAATACAGATGAGTAGAAGCAGCACCCGTTGCTACAGAAATCAAAAGCTAAGCCAACTGATGTAGGTGACTTGGTTCCTTAATTTTGAGTTCATATGATGTTATCCATTGTAACAGGAATTTTTTTTTTAATATCTGAGCAGTATAAAATAATATTTTGTTATTTTTATATAAATATATAACTCTGTGAATTGATTTATATTTTATTTGAACAAAGGACACTAGTATGCAATTCTGATACCCATGGGATTATGAGTAATGGATTTGCCACTGGTTTCCACAGGTGTTGATTTAAAGTGTTATTTGAACTGTTTTAGCTGAAATACAGTCGTTTTAAAATTTTAACTTGTCTGATTTTCTACAATAATTTTTACATTTTGAGTTACATTATTTTATAGGAAAGGTGTACGTCATCTGATTTTAAAACAAATCACAATATTGCAAAGTACTTTGAAAATAGATTAAAATGAGTGACAGTGATTTTCTGATTTACGACTGTTTTGATAATATTTGTTGTGCACCACTGCGTACATTTGTACTCAGTGTTAGTTGTTTTCTAACTAACGCAAATAAGGGGAAGGAAAAGAATACAGGCGAGTAGAAGCAGCACCCGTTGCTACAGAGATCAGGAGCGAAGCTAACTCATGTAGGTGACTTGGTTCCTTGATTTTGAGTTCATATGATGTTATCCATTGTAACAAGAAATTTTGTTTTAATATCTGAGCAGCACAAAATAATATTTTGTTATTTGTATATAAATATATAACTCTGTGAATTGATTTATATTTTATTTGAACAAAGGACACTAGTATGCAATTCTGATACCCATTGAATTGTGAGTTATGGATTTGCCACAGGTTTCCACAGGTGTTGATTTAAAGTGTTATTTAAACTGTTTTAGATGAAATACCACAGTTTTAAAATTTTAACTTATCTGATTTTCTACAGGGATTTTTACATTTTGAACTACATTATTTTATAGGAAAGATGTACTTCATCTGATTGTAAAACAAATCACAATATTACAAAGTACTTTAAAAATATATTAAAATGAGTGACAACGATTTTCTGATTTACAGTTATTTTGATAATCTTTTTGTAGTCTGAAGTTTAGTAGTAAAATATTTCTTACTGTGTGATGTTTGCAATAAAAGGATTTAAAAATGGTTTTAAATTGTACCCAAATCCCTTATAATGTGTTCTTCAGGTTCTGGTGATCCGATCTTGACATCCGTTGAACATATTACGAGAGGCATGTTACTCCAAGAGAGGGGTTAGGCGTGACATAAACTTTAGCTAATCTTCCTTTTTTTTTCTCATAAAATTATTATGGCAAAAGACCTTTTTAAGCCCTTGCGAAATACTTTAATAGTCACTTAAGGTTCATTTCTTACGTTTAAACCCTTGAGATTCAAAAAAACTGTATCCAAAAACCCAATCCTAACACTGTTAACTCTTCGTTTAGCTTAATTATAGCAAATCTGTATCAATAACTATAAAAACTTTTAAAACACAAAGCAAAAGGCCTAAGCTGATACATGTTATATCTTCCCCATGCAAATGCGATGCTTCCTTCTCCTTCTAAGAGCCTAATATCCTTCGAATGCCTCGAGAGTGTCTAGAGCACATTATAGTTTTGTTTCAATATCTCCTCGCTACTCCTTGTCCTTCTAAGAGTCAACCCCCTCTTTCTGTCCATAAAGACGTCTTGCTTGCTATTGAAGTTGTGAAACGAACTAGACGTAGATACACTGGCATCACTTTTAAAAGGAAAAATGGTTCCATTATTGTTATTCATTTTGGTGAGTTGCCATTATCATTTTACATATTTGAGTGTATTGAATCAGTTCTCATATGAAACCTTTTGTTGTTTTTACTGCAATTGTGATTGTAAATAGAAGATCAGTGCTAGTGGATTTATGGATGCCAGTTCCATCATATTTATTAGAGATCATTGAAATCCCAAGAACTGGGCAACTAACAAAATAGAGGACTTGAAAATTTTCTTGGATTTCAAAATTCCATTAAGAATTCAACAAAAGAACTTCTCAATGCATGGCAATTGTAAATTTGTTTTTCAAGTATGCAGTCTACTTCAACTTGAATGATATTCACATCATAACTACAACTTTAATGATATATAACTGTTAGTAATACTTGAAAATTAGATTCATATTTTAATGACAATAAATATCAAAATTGTAGCTTAAGAATGTATGAAAGACTGAAATCATCATGGTTATCGCTGTGCTTACTACTCTATGGTATACTTTGTGATCTCCAGATTAGTTTCTCTCATTTATTCTATTTAATAGCTTGACTAATTCATGCATATGTGTTCATTAAAGACTTGACAAAACCTAAGGTGGGGCTAAGCACCAGTTCACCAAATGTGACGAAGGCATCCAACATCAATGTGATAGTTGAGTTCACAAAGCCAATTTTTGACTTTGAGGCTTCCATGGTAGAAGTGGAAGGAGGGAAACTTACCAGGCATGTGCATATGTGGCTCTCAAAGTTGTTCTTACCATAGTTCACAACCAAGACGTCTTCATAGAGGCTTACTTTAAAAAAAAAAAAAAAAAAAGGGGGTGGGTTGTGGGGGTTTGGGGGTGCTCTTGGAAGATATAAGTGCATGTGTTTTTTTTTTTTTTTACTAAAATTAGTATGGTAAATTAATATATTACTGAATTTCAGGGATTTGCATATTTTAGGCAGCATTGGAGACAAAGATACAACTCATCAGATAAATTCTTGACTATTAAAGCCTATGGAAAAAATTTTTTCCCATTGTTTGAAGTAGCCATAATACATCATATGCAGGTATTTTTGTGGTAAATTGAAGGGCGAGCATTAAAAAATATATATTATAGGAAACATAAAATTTAACTTCTAACCCCATGAAATTTTCCTCTGCACCACCAAATCTGGTTTCGTTCTTTCTAGCTCAATATGAATAACAGTGAGTTCAAGAACAATGTAATAGTTTTCAAATATAAATCCAAATTGACAATGAAAACTTCACCGTTAGGCTAAGTATCATTAAAAGCATAAATCATTTGTTGCTAGAATTATATGAATGAAAATATGGCATGAATCCAATGAGTTTCTTGATCTATCCAATGAGCTTTTGGGTCGGCTTCGATCTTCCTCATAGTCCATCACTCCACTAGGTTCAAAGTAGATCATATAACCATAATAATACTAATTGTCGGCTAAAAGAGTTTTCTAAATTTTCATAGTCCTCCCAGAGTTGCTCAACATGATAGGTAAGAGTAACAATGGGTTTTTGGATTTGGTGGGAAATGCTATTGCTATAATTTGGAGGTGATACCCAATGTTGATGAAGTGAACGACTTGTTAACATCTGTGAATCACGTCAAAGTCTTGTGTGTAGACACCTATTTTTACCCCATTGAATGCATGCTTTGTAGAGGCAGTGAGGAGCCTATGATGAAAATACTACTGAATGGTGAAGAATCCTGAAACATTTTGGAGACTATGGAATCACTGAAAATTAATAAAATAAAATAATTTTGGCATTTTCAGAAATTAATTGCATTGTTTAAAAATAAAAGGTTTTTAAGAGTCATAAGCCTGTATTATTTAATTGAGCTTAATCTAATATTTTTCAAGATTTTAAATGGATCTAGAAAATATTTAATTGAGCTAAATTAAATAATAAAGAACCTAAAACTTTCTAATTTCGGCTATAAATAAATGTGGGCTTGAAAATTACAGGATTTATTAAAGAGCATTTTAGTTAATTACTAAATTAAATAATAATAATAATAATAATAATAATAATAATAATAATAATAATAATAATAATATAAAAAAAAGAAAAAAAAGGCATGTAATATCCTCATGGCCGTTGGTTAAGAGAATATGTATATATACATATCCTTTATTTTTTTATTTTAGTTTATTTATCTTTTTAAAATTATAAACCCTATTAGATTAGGTTAGGTTAGCTTATCTTATCACTTTATCCACTGTTGGTGCATTACAATAAATTAAAATAATAATTAAAATATAAAGGAACAAATTAACAAGATTGATCATGCTGAGGCATTGACATCTCGCTCTGTTTAAGGAGATTCAAGCCTTTTGCAGTAGGCAATGCCTATAAATCGATGTAGCAGACATTATATATTGACTTGTCCTCTTCAGGATACGATAACCTAACAATTTTGTCCTGTGACTCAAACTAACTCTGCACTAGTGTTTGAATCCAAAGCTCCACCAAGAAACATCTTTCTTTAACTTTTAAACTCTGTAAACCTTTCTTCTTAGCATATTGTATTGTTGTGTTATGAGAAAGAAGAGAACATACCCTCTTTATAGGAAAACTTAGTTCATAACTTAAGCTTAATAAATGTCTTAAGTTAAATTTAAATTATAACTTAAGTTACTTCAATAGTTAAATTTAATAAGTTTAAGTTATCTTAATTAATTATACTTTATTAATTATAGTAATTAATATTAAAATGTTCCAATATCCCCCCACTCATTTTAATATTATTAGAGAGTTTATTAGCCAAAGATAGATCTTTATGCCTAATGAATGTGTGACTTTGCATTGAACCTTCACTTAGTAAAATAATCACCTCTACTCAAGAGTTAGAGTGGTCTCAGACTTGAACTTTAACTGCTTAGGGGATCACACATAAAATCCAGGTGTTGATATATATGAGTTTTAACATCCAGCACATTACAGCCTTGTGCTATCCCAGTTTTCATGAGTGTATTTAAGAATATACTCGAGAAACGGCCCATCTCCACACTCACATAGGTGAATCTATCAAGGGTGCTCTTATAATTCTAACACCCCACTCATAAGAGCTACAGAAATTCATTAAAAGTTTATTTCAACTTAACCTCTTCTTTGCATTACAGGATAAATGCACTCACATCATAGGGATAGTTTGAAGAAAATATAGTGCATTTCTTACAACCACCATATAATTCATTTTTCCCATTGAATCCAATTCTCAAGATCTCTAGTCTTTGGATTGGGTATCCTTATACGTGGTTCTTGATTGTATTAGGTTTAATGCCATCCCCCTTAATGCATTCCAAATCCTTTCTCTTGTTAAGGCATTAGTGGATCTACAAGATTATTAAAAGATTTAATATAATCCACATTTATAACACCATCACACAAATATGATATCACAGTATTGTGTTTTCTTCTTATGGATCTAGATTTACCGTTATAATAATGGCTTTTCACTCTACCAGTTGTTGCAGTACTATCACAATGTATTAGTATTGGTGGGACAGTTCTTTCCCACAATGGAATTTCATATAGGAAGTCCCCTAACCAATTTGCCTCTTCACTGGCTAAAGCTAAAGCAATGAGTTCAGCTTCCATAGTAGAATTGGAAATAATTGTTTGTTTCTTGGATTTCCAAGATATAGCACCACTTCCCAAAGTAAAAGATGAAACCTATGGTAGAGAGAGAATCACCTGATAGTGTATTCTAATCAACATCACAATATCCTTCAAATACTACAGGATATTTTTTATACAAGAAGCCGTAGTTTTTAGTACCAACTAAATATTTCATTATTCAATCCATTGCATACCAATGATATTTACTTGGCTTGCTTGTATACTTACTTAGTACTCCTACAGCATAAGCAATATCAGGTCTGGTACAATCAGTCTCATAACACAAGCTTCCAATAATACTAGCTTCCTTTTGATTAATGATTTCATTTTTATTTCTAACAAGAAATAAGTGAATACTAGAATCAAAAGGAGTTACAACATGCTTGCAGTTAATAAAATTCAATTTATTCAATAACTTTTCAATATAATTTGACTACTCAAGAAAAATACCATCATATGTTTTAGTGATTTTTATGCCAAGTATAAAATTAGCCTCACCAAGATCTTTCACATCAAAATGGTTGCATAGCATATTTTGGTCTCTCTAATCGCATGCATATTAGAGCCAAAAATTAACACAACATCAACATAAATGCTTTTAATAACATATCCATCACCAAATGATTTATAATAAATGCACTTATCAGACTCATTAGACTTATAGCCATTTTCAATCATGCAAGAATCAAACTTTTCATGCCACTGTTTTGGTGCCTACCTTAAGCTATAAAGGGATTTAGTTAGCTTGTACACTTTATTTTCTTTTCCAGGTTCTATAAACCCCTCTGGTTGATCCATATAAATTTCTTTGTCTAGGTCTCCATTTAAAAAAGTAGTTTTCACATCTATTGGATGAATATGTAAATCGTAAATTGCAACTATTGCAATTAGCAATCTAATGGATGTTACTCTAGTAACTAAAGAAAATGTTAGTAACTAAAGAAAATGTATCGAAGAAATCAAGGTCTTCTTTTTGCTTGAAAATCTTTTACAACAAGTCTCGCCTTATACTTGCCTACAGATCTATCTAGTTTTAACTTTTTTCTAAGAACCCATTTACAACCTATAGCTTTAGAATCTAGTGATAAATCAACTAATTTCCAAGTTTTATTGGAAATCAGTGAGTCAAACTCATCATTTATTGCTTCTTTCCAAAAAAAGCATCATTTGAAGATAAATCTTCTTATGAAGAAATAAGGTTGTCAACATTATATGCAAAATAATCAGGATCAAAATCTTTTTCAATTCTACCTCTTTTACTCTTTCTCGGTTCAATATTAGAATTTTCTCGATTTTGAAAATGAGAAGTAAAACAACTAGATTGATTAAAACTATTTTCTAAAATATTTTGACCCCACTATTTCTTAAATTAAAAGGAAATTCATCTTTATGAAATATAGCATCCCCATACTCAAAGATTACATTATTTTCAACTTCTAGAAATCTAAAGGAAGTACTATTTGGAGCATATTCAAGAAAAACACAAGTGGCAGCTTTAACTCCCAATTTGGGCCTTTTTGGATCTAGTAATCTAACATAAGCTAAATAACCCCATACTTTTAAAAATCCCAAATTTGACTTATACCCTATCCAAAACTCAAATGGAGTTAATTTTGTCTTTTCGTATGGCACACGATTCAATACATGACATGTAGTTGGTATAGCTTCACCCCAAAGATTTGAGGGAGCACTAGCATCAACAATAATGGCACCAGTCAATTCATTAAATGTTCTATATTTTTCTTTTAGCTATACCATTAGAAGCAGGTGAATATGGAGCAGTAGTCTCATGAATAATTCCCAATGATTGAACAAACTATTTAAATCCAATGGATTCATACTGACAACCTCTATCACTTCTAATTCTTTTTATTTTTTTACTGAATTGATTTTCTAACTCGTGGAGATGATTTTTGAACATATCAAGTTCATCACTTTTATTTTTAATTAAATATACATAAGTATATTTAGAATAATCATCTATAAAAGTGATAATATATCTATTTCCTCCACGAGTTAGTAATCCTTCAAATTCACAAATATCTGTGTGAATTAAACTAAGTAATTTGGTACTTCTATCAACACTTTTATGAGGTCTTTTAGTGATCTTAGCTTTACTACATACTTCACATTTTTCAAATTCATTTTTTAGCCATGGAATTAGTCCCAAACTACTCATTATACCAACATATCTACTCTTTATATGACGTAAACAAGCATGCCAAAAATTCATAGAAGAAAGCAAGTAAACAGAATTTGCATATGCTTTATTATTTTCAACATTTAATTTGAACATACCATCACTAGCATAGCATTTACCCTTAAATATTCCTTTTTTGGTGATCATGTACTGATCAAATTATATAATTTGTTTGAATCCAGCCTTATTCAAAAGAAAACTTGACATTAGATTTTTTTTTCTCATCGAAGGAGTATGAAGAACATCTTTCAGAGTCAACACCCTTCCAGAGGTGACTTTTAATTCAACCTCTCCACTCCCTAATACTTGGGTTGTATGAGAATCACCAAGCATTATGGTCTTTGGTTTCTCATACGGAGTATACAACTTGAACCAATTTTTGTCATGACAGACATGCCTATTGGCACCAGAATCTGGCCACCACCCTTCTGTATTTTCTACCATGTTAATATCTATAATCATTGCCACAAATGGCTCTTCGATAACATTAGCTTAAGTATTAGCATCATGTTTTTAGTATCTGCAAATTCGAGCAAAATGCACATGCTTGCCACAGATAAAGCATGCATTTTGATTATTTGATGGTGGCTCTTCATTCTTATTCTTTTGATTGGTATTTCCTCTATGATGTCCACTCTTATTTTTGCCAAATTTTTTTCGAGGCTTTAAAAAGGAATTTTTGTGGTATTTATTTTTCTGTAAATTATCTAAAGAAATTAAGTTTACCTTAGTGATATCACCATTGTTCTCTTGTATCATAAGAGTATCCTGCCCTCTTGCCTCCACCTCTACACAGATGCACCAAATTAATGTTTCAATAGACATTTCTTTTTGTTTATGTCGTAATGTATTTTGAAATTCAATCCATGATGGAGGGAATTTATCAATGATTCCCAACATAATCAAGTTGTCTCCAAACTTGACTCCTTTTGAACGAACTTCTTGCGCAATCATTTAGAAATCTTAAGCTTGTTCTATAACAGACTTGCCATCCTCCATCTGGTATCAAAAAAAGCAATTAGTAGCATACTTCTTTACACCGGCTTGTTCAATATCATACTTTAACTGCAAGGCTTTCCTTTTTTTTTCAGTAGGATAACCATTCTCATAATAATCATAAAATTGATCAGAAAGATAATTTAAAAGATAATAATGACAATTATACACATCCTTTTTGTATTGCTCAACTTTGTCATGATGTTCGACAATCTCATCATCGATCATGCCTTTAATGTTAATTTTATTTGGATTCTTCTCTGACAGGACATAGGCAACCTTAAGCAAGCTAAGATAGAATAATACCTTGCCTTTCCATCTCTTGAAATGGACTCCATTGACGCAAAAAGGCTTATTAAGATCTCCTATATTCTTTATTGTTTTTTCACAGATTGGTTCCATATTTAAGTCTCCTTAAAATTATTGGTGCAATTACAATAAATTAAAATATAAGGAACAAGTTACCAAGATTGATCAGGCTGAGGTATAGATATCTCGTTCTCTTTAAGGAGATTTAAGCCCTTTGAGGAAGGCAATGCCCATAAACTGATGCAGTATATATTATTTATTGACTTGTCCCTTCCAGGATACAACAGCCTGACAATTTCATCGTATAACTCAAACTGTCACACCTTACCCCTCTGTAAAGCATAACATGATCCCGTAGAATACCTAATGAACTACCGAACTTCACCTACCGATAACTCATTAAGTACCCTACAAGGGATTTTAAAATAATTTTCTTATTTTTTATAAGTGGTGAGCATTTTCTAATAAGTATTTAAAATATTTAGTTAAAATTAAAACTAGTTAATATTTTTAGTCCATTTTATTTTTCCGCAAATTTTATAAAAATTTTGACAGAGTTCCCTCTGTATTCTGAGAAAACAGTTCTTCAAATACCTGTAAAAAGTACTTCTAAAAATTTTTCCCCAACAACTACTTCAATTTCACAATCACACTCAATCCATTTCAACAACTTCACAATCATTTCAATCAATTTCTCAAGTTCAAAATTTAATAATCCTCAAAATACTAGCAATATATTTCATTCAAATTAAATAAAATAGTTCCACTCATATTTCATTAGAGACAAAACAACTTATATATACATCATTACAAAATTTACATCAAAGGCAGTTCAAACTAAATTTTTTTATTACAAACTTCATACAAACTTTGTACAAGCTGCTCAAGACCCATTTACATGTCCATACATTTATGTGCAATATATACATCAAAAAAAATATTTACAGTTAGGGTATAAATTATACCCGAAGACTTCAAGTTGAATGATCCTCAATCTTTAGCAGCTCAGTCTGCTGCTCCTCCAGTCTCTAAATCTGCGACAGCAATAAAAGCTATCACTGAGTACTAGGACTCAGTGGTGCACAATATACTAAAATAATCTTTATGCAGAATATAAATCACATTTATTCAAAAATTTGACTAAACATGAGAATTAAACACAAAACATGAATTATGAAATTTTAATGCAAACCAAGTTCATTTTGAAGTATCAAAACACATTTCATAAAACCCATAGTTAGATCATGCCATTCGAAACAAATAGAATCTCAATAGCCAGAGGCTAAAGAGAAATCACATCACAAGGCTAGCTAGCTCAAATATATGGATATCCATTCACATCCTCTTCTACTGGCACACCTCAATACTTCTCCAGAGAAGGAATCAAAATTCGAAACTAATTACCCCCAGTAGTCGTGCTAATGAGGTGTTCAAATATATGATCATGACACTGTGGTTTCAAAACTTATCTTAACAATTTGCTAAACATTATCATTTTAAATACATAGTAACTTTCACAATTTAAATCAAAACATCATAAATAAGGTCACAATACTTTCAACAATTCAAAGCAAAGGTAAAATGCATATTTTATTCACTTAATCAATGAATTTTAAAGCATAATGATGTTGTGCACAAACCTCAAGCGAGTCGCTTCTTGGCCTCGACTCGGTTCTTTGGGTTTTTTCCCGGTATTCTTTTCAACTGAAATACATAATTTTACAGTGTTTCAGTACCATAACTTAGCATAAATCCAAAAATAAATTTAACTTCACTTTTACCTAGCTCTAACGTGCTAAACTCGACATTCTTGAAATTTTGTGTTTTGGGTTACTATTCATTACACTATTTAAGTCAAATTATTGACTTTCTAAGGCTTAATAGGTATGAGAATTCCAACTTTACCCACATACCACATTTTGATCACCAAACTTGTTGGTTTTGGTCATTTTCTCAAAACTTTGGTCTTTTAGGCAAAATTGCCATATTTTTAGTTTTGGTGTCCCTAGTTGTACTATTTCATTGGTCAGTTTACTGTTAGAATTTGGAAAAACTTTCTTCATAGAAAATGTTCCCTATTGTCTTAAGTTTATTTTTCTTTTGAATCACTCCAATCGGAGTTTTGTAGCCCAAGTTATACCCAAATTATGGTTACTATTCATGCTGCAGAATTTGGTTCTGCAGATTTATTGCTCCAACTTCGTTCAGCAATTTGATCAAGTTAAGTTAATAATTTGGTCTAATTTTCTTCATATGAAATGTTCTAATATGTCTTAGGTTTCCATCGATTTACAGAATCACCTAATTCGGAGTCTTCTAGAGAGAGTTATAGCCATTGAAACTTTACCGTTCATATGGCAATCTGCAGTTCTGCAGGTTCAGGTCACCAACTTTTCTCAGTAATTTGAGTGGGTTAATGGCATAATTTGAGTTTGTGTTCTTCATGAAAGTTTTAGATCTATTTCTCATCTAATGACTGGTAAAATTTCAGGTCATTTTGACCTGCCTAGCTCAAGTTATGACCAAATGAACAAACACTGTTCATTTGGTCAGTTTGTGCAGAGGTAGACTGTGATTTCTCAACTTTGGTCAATTTGTTCACTAGGTTTTGGTCACTTTTTGGGCATGCTTCCTGAATGAAAATTGTGTCATTTAGTGCCTATTTTCAGTCCCAATTGGTCCCATACCAATTGGACTTGTAAAATTCCATTTTTGCTCCCTCAAAGTTGACTTTTGGTCATGGTGCATACCCAATCCGAATTTGACTTTAATTCCAACACTTCTAACACACTTAATTAGGTCAAAAATGACCATTTCTCACTTCACATTAGGTCAAAGACACCATTTATAAGTTTCTCACATTTTTGGTCTCTAAACCCTAATGTCCAAAACCCTAACTTCCATGTTTAGCTCATTTCATGCAACTAAACTATATAAACCTCAACTACACCTTCAATCAAGCTTGCCTACCCTTTTAATTGTATCAAAATCCATCAATTTCAAGTTACCTTTA
Source organism: Hevea brasiliensis (assembly GCF_030052815.1). Lineage (NCBI taxonomy): Eukaryota > Viridiplantae > Streptophyta > Magnoliopsida > Malpighiales > Euphorbiaceae > Hevea > Hevea brasiliensis. Next base: position 86,530,913 of record NC_079495.1, read on the forward strand.
AGCTGGCTGAGTTTCACTATATTCCTAAATAGGTTGTTTTTATTTTATTTTCATCAATACTAGTTCACTTCAAGTGCAATTTCATGAATATAAGGAGAATTGAGAGGATTCTTGACTAATCTTTAAGGAAGTATTCTCAAAGCTTCAATTTCCTTTTTATTTTCCTTCAAATTTCTTTCTCAATAGGCTTGCCAAGATCCAAGAACAAGTTTTATTTAGGAAAATTGTGGGATTTATGGGGTTGATTCAAGCTTTAAAAGCTTGAAATTAAGTAGCCATGGAGGATTTAGTGAGAAAAGGGAGAGAGATGAGAAGCTACGGGAAAGAGAAAAAAAAAAGAAGAAGAAAAAGATAAAATTTGGCTTTTCAATTTTGTTTTTTATTCTTTAATTTGACTTAGTCAATTAGTTAATTAAATTAAAATTAATTATGAAGTCATAGTTGCATCATAATGATGATGTCATCACCTTTTCAACTTTTCTTTTTCTTTTTTTTTTCTATTAGTTCTTTAATTTAATTCTCGATTCTGAAATTTTCTTTTCTCCGATTTTATTTGACAGTTAGGTCAAGAGTCATCTCTCGGGGTCAATTGACCAAATTGCCCCTCACCAGTTCATCCTGGTTTACAATTAATTCCATATTTCTTTCGGCTCCCTAACCTAATTATTTGATTGGCTTAACAGTTCTTTTTCGTGATTTTCTCTTTTCCACTGTGTTCGTAATGGTCCTAAGGACTGCAGTATCACATTTTACGGTTCGAAATTTAAGTTTAAAATGGCTTCGCAGTCGTTCCCGAGACGGTCACCCATCGCTGTGACTCTCGGCTCGTTTAACTTCTTATGTTCTGTTTTTCTTATTTATACTTAACTAATTGGACATTACTAATTATTTGTGTTTATGGTTTATCTAGTTGTCTTAAGTATGGTTCTAATCCCCTTAATTGCCCGAACCGACACCGGTCACCGGAACAGTGAAATATACCAGGCTATGCAAACGGGGGTGTTACACAAACTAACTCTGCACTAGTGTTTGAATCCAAAGCTCCACCGAGAAAAACCTTTCTTTGACTTTTAAACTCTCTCTAAACTTTTTTTTTTCTAAGTATCTTGTATTGTTGTGTTATGAGAAAGAAGAGAACATGCCCTATTTATAAGAAAACTTAGTTCATAACTTAAGCTTAATAAATGACTTTTGTTAAATTTAATTTATAGCTTAAGTTACTTCAATTAATAGTTAAATTTAATAAGCTTAAGTTATCTTAATTAATTATACATAATTAATTATAGTGATTAATATTAAAATGTTCCAACATCTACTATAAATTCATCATTATGATTAGGGTTTAGGGGAGGAAGGTGGCTTAAATTAAAGAAATTTAGGTTTATGTTTTTCTCATAATTAATGTGAGGAGAGCTACGTCATAGTGGTTTTCTTCTCATTCCAACTGAATTATATCAATCTTCCTACACATCCACACAATTGCACCTAGATTCACATAGTTTTAGGTTAATTAATTTAATCTATCATCATATTATTTTATTTTATTAAGTTTTTGATATTTCATAGTTTTCTAAGGAGTCAAGGAAGCCTTCCAAATCTGAAGAAGATCTATCTAAAGGTATATCTAATTGGGCACTAAATAACTCTTATATGTGTAAACACTATATTTTGGTCAACCCTCAAATGTAAGGTTCTTTTAAAATTGAAATTTCATTATGTTATCCGTTCTCAACTGATAACCCTATCGCAAGTCACTTTTCCAAACTCAACAATGGCTTGTCTTCGAAGTAATTCGATCTCATGTTTAAGTTAGATTACTTTCCGATCTCTTCGCCTTTATCCAATGTGTTCGGATTGATATTAGATCTCCGGACCATTTAATCTTATATGCTATTATTTTCTGATCTCTTTATGTTCAAATACCTCAAAATTCCAAATCCGCATATAGTGTTGTGATCAGGTATTTTGCTCGAATTGTCCAAACATTCCTTAAACAAAGCTAAGGTTTTATCCGATCTCTAAATAATAATTCCGACCCTAATGAGCTCAAGTCATTTTCAAATCTTTACAATTCTACCAAAGTACTCTTCAAATGTTTTAAGGTTTTAGTCGATATTTAGTCACAGCACCATCCGGTCTCATGTTCACGTGTAATGTTTTTCTGATCACTTGAAGTGGCTTGATGTTTTATGATTAATAACCGATCTCAGGTTTAATGTTCAACTATATTCAATTGATTAAGTACTCGGGCAATGTGGATTGGATGTTTTCCGATCTCATCAAGGAAATTGAGCATGAAAAGACTTAGATTCATTTCAAAATATAAGAAATATATAAGTCATTCGTCAGGAGGGTCTCCCCTAACCTACTCTTCAGATACATTTTCAGTTCTGTCATTCTCTCTCTCTCTCTCTCTCACTCTCCTCCTCACTGTCTTCTTCAGCTCTTGGGATGAGATCCACCATCTAGGAGAAGTCTTCCTCAGGATGGCGCTTCGCGAGCTCGGCCAGAAGATCGCCATGTGCATTCACATAAGCACCAGCTTCTTTCGCCAGAGCCTCTTCTTCCTTGGCCTTGATCTCTTCGGTAAGTTGAGTGACATCGGCAGATCGGCAGGCCCGAGCATCTTCAAGTTCCTGCTCCAGTTCAGCTATCCTTTCCTCATAAGATTTCGTCTGACCTTCTATCTCGGTGATGTAGTCCTGGGCAGTGGAGAGTTGGGCCTTGGCAAAAGATGCATCCTGGACCGCCTTCAGAATCTCCTGTCTCAAGAGATGAGCTTTTTCTCTGATGAAATGCTGGTTTGAAATAGCCTCCAAACCTAGGCTCATTGTCTGAGCCAGCAGTTCATCGATGTTATCCTGGTCCAATCTATTCCGATCTTCTTGAAAACAGATGGTGGCACCCAAGACCTTGGCTAGGTTAGGATTACCCCAAACAGAATGGTTCCTTTCCAGAGAATGGATAGGGACCTGAGCACCTCGAGAAAGAGTCCTTACGGCCGGTCGGGAAGGCCCCCCTTCTGCACTTGAAGAGACCGGCGGAGGTGGAGGTTCGGCCTGTTGAGGTGGAGAAAGAACCACCTCTACCTTTGAAACTGGCTGCTCTGGAGGTCGGAACGGAGAGCTCGGTACTTCTGTCGAGTCTCGCCTCAGTGTTTGAGTAGCAGTATCAACCTTCATCTCCCACACTTTCTGAGCGAGCTCCCTCTTTCGCTTGCGACTCTCCTTTGCACTCTCGCCTCCCGCCATACCTGCACAGAGAACAAGTTAGTGAGATCACCAAAGTTAGGAGACTGAAGATTTAGATTATACCAATCTCGGGGCCGAGGTCAGAGAGTTATAGCTCATAGTCCTCATGAGTGATCACTTGCATCAGCCACCATTTTAGTTTGGCCATAACCGTGTCCAGACATGAGTACTTGTGAGTGGCCGCCTGATCCTTCAACTCTTTCACCATGGAGTCCTCATCTTTATTTAGGGTGATCTTTTTTAGAATTGAAGGAACTAAATACTGCCAACTACGTGGGATCGATGCCCTCAAAACCATTCGAGTTCTTGCTCCTCAATATGAAAAACTGATTTTTCTAGTCCTTTAACGAGAAAGGGAGATCGGTGAAGAGTCCACAGTTCGGCTTAGCTTGGAAAAACTAATATTCATCATCCTTCCGTCGAGTGAGCCTATGCAACTCAGCAAAAACCTTCGCCGTAGGCTTGAGCTTTTTAGCTTGGCATAAACCTCTGAAAGCCACCAGAGTCCGCCAGGAGTTTGGATGTATTTGGGCTACACAGACATGATGGAACTTTAGAACGGCTCTATAGAATTCATTCAGGGGAAACCGAAGCCCGACCTTCAATTGTTCTTCATATACCATGATCAGGTCGGTTTCTTCAAAGAAATGATCGGCTCAGAGATTGCCATGACATCTAATAAGTTCAAAGGAGTCAGTTGGAAGGTTGTACTCTTAGCTAATGGACTGGAGATCGGTCTCCTTGAGAACCGATGGCAACTCGTCCATGGGTAAGTTCTCTTTCCCTGAAGACGATGCTTGTTTTGATTTAGTCGCCCGACCATGGGCTGGGACAGTGGTTGTAGAAGGTTGGGGTCACTCACTCGGTCTGGCCACCTCACCTTCATCTAATGTCTATGAGATCTGAACAGAAGGAGGACTAGCAGCTCTCTGACCATTGGTACCACTCATTTTCAGAGAATAAAAATGAAATTGATCGAAAAAAGATTAAAGCCCTTACTGGAGTATAAATCAGCGTCGAAAAACTCTAGAAAACAAGGGAGAGTGTCGAAGTCGCTAAAAGAAAGTCTGAAAATGACATAAGGGAGCAAATGGCTAACCCTTTCCCTATTTGTACCCGCCTAAGCATTAAATGCTCACAAAGCCCCAAGGGACCCATCGATTAGTAGGACCGGGCCGTTTCAATGACACATCAAAAGAAGATTCCAGAAATATAGTAAAAGGTCAGACAAATAAGATCGGTTAATGAAGATCCTCAGATAGAATAGGGTTCCGAACCAACAGATCGGCAAAATGGCGATTCGTCTAGGGATTAGATAGAGCACATTTATCAGAGATCAGAATAATAACCAATGCAATAGTAAAAACAGAATAAGCAAATCCAAATTTCAATAATAGATTTCATTTCGTTTCCAAAAGGTCAGATTGCATCATTTGGGTGATCTCTCAAGATCAATAATTACAAATGTCCTTACACTACATTCTACCTAACTTGGACTGCTCCTGAACCCAAAGCGTCACACAATAGGCCTATGTCAAAGCCTAGTCTTGTGGATGAATCAAAAGATGTGTTTGATCAGAAAGCCAGCAATAAATACTAGATAGACGCACAACTCAGATGGGGTGACTATGACTCTTATGATATTGAGTGGTGTCATTATCGATGTTATTAACCAGAACAAAGCTGCGATCGGGACCCCCAAGATGGTGAGGAGCCAAATGAACTTCAAGAGATGGTCACCGATATTAAGATTGAAATTAGCGATCCTCTTGTCAGAGATCGGTCTGCAAGCCATACTGATGAGCCGATCCGAGATCGGCACGGTAGTTAGTTTCGACCTTGATTGGTCAATTAGTCCAGTTCCCTCACAGTCATCAGACAACACCCTCTTAAACCTTTGATCACCAGAATTGCTCATTTTCAAGAGATGAATAAAGAAAACATTCAGAAAAAGAATAAAGTGGTTATCGTGAGAAGAATTCTTGCCGGAAAAGCCAAGAACTGGAAAATAAAACATTGAAGATTTACTAGAGAAAGAAAGTTGTGAGTATGCGAAGAAAAATTCATCAGCATATATATAGGGCCTTAGCATTTATTGCATGCAGAACTTGAAGGAGCTCATCAGCAATCGAAAAATTTATTGCTTTGACCAACACAGAGAAAGGATGAGAAGGAGGTAGGAGAACAGAAAGAGATCAGGAAAGTAGAAAGGACTAGATGCAAAGGAAAATAGAGATAAGAATAACAATCCTAAGATCGGTCAGTCACAGTGAGAAGATGAGAAAAGGGAAGGATGACCAATAGAGAACGGGGAACTCAGGGAGTTGAATAGCTTCTAATCATGACCATTAATTCATAAAAACTAGCTCCCTCTATCGTCATATCAGAGTCAGTTAAAGCATTGCATGCATGATTCAATCTTTACCATACATCTCATTTATAAGGACGTACTCCTAGCCATCAGATTCTAAACGGTTAAAGCAGCCTAGTACATCTCGATTTATACCGTTGATTATAATTGTAAGAATGGATTTGAGGCTTTTGGATCAAAAAATAAATGAAAGATGCAGCGCTTTTTGTTCCCAGCCCTTGGATTAATTTTGTAAGGTAAGACCCTTGACCGTTGGATTAAGGGGTGAAAGGACAAAATTTCTTAACGGAATCCCAACCCTCAATTTTGATTCTCTTTAACTTTAGGACATCGGATTATGTCCTTTTGAATCTAGGCCTTCTGTCTCCTCCTGTTGAAATCCTGACCCTCTATTTTGAGTACCTATCTCCTATAAATACCTGCATGTAACGCTATGGAGGTAGCGGTGATTATTGAGGAAAAACCCTGGAATTTTGCTATAGCCCTATTTTTAATCGAAAACTCTCAAGGTTCCTAGAGACTTTAGAAACAAGTTTTCTAAAGGATCTTACCACAAAAACAGTAAAGCTTGCAATCCATACTTTGGATAACCTCGCACAGTCTTGGGAATTCAATCACTGCTTCTTAAGAAAATCTCACTTCAATTGTTTGTGACTCCTCAAAATCACCTTACTGTCTCAGTGTTAGTGGCTCTGGATACACGAAGACATCAGTAGTAGCTTACTCGTTGTTTCAGCCTTTTCTACAGGTAAGTGTTCTACTTATCATTCTCAAGGGTTCATGGCATAGTTTGTCGCAGCAAATCTCCAAAATAAGTTTTCATCGAAAATGGACTTATTTCACTTTTTGCGATGCCCATGAGTTTTACCTTTTATTTTTACGTTGTCTTTAATTTCTTTACGTTATTTTTTGTAAAAAAGAGAATAATTTAGGATACTAACATTCTGTAAGTACCATAAGGAGTATGGATGGGAGAAAATAATGTGGAGATTCCCGATCAGGGTAAAATGATTAGGAATAGTATAGATGAATTGGGAGTTTAGTTACTCAGTCTAGCTCTAAAAAGAAATGAGATCGGGATTCGGGATCAAGTTCGGACGAGGAACTTCCGAAATAAGATGTTTAGAAGGTTCAAAATTAGGAGTCGTAATAAGTTGAGGAAAGTTTGGTAAATAAATCATGAGATCGAAAACAAAAGTCCAGGATAACATGAAAAGAAGGATGTGATATGAGCAACGTTCTCATATCTAATAGGGTCAAATGAGATTGGTCTCACGACCGTGACCTTTTAAAATTCATTTTGACAAATTAGAAGAGATTGGGAGAGAGTCCTTATCCTAGTCCTCTAAACAAAAATTCTAATATACACATTTTAAGAGATCAGGAAAGAGTCCTTACCCGAATCCTCTTAACAAAATTCTAATATACACTGTAAGAGATTGGGAGAGAGTCCTTACTTGAGTTTTCTTAACAAAATTCTAATATACACATTTTAAGAGATCAGGAGAGAGTCTTTACCTGAGTCCTCTTAGCGAAATTCTAATAAATACATTTAAGAGATCGGGAGAGAGTCCTTACCCGTGTTCTCTTAACAAAAATTGTAATATACACATTTTGAGAGATCAGGAGAGAGTCCTTACTCGAATCCTCTTAGCAAAAATTCTAATATACACATTTTAAGAGATCGAGAGAGAGTCCTTACCCCAATCCTCTCAGCCAAAATTCTAATAAAGATGTTTTAAGAAATTGGGAGAGAGTCCTTTCTTGAAATCTTTTTAATTAATATTTTAACGTTTAAATACCGAGATACCTAACATGTGAGCCAAGAACCTTCCTCATTCATTATGGATTTTTAAGGACTCGAATAACATCTCTTCAAAATTAGAGTCCCAAATTCAAAACTAAAAAATTAGATATGATATGCAACAAATCAAATAAACAAAACACCAATTCAACGTGGGGACATCTTATGTACCCGTGTTCTTGGGAAACCCAAAATGGTGAGATATTGAATGCTCCTTCTAGTAATAAAAGGACTGGCAACATGACTCCAAAACCCCCAAATTATTAATCATAAGTAATTAAAGAGCACATCGTTAAATTTGCTGAGCCTTGTTAAGAGACGAGGTGGGGTGCCTAACACCTTCCCTACCCGTGAACGGACTCCGAACCCAGAATCTCTGTTTCGGAAGTGGTTTTTGTTTTCAGTAATGGTTTCCTTTAATTTCTCTTAAAATTAAAGCAGCGACTTCTCACTTTCTCCACTTCGGTGAGAATCGTCCGGCGATCGCAAAGTCCTTGTGACAATATGCATGTATTTTGTGTTTTATATTGTTTTTGTTCATAATCATTATAAGAATTTTTCAAGTCTAGAAATGTTTTTAATATATTTTTTGGGGTGTTTCCTAAACTTTTCTTTTTGGAATCATCTCAAAATCAATTTTCTAGAATTAGTTATGATTTTTCTAAGTTTGGAACCTAATTGAACCCATTTCTGCACAGACCCGCTTTGGCTTAATGTGTTTCTAAGGTTATTCTTAGGCAATTAATTTGATTGCTTTTTCTAAATTAAACCTTAATGTGTTAGCTTTCATGCCATATTTTTTAATTTGAATTATCTCTTATATTTTAATATGCATAGTTATTTAACTTTTTGTGGTCAAATATATTCTGTTTGTGAAAATTGTATCTTGTTTGATATTTTTATACAAATCCATATTAGTTTTGATTAGTTTCTTTTTTCCATGACTAAATATTGCATGTTATCTTTCAGGTCATAAATTTTATTTTAATTTACTTCTTTTGCTATTTTTAGTATATTTTTCAATTTTACTATTCAAAATCAAGTTAATTGCATTTAGGTTATATTTTACCATTTTATTCGTACACTATATGAACTCAAATTACATGTTTCTTTTTCCCATGTTTTAGTTCGACATGTCAGGGTTATGTAATAATTTTTTTGGAATTTTTATGATTTATTTTCTATTTTTTTTAGTTTTTCCATTATTTCTATCCAGATATGAAAATTTCTAGATTTTTTTCATGTTTTGGTTAAATTAGGTCTCTTTGGTAGTTTTATCCATTATCTACCTTTTTTTTCTTAATTTTTGGTGTTATTACGTTGTTTAGACCTACTAGGAATAGATTTTAAAATTGGAGATAGACTGGACATTTAGTTTGGCCAAAATTCCTAATTAAAATCATAATTTGAGTAGGTTTCTTTCAATTTTAACTTTTACATTTACTTTTATTATTTTTTTTATTTAATTAATTTTTTATGTTTATTTAATAATTTATGTTTTATATTATTTTGAGTAAATGCATGAAAAATGAGAATAAATAAGCCTAAGCCCAAATGGAGAAGCCCAAAACCAAATAACCGATGAAGAAGAGTAAATTGGATCCTTCAATGGATTTAGCCCAATTCAAGATGGAATTCTAAGGCCTCTTGCCTGAGTTTAATGGGCTTAGGGCCTTGTAACAATTGTAGGTTAATTTATTTAATTTTTATTTTTAGGAATGTAAAGGTCATTTTAAGGTTTTAATCTCTATTCTCCACCATCTTTCTTTAGTTTAGGACTTTATTTTTGTTTTAATTATTTTAAATGTTTTTCAATAGATGTTTGGCATGTAATTGATCTGAGTAAATATACATATAGGGAAACATGGAAATTAATGGGTCTAAATACACAACCTAGAAAATTTGACATGTTAGGACCCTCATGCATGTACTTTAGATTAAAATGCTTAGGATTCTTTCTTTTGTATACTATGTACGTAAAATGACTTGGCATTTAATTAAGCCAGTTAAATATACATTTAGGATAAGATGGTAAATAATGTACTTCTTTTAACTTAGAAATATCACATGATAGGACTTTTCTATGTGCATGTACATACATGTTATATCTTTGAATGGTTGTATTTAATTATGTGTGTAATCTTAGCTTGCATAAATATATGATTATGGAATTTAATAAAAAAAATTCAATAAGATAGACTTTACGAATCAATAGTATAGGTTGGCCCTTGTACTAAGGTAAGCCTAGGCAGAGAGGATGCATAACACCTTCCCTCTCTCATATTCATTATCCCGAACTTAGTCCATTGGACTCGTGGTAAAAGAAGGGTATTGGACTTCTACAAGAGGCAAGTTACCACACATGTCCCTTCTATGATTTTGTCCCGATTATTGCCCAGGTAGTGATTTTTTTCTTTCGCCTTAGTGTTATTAATATCCAAGTATCTAGTGTTATAGGAAGACAATGCTAAACTAGATCCCACAACATTATCACTTTTGGACTTATTTGGTTTGTTTTACAAGTAAATATCACACTTTTTCACTCAATTTTATAAATGTTTTTATAAAAGTCATTGAACTTTAATTTTTTTTTTTTTTATAAAACTCACTGAACTTTAATTTGATTTCATAAAAGTTACTATGATTAAAAAATTAAAAGCTTTCAGGTTAACCTATTAACCTGCTATCTATTTTACAAAAAAAATTACTTTATTTTATTAGTTTCTTAAAAAAAAAAGAAAAAGAAAAAGAAAATAAGATATATAAAACTCATCCAGCTACCCATCACTATTAAACTCCTCCCATTTTTTTCATTTCTTCCCCATTAACAACCACTAGTGCATCTAGCTACCCCTCACCATCAAACCACTTCTCTTTTTTCATTTCTTCCCTATTAACAATAACTAGTTAGGCAATTTTATTTATAAAATAGTTAACAAGTCAACAGGTTAATCTGAAAAATTTTTAATTTCTTATTACAACGACTTTTGTGAAATCAAATTGAAATTCAGTGAGTTTTATGAAAAAAAATATTAAAGTTTAATGACTTTTATAAAAATATTCATAAAATTGAATTACTGTATACGATACTTAGCATTTATTTTTATTAGTAATTTAGGCTTTATTATTATTTTTTTTAATTTAAGGATTTACAATTGAAGTATTGCTTTTTTTTTTTACCGAATACTATTAAAGTATTTCAAGGGGCTTAAAAGTAGATTTGCAAATGATTATTATATTTTGAAGGGTACTAATATACAATTAACAGAGAATTGCAACGAACATCCAGGAAACCTAGCTATGGTAGCTGTGAAGATGAACTAGGACTATGCACAGGCAAATTACCTAGAGGGAGTAAGTGAAAAGAAAAATCACCAAAAGAGGGTGACCTATAAGTTATTTACTAAAAAGCGGTGAGAATTACTAAGTTGGCAGAGAGAGAGAGGTAGACTCCACTATAGGTAGCGTTTAGGTGTTAAAAAAGACAAAAAATTTCTGAGGACTGAAATGAAAAAAAAATAATTAAAAATAAATTTGTCAGGCAGACACTACCTAGGGTAGAGACCAATTGCTACAAGGACTGACTTGTAATTTCGTGGACTAAAATGTAAAAAAAAAAAAATTAATGCGGGCAGATAGCAGTGTTAATAGTATGCCCTAGAGCATATCATTTAGTATGTATCTTATAAATATTTTATTAATAAAAGCTAATTTCACTTTTCCATTTACATAATGTATTTATATGTAATAGAAAAGGTCCATTAATATTTTGTTAGAAATTCTACAGTATTTCTAGCACAAAGTATCATAAATTGGTTCACAATCGAGGATACTTTACACAGGACATGACTTATCCAGAAAGATTGCATTCATATTTGTTCTCAAGGTATTTATATGAGATATAAATAAGATGGAATGGTGAGTCTCATGCCATATAACAAATATGATAGGCACTTATACATGATAAATAGGCCGAACCAGTGACGCATATGACAAGCACATGGAGTTTACTCTTGTCAATGCATTGTCATATGTCATATCAGTGTATATAATCTTTAGACCTGAGATAACACAGTTATCTTGTATATAGGCGATTTGAGTTTGATACTGCTTTCATACTTGTACTTTGTATGGGTATATGGGCATGTGTTGGCTCTTACTAGTTATATATGGAGATAGATATTGATTAAGATGGAATCTGTTACCCTAAGTAAATAGGAATAAAATCCTATGTTCATTTAATTGTTCTTGATGTTTCAAGTTCCTGGTCAGGACAGACAGGAACTGGAATTAAAAGAGAACATAATATTCATAGTAAATGGGGTTTGACATAAACTATGACTCTAGCTCGAATTGGGATTTTGTAATAGAGAGATTCTAGTGCATGGTAACATATGATTATAGGTTCATTTAAGGTATTTCTTGTTACTGATTGAATGGCCATGACACGCTATGCTAGGTGTCAACCATGGTCTATGAGATGCCTAAAATGATTTAGAAAAATCATTTATGGTAAGAAAGAGTTCTGATGATATTAAGAGTCAATATCATATCTCATTGCCAATTAGTGATGAGCCTAGTGAGTCACACACATACACAAGTTAATCACCAAGTAAAATGTGATTTAATTGATTAATTAAAGAGTTTCAGTGGTTAATTAAATAGGCTTGGTTTGCAATGAGATTGCAAAGTCTCTAGCATTGCTTGAAACCAATTCTAGGTTAATGAATGTATAATATAAATTAAATTTATATTTAAAGTGTTTAAATATGAATTAATTGTAAGAAATTAATTAATATAGATTAATTAATTTATATTTGATATAAATTGATTAGAAGAGGAGAAATAATGATTTTGGGTTGAGAACTCAAAATTACAATATAAGGGTAATTTGATCATTTCACATGGTGACATGTGGCAGCATGAGATGGTGACACATGGCATCATATAAGTTTGCCATTTGTCTTCCTATCATGCAAGGTGATCAAAGTCAAGATTAAGTCTAGCTTTAACACTTAGCTTAATGTGATTAAGTCAATTAAAAATAAGATGCAATGTGGTGGTGACATATGGCAAAGGGTTTAAGTGATTGCTTGACCTAATTATAAAAGGGAAAACAAAAGAAAAAACAAATAACATTCTCTCTAGCCTCTCAAAGGTGGCGGCACCTTTTCTCTCCCTCTCCTCTTCTTGCTTTCTTATAAATTCAAAGAGAATAACCCAAATTCCTTTGAATTAAAATTGTTTGAAATTATTTCTAGTATCCTATACACACATACAACCTCTCTAAAGGCAAAAACCCAAATTATAATTGGTTGGCAAGGCTTGAAAAGCAAATTTGGGGGCTGCCCATTGGTGATCTTGGTGTGGACAAGCGATACGGACAACACTTGGGGTCCTAAGTGCTTCCTAAAGGTGCTAATTACATTCATAGTGCATCAAAGAGGTTAGTGCTCAAACTCCTCTTTTAAACTAGGGTTTAAATAAATTAATTTGTTGATTCACAATCTTGAATGGCAAACATAGATCCTAATACATATTAAAAGTGTTTTAATATGCAATTGAGCATTGAAATTAATTAGGCACATAAGAGATGTGGCATGATGCATAAAACCTTAGAAGGAAATTTTTGAAATTCAATGCTCCAATGAACTAATCACCATGCTTCCGCTCCTATAATTAGTATCAGAGCCACTATATTTGCCATTAGGATTGTTTATTGAAGTTTAATTGTGTGATTGGATCAAATTTTGATTAATTCAAAGCTGTTTGGTGCCACCATGGTGGCAGCATCAATGAGATTGTGCTCATATGTGTGGCGGCTTGATTGTGAATCACACCCTAAGGGTGTGTTTTGGTTTTAGGCTTCTTTATGCAATTGTTGTATATCTTAAGGCCCATAATTAGGCCCATACCTAATTAAATTATTTAATTAGGAATTTTAATCATACAATTAATTTGTAAAAATCGTTTTCAAGGTATTAAATTTAGAAAGGGTTTCTAAATTTAAATTTGTTTGAATGATATTCAAATCTGAATTTTTTTGTTGAATATGTGATATTCAATTTAATTTTTTAGTATGTATGTTTTATTTAATTGTTAAATTTTAATATGCATGATGGATGATCATGGACAATAAAAGACTAATGTGATTGGATTTATTTCTTTTATTTTCTTTGGGTTGTAAAATAATTAATTTTATTTTAGTGGCATGTATTATAAATGTTATAATAATTTTGGATTGTAATTTCATTTATTTGAGAACTTTAAAGACCATGATCTTGAAAATTCACCTAGGTATGCCAAGGATAACAATGTAATTAGATTGCAAGAAGATCAATGAGGTCAAAAGTATTAGTGGGACCAGTGGGAGGAAATCAAGATCAAGTGTTGATTATGTACTCCTTCAGCAACTCTTGTAAAATAAATGAATAAAATACATCTAGGAATTCCCTGATTCAATTCTTGGTGGCTCAAAATTGAATCCCTTAGAAAGTCCATGATCATACCATATTATTTGTTTATCTATATATGCATGAGATGTATGGGAATGTATGCAAGTATATGATATATGCATGCTAATTGGATAATGTGCAAAGTGAGACCATAATAGTGATTAAGCCGACCACTAAATCTTCCAAACAAATGATTAAGTTGGAAATGATATAATTAAAGTAATTATATTATGGGCCCTCCATTGAGGTAATTATTTTAAGAAATTTTAAATACTTGCATATGATGCATTTAATTTAAGAGATTTTCTTAAGAATAATTGTTAAGCATGAGATGTTGTAAATATGTAAATAGTTGATGGCCAATAATGGATGTGCCTGAGGACATTAAAATTATTTGCATATTTACTGGCTTAATGGGATCAACTTAACTAATGCAAGATAAATCAATATTGGATGTGCCTAAGATTTTGAGCATTAGGGGCTAGATAAATGATTGAACCTCACATGAGATGTGATGGGCAAGAAGCTGCTCACTTATAGTTTATTATAATTCCAATAATGGATGTGTCTGAGGATGATCAATAAGACTATAAGAATTTAATCAACCACTAGAAATCCATCGAACTAGGATTTCCATTTCCTACTTTGGAAGTGTAGGATTTGCCAAGTTAGTGTGAGGACCAATTTGATTAAAAGAACATAATCTTTTGGTTAATTACTTGATACATTTACTAATTAATCTAGTTATTTTCTGTAGTTATTCTTCTGATAATAATGAGCACACAACAACCACCACCATCCAATATACTTGCAAGCATACTTGATCACAAGTTGACGGGACCTAATCTTTCTAATTGGCTAAGAAATTTAAAACTTGTCCTGAACCTAGAACGTATTGAATATATTATAGACTCAAAGGTTCCTGGTCCCTTACCTCCAGAGGCCACTCAAGAGGAATATGACACTTTGGACAAGTGGAAGGAGCATGATATCAGAGCCAAATGTTACATGCTTGCTTCTATGAGTAATGAGTTATAGAAGCAACATGAAAATATGCAGAGGGCAAGTGAGATCCTCCTTCACCTATGAGAGGTGTATGGTGAGCATAGCAGGAATGCTAGGTATGAGATATCTAGGCAGCTATTTCGAATGAGGATGTCTGAGGGACAGAATGTTGGGGATCATGTCCACAAGATGATTCGGCTTATAGAGCAGCTGGAACATCTTGACTTTAACATGGATTTCCAACTGCAGGCAGATTTGATCCTTCAGTCCCTACCTGAGTCATTTGATAATTTTGTGACAAATTTCCATATGACTAAGCAGGAATACACCTTGGCTGGTTTACTTAACACAATGGTTATTGCCCAAAAGAATATGCCAGGCAATAAAGGAAAAGAGATAGCTTTGATTGCATCTTCTTATGCTGGAAAGTCCAACAAGAAGAAGGACAATAAGAAAAAGAAACCTCAGGCTCCTGGACCTTCCAAGAAGATAGCCAAACAGAAAGCGAAGACCAAAGTTGATGGAGGTAAAGGAAAGTGTTTCCACTGCCAGAAGGATGGGCACTGAAAAAAGAACTGCTCAGAGTATCTTGCTTCTCTGAAGGATAAGAAGGACACACCTTCAGAAGGTATGTCTATATCTTGTTATTTAGATGCTGATGATGCTCATAGTATCTTGCTTCTCTGAAGGATAAGAAGGATACACCTTCAGAAGGTATGTCTATATCTTGTTATTTAGATGCTGATGATGCTCATAGTTCATCTACAGCTTGGGTTTTAGATACTGGTACATCTAAATCTTTTTATATGTGTGGATATGTTTTGTGTTTAAATGATATATTGTATGTACCTGATGCTTTTAAGAACATCATTTCAATATCTAGTTTGATTAGAAATGGTTATGAATTTCAATTCACAGATGATGTTTGCAATATTTATTTTAAAAATAAATATGTTAGCTCGAGTTATATGCATGATGGTCTTTATTATTTGGATAATAATGATAAACACAAATTGAATGCAAGCAATCTAAATGAATGTAATGCCATGATGAAAATCAACTCAAGTTCAAAATATATTTGGCACTTAAGATTAGGTCATGTTGTAGAAGATAGGATTGCAAAACTGGAGAAAATGGGGATTTTATCCTCATTAGGTTCTGAACCTAATCCAACTTATGAATCCTGCCTTTGGGGCAATATGACTAGATTACCCTTTGTTGGACAAGGACTAAGAGCTGAAAATATTTTGGACCTAATACATAGTGATGTATGTGATCCATTTAAGGAAATGGCTAGAGGCGATTTTTATTACTTTATTACCTTTACTGATGATAAATCAAGTTTTGGGTATTTGTATTTGATGAAATACAAACATGAATCTTTTGAAAAGTTCAAAGAATTTAAATCTGAAGTAGAAAATTAAATAGGAAAAAGTATTAAAACTCTTTAATCAGATCGTGGAGGTGAATACTTAAGTACTGAATTTGATGAATACTTAAAAGAGCATGGCATTGTTTTCCAGCTGACTCCTCCAGGAACGCCACAGCTGAATGGTGTATCTGAAAGGAGAAATCGTACCCTATTAGATATGGTACGCAGTATGATGAGCTATACTGACATGTCAATCTCCTTTTGGGGATTTGCATTAGAATCAGTTTTGCATATTCTGAATAGGATTCCATCAAAATCAGTTTCTTCCACACCTTATGAGATATGGCATGAAAGAAAATTGAGTCTTAAGCATGTTAAGATTTGGGATTGTCCAGCTTATATCAAAAAGCTGAACATTGATAAATTAGAAACCAGATCAGAAAAATGTCGATTTATTAGATATCCAAAAGAAAGTTTTGGATATTATTTTTATTTGCCTACATCATGAAAGGTTATGGTAAGCAGAGATGCCATATTTCTTGAATAACAGTTTATTCAAGAAAGAGGCAAAGGAAGGCAAATAGAGTTAGAATTGGAGAATTCTGACCAATCAATAGATCAAATGGACATAGATCCATCTAGTAAACCTACATCTATTGATGAAACATCTATAGTAATTCCTTGCAGATCAACCAGGATATCTCACCCACTAGTGAGATATGGTTTTCTTCATAAAGATAAACAAGAGTTATTCACTCATGAAGAAGTAGATCATGGAGATGATCCACTCACTTATGAAAAAGCTATATTAGAATTAGACTCTTCAAAATGGATTGAAGCTATGAAATCTGAAATTGATTCCATGTATAAGAACCAAGTTTGGGACCTTGTTGACCCACCTGAAGGTATTGTACCTATAGGGAATAAATGGGCTTTCAAGAAGAAAATTGGTTTTGATGGAAAGGTTGAGACCTATAAAGCAAGGCTAGTAGCGAAAGGGTTTCACCAAAGGTAAGGAATCGACTATGAGGAGACTTTCTCACCTGTTGCCATGCTTAAATCAATTAGGATTCTATTAGCAATAGCTGCATACTATGATTATGAGATTTGGCAGATGGATGTTAAAACAGCTTTTCTCAATGGATACATTGAAGAAAACATTTTCATGGAACAACCTAGGGGTTTTGAATCCCAAGATAGTTACAAGGTGTGCAAGCTAAAGCAATCCATTTATGGGTTGAAACAAGCTTCGAGAAGTTGGAACATCCATTTTGATGAAGCCATTAAGTCATTTGGTTTTATAAAAAAATGTGGATGAGCCATGTGTATATAAGAAGGTTAGTGATAGTGCTATCACTTTACTTGTGTTATATGTGGATGATATTCTGTTGATAGGTAATGACATAGGTATATTGACAACTGTCAAGATATGGTTGTCAAATACATTCTCCATGAAAGACTTAGGGAAGGCAACCTATATTCTTGGAAGTCGCATCTATAGAGATAGAGCAAAAAAAATAATTGGTTTATCCCAAAGTCTATACTTGGAAAAGGTGTTAAAGAGGTTTAACATGCTTAATTCTAAGAGAGGATTGTTACTAGTGAGACATGGTATCCACCTTTCTAAAGAGATGTCTCCAGAGACACCTGAAGAAAGAGATAAAATGGCCAGGATTCCATATGCTTCGACTATTGAAAGTTTGATGTATACAATGATGTGTACTAGGCCGGATATCGCACATGCTATTATTTTCGCTAGCAGATTTCAATCCAATCCAGGTTTGGAATACTGGATAGCTGTCAAGAATATCCTTAAGTACTTGAGAAGAACTAAGGATTTATTCTTGATTTATGGAGGAGGTGACTTACAATTGGATGGTTATACTGATTCTGACTTCCGATCAGATATCAATGATAGAAAGTCTAACTCTGGGTTTATGTTCATTTATAATAGAGGTGCAGTCAGTTTGAAGAGTTCCAAAGCAGTACGATTCTGCGATTCAGAGGCTAAGTATATTCTTTGCATCGAATCTTTGCAAAAGAGGCTGTTTGGATAAAGAAGTTCGTGACAAAACTTGCAGTAGTTCCTTCCATTGAGTCAGCAGTTCCACTCTACTGTGACAACAATGGGGTGGTCATACAGGCTAAGGAACCATAGTCTCACTAGAAATCCAAACACATAGAAAGGCACTACCATATTATCAGAGAGATAGTTGGGCGAGGCGATGTAGCCATGCAGAAAATAGCATCAGCTGAAAATCTAGCTGATCCATTCACGAAGCCTATGTCACAAGCTCAGTTAGACCGACATCTTGAGAAGATGGGTCTAAGATATAATGAATGGCTCTAGTGCTAGTGGGAGATTGTTAGTGTTATGCCATAGAGTATATCATTTAGTATGTATCTTATACATATTTTATTAATAAAAGGCAATTTCACTTTTTCGTTTACATAATGTATTTATGTGTAATAGAAAAGGTCCATTGATATTTTGTTAGAAATTCTATTCTTAAGTTGTTAAGAATATGAGTGATAGTATTTCTAGCACAAAGTATCATAAATTGGTTCATAATCGAGGATACTTCACACAGGACATGACTTATCCAGAAAGATTATATTCATGTTTATTCCCAAGGTATTTATATGAGATATAAATAAGATGGAATGGTGAGTCTCATGCAATATAACAAATATGATAGGCACTTATACATGATAAGTAGGCTGAACCAGTGATGCATATGACAAACACATGGAGTTTACTCTTGTTAATGCATTATTATATGTTATATCAGTGCATATAATCTTTAGACCTGAGATAACACAGTTATCTTGTATATAGGTGGTTTGAGTTTGATACTGCTTTCATACTTGTACTTTGTATGGGTATATGGGCATGTGTTGGCTCCTGCTATTTATATATGGAGATAGGTGTTGATCAAGATGGATTCTATTACCCTAAGTAAATAGAGATAAAATCCTATGTTCATTTAATTGCTCTTTATGTTTCAAGTTCCTAGCCAGGATAGACAGATTTAGTCAGAAAAGAGTTTCTAACAAGAAAATATAATTAATCAAGAACTGAAATTAAAGGAGAACATAATATTCATAGCAAATGGGATTTGACATAAACCATGACTCCGGCTCGAATTGGGATTTTGTAACAGAGAGATTCTAGTGCATGGTAATATATGATTATAGGTTCATTTAAGGTATTCCTTGTTACTGATTGGGTGGCCATGGCACGCTATGCTAGGTATCAATCATGGTCTATGAGATGCTTAAAATGATTTAGAGAAATCATTTATGGTAAGAAAGAGTTCTGATGATATTAAGAGTTAATATCATATCTCATTGCCAATTAGTGATGAGCCTGGTGAGTTACACACATACACAAGTTAATCACCAAGTAAAATGTGATTTAATTGATTAATTAAAGAGTTTATTTGATTAATTAAATAGGTTTGGTTTGCAATGAGATTGCAAAGTCCCTAGCATGGCTTGAAGCCAAATATAGGTTATTGGATATATAGTATAAATTAAATTTATATTTAAAGTGTTTAAATATGAATTTAATTGTGAGAAATTAATTGATAGAGATTAATTAATTTACATTTGATATAAATTGATTAGAAGAGGAGAAATAATGATTTTGGATTGAGAACTCAAAATTACAACATAAGGATAATTTGGTCATTTCACATGGTGACATGTGGCACCATGAGATGGTGACACATGGCATCATATAAGTTTGCCATTTGTCTTCCTATCATGCAAGGTGATCAAAGTCAAGATTAAGTCTACCTTTAACACTTGGCTTAATGTGATTAAGTCATTTAAAAATAAGATGCAATATGGTGGTGACATGTGGCAAAGGGTTTAAGTGATTGGTTGACCTAAAAGGAAAAAGAAAAGAAGAAACAAATAACATTCTCTTTAGCCTCTCAAAGGTGGCGTCACCATTTCTCTCCCTCTCCTCTTTTTGTTTTCTCATCAATTCAAAGAGAATAACCCAAATTCTTTTGAATTAAA
Source organism: Hevea brasiliensis (assembly GCF_030052815.1). Taxonomy (NCBI): domain Eukaryota; kingdom Viridiplantae; phylum Streptophyta; class Magnoliopsida; order Malpighiales; family Euphorbiaceae; genus Hevea; species Hevea brasiliensis. Next base: position 86,551,200 of record NC_079495.1, read on the forward strand.
ATTGCTAGAAATTATTTCTAGTGTCCTATACACACATATAACCTCTCTAAAGGCAAAAATCTAAATTATAATTGGTTGGTAAGGCTTGAGAAGCAAAGTTGGGGGTTGCCCATTGGTGATCTTGGTGTGGACAAGCTAGAGGGACAATACTTGGGGTACTAGGTGCTTCCTAAAGGTGCCAATTACAACCATAGTACATCAAAGAGGTTAGTGCTCAAACTTCTCTTTTAAACTAGGGTTTAAATGAATTAATTTGTTAATTCACAATCTTGAATGACAAACATAGATCTTAATACATATTAAAAGTGTTTTAATATGCAATTGAGCATTAAAATTAATTAAGCACATAAGAGATGTGGCATTATGCATGAAACCCTAGAAGAAAATTTTTGAAATTCAATGCTCCAATGAGCTAATCACCATGCTTCCACTCCTATAAGCAGGATACTACAGTGTCACGTGGCAGTAAGGGCTACACTAGGTAGCAACCCTCGTTCTATACGCCCATCCAGGTTCATTTTGCGTGTGTGGAGGTGGACACAACTAATAATCGCATCTGGATTCCTTTTATTTTTCACCGACCTATGCTTGTTTGTTGGGGCCAAATTTCATCAGATCATTAAGTTGAGTGAACTTTATGGTCTTTATTGGCTTTTAAGGGATTGAACATTGAATCATAAAGAAGTGGGGCTATTCTTCTGTGACTATTGTCTGCCTTACATGACAACTTCGACAATAAAATTATATAAAAATAATTATATAAAAATATAATAAATTAATAATATTAATAATAAAAATTTAAAATTTAAATATAATATATATAAAACTTATTAGACTTTTAATTATTTTTTCTTAATTTTAATTTTACAGCATAATATATTATTTTCACTAATAATTTTTTTTTTCACATTTTCACTAACCCTAAACTTTTTACCACATTACTAAATTACACATAAAAAAAATAATACATATATAAATTTTATCCTATTTCCTAAATCTAACAATACATTGAGAATTATACTACATAATTAAATTTTTATAATAATATGAATTTATCTCTTGTTTATTTTAAATACTCTAAAAATATTATATTATTTTTATTAAAAAATATATAATATATTATCTATAAATTTATAAATTACTCTTATCAAAAAATATATTACACAATAAAATAAAATTATCTCTATATATTTTTAAACTTATTATACTTTTAACTTATTATATTTTTAATATTTTTAAAATTATCTCTATATTTTTTCATGGGTAGCACCACTAGCATGGCTCTTCCTAGGTAGGGTCCTATGTTAATTTTTTTCATTTCATTCTATTTCTTTTTACTTTTTACATATTAGTCCGTCCACTTTTTTATTCACTTTTTACATATCAATTCACTTTTTATATATCAATTCACGAGAGAATATTTCTGTGTCAAGGTGACAATTGGTCATTACCCTAAATAGTATCTTGCTGATAAATTTATTTTTAATTATTTTTTTTTTCATTTTAATCCTCAAAAATTTTTTTAGCCTTCTTTAATATTTAAACTCTCTCTCTCTCTCTGCTAACTTAGCAATTTCTACCACTTTTTAATAAATAACTTATAAAGTCACCTCCTTTTATTTATTTATTTATTTTTTTCACTTACTCCCTCTAGCTAATTTGCCCACTATGCACGAAGGCTCATAGCCACATGAATCCTACGCAGCTTTTTCTTTTTTCCAATTATAACAACCATGAGAAAGGGTCAAAGGGTACCAAATCCGCCACTCAAAACTAGGCTGTCTAATAATCTCTCTCGTTATACGTGTCTGTCTCTGATGAAAATGTGCACTAATTGAAAAAACCCTCCTCGAATCGTGGTCTTTGGAGATCCTAGTGCGGGAGTGGCCTTCACGATCATCCCATCTCTCCTCGCATACATTGTGGACGATACATGTAATTCGAATCACCACATGACCATTTCCTCTTCCTTTTTCTCTGTTTGAACTTTCCAATGCCAATTAAGCCGTTTCTTCTCTCCCTCCCTCTTCTTCCATCTTTGTTTCTGTCCTTTTTCTTACTGTCTTTTCTTGTTTGAATGGTTATCCTTTGTGGGTTTTCTTGGTTTTTGTCTTCTATTCAACTTTCTAAGATTCTTTGACTCCCTCTATCCTCTTTTAATATTATTGGGCTTTATCTCATATTGTTGGTTTTGGGGGGTTTTAGATTCTCTTTGTTTTCTTTTGCTTTTGAGTTCTATTTCTCTTTTTCCCCACTTGTATTGTCACATATTGTGAGTGAGATACAGTGCTGCTGTTTTTGTTTCTGTTAATTTTTATGGGCTGTTGATGTCTTTGGCGATTGGTGCGGCTTCAAGTATCAAAATCATGGGTTTTGATGAGCAAAGCAACGAGGAGGTTTCAGAGACAAAAACAATAGGAAAAACATCTCCCGGTGAAGAAGAAGAACATCATCATGATGCACCTAAAAGCGGTGGAATCAGTAGACATGCAAGTGAGAGCTCTATTTGTGCAACCGAGGAAGAAGAAGAAGAGGATGAAGAGAGGAAGATTGAGTTGGGTCCTCAATATACTCTCAAAGAACAACTTGAAAAAGATAAGGTTGGTCTGATTTTTCACTTTCATTCTTGTCTCATTTATGTTTAAGTTCCATCTTTTCTAACTTCATTTATGTTTAATCTTGTTTATTGTTTTTGTGGTGTTTGAGACTGTAGGATGATGAGAGCTTGAGGAGGTGGAAGGAACAGCTTCTTGGAAGTGTGGATTTTAATTCTGTTGGAGGTAATCACATAAACCCGCTTGAGCTTTTTCACCTATAGACTTCCTATTGTTGCTTCAGAATTGAAGGAAAAGAATGAAACATTTGTTTATTTGCTTAGATTTTTTGGCCCCCGTAATTGATCGCAAACGAGAGCTCACATTGAGAGTGAGTGTGTTAAATCTCTACCTTGTTCTTTTCTAAATTGCATATGTGGCAATGTGGATTTTTCTATGATCCTGGCAATTTGTGTTCATGATGTCTCTTATTAAGCCTTTCTTGGATTTACGAAGTCTCTGCTTATTACTTTTTGAGAAAGCAAAATTCATGTTGGTGAAAGCTTAGATATTAAGACAGGTTGATTTTATATCCTAAGTCAGTAGATAATTTATAGGTAATTGCCAAAGATGATTTCTTTCAGTAGATAATTTATAGGTAATTGCCAAAGATGATTTCTTTCTCCACAATTTATGGCAATTTTGTCTATTTATGGAATGTTCTTTAAGCTTCAAGTTATAGAAAATGGGGTAATTTTATTATCTTCCTTTTTCCATGTACATTTCATCAATTGAATTTTGAATTTTCATATATTTTAAGCAATATTTCATGTTTTACCTTTTTGGAATTATGCAAGTATGATTCTATGAATAGCACAGATCAAATTTATCTCTGATTTTTTTTTTTAACTATAATTATGTAGAAACTCTAGACCCAGAAGTTAAGATCCTGAGCCTTGCAATCAAATCCCCTGGTAGATCTGATATTGTTCTTTCTATTCCTGAGGATGGAAATCTTAAAGGCACATGGTTCACCTTAAAAGAAGGCAGCCGCTATAGCCTGCAGTTTACTTTTCTGGTTGGGAATAACATTGTTTCTGGTCTCAAGTACACTAACACAGTTTGGAAAACTGGTGTGAAGGGTAATCTTCTCCCCCCATCACCTTGTCCTTCCCCCTCTTTATCTTTTTCAATTCATGAAACAACAAATTCACCTTGCATAATTCTGCCTGACAGTGGATAGTGCGAAGGAGATGCTGGGAACCTTCAGTCCTCAGGCAGAACCTTACACACATGAGATGCCTGAGGAAACTACTCCATCTGGTATGTTTGCTAGAGGATCATACTCAGCTAGAAGTAAGGTAAGTTCTGCCAGTCTTATGTTTTTCCATGTTATACCAAGTTTCAAAAGTATAATGTAAGATACAAGCTTAACCAGCTTTCCCCTCCACATAATAATAGTTACATTTGAAATGATATAAATGCCAGATACTATATTTGAAGCTCGTAAGAAAGGCATTTTTTGCATTTATTAGGCATTTTTTGCATTTATTGTGTTTCATGTGCTCTGCTGATTCATATGATATAGCATTTTGGTGATCTGATTTCAAAAACTTTGAAAACGATGAAAGTATTGAATGGTTTCTAGACCTTTTAAAAATGAACATTTACAGATAGTTTCTGAGCAATGAGTGAGGCTAGCTTTGTTCCCCTCTTACTGCATGAATCTAAGTTAACAAATGAGTAATTTATGTTCATGTTCACCATAAATTGTAGACGTGAATTTCAATCTCGTGGGCCATCTTTTTTTTTTTATTGTAACTATTAGAGCCATCAAGCATGTTTGGCTTCCATTTGTGCAGCCGCTATATATATATATATATATATATATATATATATATATATATATATATATATATATATATATATATATTCTTTCTCTTTTTCATGTTCTTTCTTGCTTTTCAGTTTGTTGATGATGACAACAAGTGCTATTTGGAGATCAACTACACATTTGATATTCGTAAAGAATGGCTGTCGACTTAAAACTCTCAAGTTAATTTTGTTTTCCCCTTCAGATTTCATTGTTGCGGCTCGAGTCAATTGTTTGCCCAGTTTAAATATGATTTGGATGTTAAGAAATCTTGTTTTCGTTCTCATTTATGAATCCTGTCTGAGACTGGTCTTCTCAACAATGAAGGGAGGATTAAAAATATTGTTCAACTAGATGTTCATTTGGCAGCTGTGTTTAATAAAAGTCGATCTTAGTTTGAATTATGCATTTCTTCTACTTCTCTTTATTTCTTTTACATGTCTGCAAGTCAATGTCAATCTATGGCAACATGGAACTGTAAAAACAATGAAAGCCAAAGATGTCTAGCAGAGTTCTTCAAATTCCTAATTTCAAGCATTACCAGTCGGGGTGACCATTGTTTAGTCTAAACTAAAACATCGAACCGAACCACCGTAATTTGAAAATTGGATTCGGCTCTCTGTACTCACCCAGACAAATTGGAGACTCAAAAGGATATTTTGGTAGGTATCAATTGGCTCTTGCCTAGTTCACCATCAAAATCAAATTGAAAGGGATAGCCACATAGCCCTGCAAATCAGAATTGGAGACGTTCGTTGATGTTCAATTTCTTGCCTCCCTTTTCTAATAAATCAAGCAATTGCAGTTGTTTGAAGTCCCTCTTTCTCTCATTTAACAATTATGTGGTTCATAATTGCAAAATCATGAATTGATTATTGAAGAGTTTATGATTTATGGAAGTCTCAAAGGTCTCGCTTTTGTTCTTTATTTTATTTTTTTAAATTTTCATCAAAATTAAAATATAAATGCTTCAAATCATCAATGATGAATTCTTTCCCAGTGTTCTGTCAATTTATATTGCTTCTGGAAGATTTTAAAATGCTTATTTTTATTGTAAAAAATGCCATTGTCAATGGGATCTTTTTTAAAATGTGATTATTTTCCCTTGAATTGTGGATTTAAATGATGAATTTCTGTTTTTGAAAGATTTTGAATTGATGAACTGAATCAAATGAAATCAGCTATGTTTTTCTAATAAATTTCGATTATTTTAGTGTTGAGAAATTTTAAATCGAATCTAACTCATTGATACATAACCTTCATCGATCGGAGTAATTTTATAGTGGAACAATAATACCATGTAAGTTACATGTAATGTTAAGTCACTGAAAAATTAACACATAAGCAATTATGGTTATTAAAATCAACTGAAAAAAAAAATTGCATGATGATTAAATTTCTGTGGGGCTTATTTACATATATGTATTTAATGTTAATTGGATTACCATTTCATGTAGGCTATACTACATGAAATTACAGATTTATTATATAATTTCTCAATCAAAAGATAGAATATTAAAAGATTAATTATTATATACACTAAAAATATTAAAAATTAGTGTCAACTTATAAAGATAGGACCATATATTTCAGAGAGAGAGAGAGAGTACATATATAGTTCTTTGTAATTCCTTGTTTATGGGTCCACACATACACCAGCCAATGAGAATCACGGGAGTGATAAGGTGACGGTTTTTTTTTTATCTTTTTTAAACATCGGAGGAGATTTTATCTTTGGCCTTTGGTTTAAATATTAATTTATTTGATTTTTTTTAATTGCATTAATTTATTTGATGTTCTTTTGACACAAGTCGGTGTGAATGTGGAGTCATACATGCTAATGTTATCAGTCTAATGTCGTTTTCTTTCCCTCTTTGTGGCTTTTGCAAAGCCAAAATCTCATATGTAACGGTCGTTTTTGTTGTGTTCTTTTCATCGAAATCAGTTGAATTCTTTTGCAACGGTTTGATTATGAACATGGCAAACCAACTCAAAGTTAAGTTGCAGTCTTCTGGAGTCTCTTGTGGGGACAATTGGCCAAAGCTTTTCAGGCGGACGCAGGGTGGGCCTATTTCCAATTTGCCATGGCTGTAGTGGGCCCCACGCGTGTGTTTTTTCTGTAAAATTTTTATAATTATTTTCTAGGTAATTTTAATTGAGACTTGAATTCAAAATTATGTAGTTTTGAAGACGATTTTAATATCACAAAATTAAATTTTATTGATAAATTCTTATCACTATTATAAATTATTAAAAATTCTCAAATATATATATATATGTACCATTTTATCATAAATAAATAAATAAATTAATTATAAACTAATTCATTCTGAAATTTATAATGAACTAGATGAATATTTTTCACACTTTTTTTATTCATTTTATTTATTTTCTATTAAATTATTTATCTAAATTGGTTTTATATTCTTTATTTTATATAACCCAAAAGCTTTAAGTGTTGAATTTTTTTTTTTTTTTTTTTTTTCATATATAGGTTTCAATTACGTTCTAATATTATTTTGTTTTCATTATGTTTATGGTTATTTTAAATGGAAAATTTTATGTCGACTTCTGTTGGATGATGGAGCAAATCCCACATCGGTAATGCTAAAGGAGGAGGAATCGTGATATTGTGGCATGGAGGTGAGCCCATTTGAAGAATCCCAATGGTTTTATACCTACAGCTGTGATGTTCTAACAGAAAGAGCTGGCCCCACATGTAACAACTGAGGCTGTTTGCCTATCACAAAAGATTTTTGGATATTAAAATGAGTTCCATGGTACAATACAATTACGCCTCCTAAAAATTCTATACTCATTCAATAGTAAATTATTCAATAAATAACGGCCTACTTTGGCCATTTGAAAAAAAAAAATCGTTACTACATTTTAATTCATTTAAATAAATTTAAAATTAATGGCATTAATTAACCCGTTAAAAAATGATATAATTAGTTTTTAATAAATAAAATATTATTTTTATAATTTAAAATTATTAAAAATAAAAGTGTAGCCTTAATTATTCAGGAGTGATTGACAAACCCAGATTTAAATTCCTACTCTTTCAAACTCTTACTAAAAAAATAAAAAATAAATAAATAAATAAATACATGAATTCATCTGATCAATTGTGTGGAACTATCAGCAGTGAAGATGACAACGACAAGAACCATCACCAGCACCGTCCAAGTTGACCCCTATTTCCAAGCCTGGTTTCGCTACAGCCAAGAAGAAGACAACATAAACCGTGTGAACATTAAGGGGTCAATAGAGAGGAGCAGGATGAATACTATTATAGCAATTTGTATTTAGACAAGTTGGGACCCATGGAGCCTAAGGATTTTGAGTTGGATGCAGTCAGGAAGTTGAGCTACGGAGATTATTCCCAATTCATCAAAAAGCTTCTTCACGCTCGTGCAAATGGGGCAACATGTCTTGCTAAAAATAGCTAAAAGTCATTTCCAACAAAAAGAAACAACTAGAAATAACAAATTTGAGAAAAAAAAAAAAAAAGAAAAACAGAAATGGATAAAGAAGAACCTAAGAACCTAAAAACAACAACAAAGTCCGAGTTCCTTGGCCTTGGTTAGGGGTGACAATGGGTCAAGTGTTTGCGGATACTCGATCTGATCGAAACTTAATAAGACTTATTTAGATATTATATAATCAGGTTTGAGACAAGTTTAAGTTTGAAAAATAATACCCATAACAAGTTCGGATTGGATTTGGATTTTATATGTTGGGTATCCGTTACCTGAACCTATTTATATAAATACTTAATTAAATATAAAATACATATTTTTTATAATAATATTTATAAATTTTTATATATTTTATTTTATATAAAATGGAATTTAAATATTTTATAAAATTATTGAATTTTTAAAATATAAATTATTAATCAAAATAATTTTTAATGCAAAATGATAATTAAAATATATAAAATTAAACGAGTTCGATTTTTTTGGGGTAATAATAATCAGATTTGGGACGGATTCGAATAGTTAAGAATAATTTTTAATCGGGTTTGGGACGAGTTTAAGTTTTAATAATATTTATCGGGTTCGAGTTCGGATAAAGTAATTTTTGCGAGTATCTTATCCATTACCATCCATATCCTTGGTCCTTGCTATCTTTGCCTCTCTGTCTCTTTGTGTCTCACAGAGCTCTCTGTCTCTTTGTGTCTCATAGAGCTCTCAATTAACGTATGATGTTTTTAAAGGAGCGGAAGCAGTGGGATTGGCAACTAAGCAATTTTTAATTTTAATTAACCTAAATTTTATGGATCACATGCAATCAAATTTCATTTCTATGTTAACAATTAACATACCCAATATATGGTTACAACCCTTGTAACCCTAATTGGTCTTTTGGCCTATTTTGTCATTAGAAAACATAAGATTAAGAACAACCTTAAAATACCTAAACAAAGGTTTAGGGATTTCTTACTCGATGGGGCACAGAATGAAATCCTACCCTCCAGGAAGCTAGACCACTAAATGTTGGTCCTCTAATTCGTCCACACGAACCTTGTGATCTCGACTCAACCTTTGGATCAATTCCTCCCAGAAGCACTCTCATTGGTTCGGCCAACTGAGCATGGAAGAAGGCTATGGGTTTTCTTGGGTTTTTCTTTTTGGGAAATTCAAGAAATAATTTCTCTAGCTTTGATTTAAGAGTAAACACTTCTAATGTTTCTTGAATCAAATGTAAGAATGGAAGGAAGAAGAATGAACTTGGCTTATCTTGAAAGAAAAAGGAAGAAGAAGAAGAAGAAAATGAATACACTCTTACCATCTATCAAGTGATTTGGCTTTTATACTTTAGGGATTTCCATATCCCTAAAATGGGTGGAAATATATAAAGCTTACAGATTTCTAATCCCTAAAGGCAATTAGTGGAGATTAGTTGTCTTCTACTAATGAGAAGACATTTACAGATGTCTTTATCTCATCCAATCAAATTGATAAGTTGTCACCATTTCATGGTGCCATTTGACATCTTATGCCATATCATCACCAAGCCACTGAGTCACAGTTCTCTCATGACTTTATAAGCCATTTAAGCCATATTAATTCTTCTTACATTATAATTTACATCTAATATAAATTCTATCATAATTGAACTCCTTTAATTATAAACTTATATTTAAAAATTAAATATAAATTAATTTTCTTCTTATTTACCCAATTCTTTGAATTTAGTTTTAAGTCATGCTAGGAACTTTGTAATCTTATTGCAAACTAAAATCATTAATTTAACTAATCAATTAAATAATTTATTTAATTAATCAAATTAATATTGTCTTGATCATATTAGTTCTATTGTGTGTGACTTTCTAGGTACATGATTAATTGGCAATGAGAATATGATATTAACTCTTTAATATCATTGAAACTCTTTCCATACCTAGATTAAAATTTCCTTTCCACTCTTAGTTCTCATAAATCATAGTAAACTCCTAGCATAGCGTGCCATGACTATCTAATTAATGATGAATAAAATTCATCTCATTCCTTAGAACCTTGATCATACATACCATTCACCAATTCATCCCATTCTTTAGAATCTTGATCATACATACTATGCAGAAGAAGGTGAAAATCTTATCTTGTATTAGTTTTAAGATTCCACACCAAGATGAAGAACGGAGAGATGATGTGAATTGAGCACAAATGTGCCTTTCTAACTTTTGCCCATAACAATTGAGCCGCAATGGCAAGAAATAAAAGACCTATTTTCTTAGGGTTCCTTGGCTCCATTAAAAAGTGTTTTATCAATATTATCTATAGTTCACTATTAAAAGAAAATAAAAATTAATTGCTTGCAAGAAATATAAATTGAATATGCTTTAAAAGTAAATCATTGTGCGCCAAAAAGTAAATTAAGAGTTTTTGCACGAAATATAAATCATTGTTTTGAAAAAATAAATTGATTGCATGAAAAATAAATAAATATGTTTAAAAAATAATAAATGATTGAGAGATTGATTGAACTTTAATTGAAAATACGTACTTCTTAAAAAAGTAAAGTGTAATTGATAAGAAAAGTAAATTGAATGCTAATATAAATCTACTCAACGCTTGTTAAGTAATTGACATTATAAAGCTAACTTATATGTTGTGTTGTTGATTGGATTGGATGGGTGCCTTAAAATTACATCTGTTGCTCCTTTTATAGCTGCTGCTTGCTTGCTTGGTGATAAGCTCACTATACCCACACACTTTATCACGATAACTGCTCCTGGAGACTTGCCACATTAGTAATTGCTACTAATTTCAAGGCCATTTACTACTCTTGACTTCTTCAAAGTACGTTTTTAGTTCATCTGCATCCTTTATTTATGGCCTATTTGGCATTATTGTTAAATTTATTATTGAGAAAATTAATTTTTTAAATATATTAATTAGAGAGCATTAAAAAATAATTTAAAATTAAATTTTATAAGTTTTAGTGACAAGAACACTAAAATAATAAAATCTTTGTTTCCAAACTATTTTTTCTACGGTATCTTATTTTTTTTTTTAATTTGAAAATTAGTTTTGGCCTTCTAACCATAATGTCACACGAGTACTTAATTATTAATGTTTTTGAGTTATGGATCTTGATTTTTAGACATAAAGGCTATGGATTATGGATTTAAGTTATGGTCAGACTATATATAGACTTTAATTAATTTTGATTTCAAACTCAATTACTTTTGTCCAAAATGAAAATGTAGTGTAAAATGTAAATAGCTATATCCAAAAAAAAAAAAAAATTCAACGATTAGAGATCGACCTACTTTCTAGCTCGCCTATAGAGATCGGCCATAGAGATCAAACGTAGAGATCGGCTTACTTTCTAGCTTGCCTATAAAGGTCGGCCATAGAATTTGGTCATAGAGATTAGCCTGCTCCTAGCTCTCACGTAGAGATCGGCCTGCTTTCTAGCTCGCCTATAGAGATCGATCATAGAGTTTGGCCATAGAGATCAGTCTGCTCCTAGCTCTCACGTAGCGATCGGCCTGCTTTCTAGCTTACCTATAGAGATTGGCCATAAAGTTTGACCATAGAGATCAAACGTAGAGATCGGCCTACTTTCTAGCTCGCCTATAGAAATCGGCCATAGAGATCAGCCTGCTCCTAGCTCTCACATAGAAATCGGCCTTAGAACTCTTCAGAGGGGTGTGACGATGCTTAGGTAGGTGTGGATGAGTGTATACTTTCCCCTTCAAATAATAAAGTTGATTTTTTTTTAACCAAGAAATATTTTAAGAAATAATTTTACTTACTTTTTTTTTTATTTTTCCAAAATTAAATATTAAAATCATATTTGTCACACCTTACCCCTCTGTAAGGCATAACATGATCCCGTAGAATACCTAATGAACTACCGAACTTCACATACCTATAACTCATTAAGTACCCTACAAGGGATTTTAAAACAATTTTCTTACTTTTGACAAGTGGTGAGCATTTTCTAATAGGTATTTAAAACATTTAGTTAAAATTAAAACTAGTTAATATTTTTAGCCCATTTTATTTTTACACAAATTTTATAAAAATTTTGACAGAGTTTCCTCTGTATTTTGAGAAAACAGTTCTTCAAATACCTATAAAAAGCACTTCTAAAAATTTTTCTCAATAACTGCTTCAATTTTACAATCAAACTCAATCCATTTCTCAAGTTCAAAATTCAATAATCCTCAAAATACTAACAATACATTTCATTCAAATTAAATAAAATAGTTCCATTCATATTTCATTAGAAATAAAATAATTTAGATACAACATTACAAAATTTACATTAAGAGAATTTCAAACTACAATATATATTACAACTTTATACAAAATTTATACAAACTGCTCAAGACCCATTTTTACATGTCCATACATTTATGTGCAATATATACATCAAAAGAAATATTTACAGTTAGGGTATAAATTATACCCGAAGACTTTAAGCTGATAGCTCCTCACACCTCAGCAGCTTAGTCTGCTGCTCCTCTAGTCTCTGTATCTGCGACAGCAATAGAAGCTATCGCTGAGTACTAGGACTCAGTGGTGCACAAATTAATAATTTAAAACTTAATACAATTTATGCTTGACAATTCATAACAAATAGAATTTTAAAATTTCCAAATTCTTCAAAATCCATGACCTTCAGAAATCAACATTTTCATTCATGCAAATTATTCATTCGAATAACATTTTGATCAAATAGTAACTATCTATTTACATTTCTTTTAATTTCCGAGACAATGCAAAAATTTTTGAATCATTGACAAATTATTTATTTGAATCACAATTTATCAAATCATGCATAATTTAAAGGGCGTTGCCAACAATACACACAGTCGAACCCATGACCCAAAATTCGAATAGATGCCGTGTTGTACACCACGACATTTCACATACTCCCAATAACCGAGGCTAAAAGAGAGAAACAAAGACTAGCTAGTATATATGAGTACTCATTTACATCATTCCCAACCGCAAGCGTAGAGGAAGAAACTCGCCCCATCAAGTGGAGGAGTTATCTCACTAGACAAGCTAATGAGAATTCACAACATATTTTGTCATGTCAACTGTGGTTTCAAATTATATTCAAAACAATTTCTATTTACAAAGCATTTAAAAATCAACATTTTTAATCATCATAAATTCATGCTCAAGGTTGGCAACACATCAAACATAAAATTTACAATCCTCAAAACAATGTAATAATTCCTTAAATGCATAAGAAAATTTGTATTCAAATTATACAATTTCATTTAATAAGTTAAAATTCTCAACACAACAAAAATCATAAATCATACAATAAATTTATTTCAAATCAATTTGGAATTGAAAAATAACAAAAGAGTTAGTTGTGCACAAACCTCAAGCGAGTCGCCTCTTGGCCTTGACTCGGTTCCTCGGGTTCTTTCCCGGTATTCTTTCCAACTGAAACACACAATTTTACAGTGTTTCAGTATTAGAACTTAACATAAATCCAAAATAAATTTAGCTTCACATTTACCTAGCTCTAACGTGTTAAATTCAACGTTCTCGAAATTTTGTGTTTTGGGTTACTATTCACTGCACTATTCAAGTCAAATTGTTGACTTTCTAAGGCTTAATAAGTATGGGAACTCCAACTTCACCCACATACCACATTTTGGTCATTAAACTTGTTGGTTTTGGTCATTTTCTCCAAGCTTAAGTCATTTTGGCAAAATTGCCAATTTTCGGTTTTGGTGCTCCGAAGTTACACTGTTCCATTGGTTAATCTACTGTTGGAATTTGGCAAAACTTCCTTCATAGAAAATGTTCCTTATTGTCTTAAGTGTATTCTCATTTTTAGATCACCCCAATCGGAGTTTTGTAGCTCAAGTTATGGCTAAAATACAATTACTGTTCACGTGCACTGTTCATACTGGTATTTTGGTTCTGGCAGATTTTTGGTCCAATTTTGTTCAGTAATTTGATCAAGTTAAGTTCATAATTTGGTCTAACTTTCTTCATATGAAATGTTCTACTATGTCTTAGGTTTCCATCGGTTCAAGAATCACCTAAATCCGAGTTTCCTAGAGAGAGTTATAGCCCTTCAAACATTACTGCTCAAATGGAATTCTGCAGAATCGCAGGTACAGTAACTCAACTTTGCTCAATAATTTGAATGGGTTAATGGCATAATTTGGGTTGGTGTTCTTCATGAAAGTTTTAGATCTATATCATATCTAATTGCTGGTAAAATTTCAGGTCATTTTGACCTTCCTAACTCGAGTTATGACCAAATGAACAGTTACTGTTCATTTGGTCAGTTTGGTGCAGTGGCAGCCTGCTCTCATTTCACTTTGGTCAATTGTTTCACTAAGTTTTGGTCAGTTTTTGGGCATGGTTCCTTAATGAAAATTGTGCCCTTTTATGTCTATTTTCATCCCCAATTGGTGGCATATCAATTGGGTTTGTAAAATTTCCGTTTTGGTCCTTCAAAGTGGGTTTGGTCATGCTGCCAGCAGCATGACCAATTGACCTACGAATTTGTCTTCCATTCTAACAATTCCCATACATTTCCCTTGGTCATTATTGACCATTTTTCACTTCATAATAGGTCAAAATCATCATTTATGCATTTCTCCAAAATTTTCCTCAAAACCCTAGGCATCCAAACCCTATCTCACTAAATTATTTCATTTAACCAATTCAATGCCTATATACATGCTTCTTTAACTCTATCAAGCTCATATACACCTTTAAGTCCATCAAATTCATGCACACACATCAAACCCTAGCTAGCCTAAATTCAGCTTTGATCCCTCACAATTATTTTTGTTTCATTTTAAGTTACTTTCTAAGTTAATTAAACTCAGAACATAGAAATTTAGTAAAAGAATTCAAATTTATATACTAACCTTTGTTTGATTTTCCAATCACTAATTTTCTTCTCTTTGTTCTTCTTTCTTGCTTCTTCAATCTCCTCTTCTAGTAGCCCAACCAAAGCTTAATCATAATTTAGTAGAATTTTTGGAGAATTTATGGGGTTGATTCAAGCTTTGAAAGCTTGAATTTCATGGTTATGGAGAAAACTAAGGAGAAAAGAGAGAGAGAGGAGAGATACACGTTTTTGAAGAAGAAGAATATTTTTTTTTTCTTTTCTTTTATGTTTTTATCCCTTTTTGAAGACCAAAATTCCCAAATTAATAAAATAATTTAATTAATCTTTTATGACATCATTCATGATGTCATCACCTTTGACTTTTTTAACTTCTTTCTTTTTTTTTATTAGTTCTTTAATTTAATTCTCGATTCCAAAATTTTTTTTTCTCCGTTTTTATTTGACAGTTAGGTCAGGAATCAGCTCTCGGGGTCAATTGACCAAATTGCCCCTCGCCGGTTTATCCCGGTTCTTAAATAATCCAATATTTCTTCCGGCTCCCTGACCTAATTATTTGACTGGCTTAACAGTTCTTTTTCGTGATTTTCTCTTTTCCACTGTGTTCATAAGGGTCCTAAGGACCGCAGGCCACTTTACGGTTCAAATTTGAGTTTAAAACGACTTCGCATGCTCTCGAGACGGTCACCCATCGTTGTGACTCTCGGCTCGTTTAACTTCTTATGTTCTGTTTTTCTTATTTATACTTAACTAATTGGCAATTACTAATTATTTGTATTTATGGCTTATTTAGTTGTCTTAAGAATGGTTCTAATCCCCTTAATTGTCCGTACCGACACCGGTCACCGGAACAGTGAAATATACTAGGCTATACAAATAGGGGTGTTACAATATTACACATGAAAGTGAAATTCAATAACTTTAATCAGACCAGGGCAATGGAATTAACATGTAAAATTGAAAATAAAATCAACGTGTAAAAAAAAAAACAATTGAAAATAAAATTATAAGGAAAGTGAAAATAACAACGCAATTACACATATTTCTTATTGGTCCGGACAAAATATGGTATCTACAGCTACCCCTCTTTACATGTTTTCTATTAGAAAAAACGGAAATTAAATTTCAAGTTTTCTCCATATCACACCTTATCCCTCTGTAAGACATAACATGACCCCGTAGTATACCTAATAAATTATCGAACTTCACTTACCGATAATTTATTAAATATACTACAAGGGGTTTTAACATATCAATTTCCTATTTAAGTTTGGCATGGTGAGAAAAGCAGTATTAAAATGTATTTGATTCAAATGGATGTCATAAAATTTATTTATAAATAATTGAGCATTTTTCAAATTTTTCAAAAATTCTGCATAGTACCAGCTAAAAATGCAACAAAACAGTTTTTCTAAACTTGTAAAAATTAATTTATAAAAATATATAATCCACAATTCAACTCAATCAAATGAAACATATCATTTCATTCTCAACAATTTCATCATAAGAATATAATATTCATCATTTGCAGAATTTAAAAAGAAATTTAAATGTTGCATTCATTGGCATAATAAAGTTTATATTACAAAATTGACATTAACTGAAGTGACGAAAATTAGCTTACAAAGATTTTTATAACTGCTCAACATCTATACATAAATACATATAGATACATCTACATCAAAATGAATATACAAGGGTATACCTAAAATGTATACCCGAAGCTATATCCTATCCTGCTCAGCACTGCTCACTCTGCAGCTCTTTTCTTCTCCTTACCCGCGACAGTATGAAATAGCTATCGTTGAGCAACACTCAGTGGTGCACAACTATAATTTAAAACTTAGTATAAACAAAATTTATTAAAAAGGGGTAAACAAGAGTTTACAACATTCACATTTCCATAAATCATGAAACTAATATCCACATTTTCAATAAGATTTTTTCAAAATAATTTCAAACAATGGTGTTGCCACAATTCACACAACTTAGATCATGACACAAAATTTTCTATCAATGCCATGTTGTACATCACGACAAAACAATCTATAACCTCACTAACTGAAATTAATGAGGAAGGTGGCTAGCTAGCTATATGAGTACTCATTCGAACTTAACCTCAACTGGTAAGCTAGAGAGGGAGGAAACATAATCAAACTCAGCCCCATAGATGGAAGAGGAACACAGTAAGAATTGTCATGCCAAGTGTGGTTTCAAAAACCAATCTAAACAATTTCATTCAAATAATTTCATTGCAACTCAACAATCATATTTCATTCATAAATTTCCCCTTATAGGGTAGGCAACACACACTTTCTCAAATTAAAATTCTCAATGCAATAAAAATCATAATCATTATATAAACTTATTCAAAACAATTTTCAATTGAAAAACAAAGGATTAGGATTAGTTGTGCAAAAACCTTTTTATGCTCCTCTTACGTAGTTCAACTTGTCCCCTCTTCAGGAGGCTCCTTTTCCACTAAAAATACACAATGGAAATGTCTCAATAATTATCCCAATTATCTCCAATAACTAATCAAATGAATTCCTAAGTTACTTGTGCAATTTTAAGGAATTTGGGTTCTGGACAATTTTATGCCCTAACTTTTGAACCCAATTTCCACCTAGTTCTAGTCATAATTTGGTGAAGTGTTCTCCACGAAAATTATTCCTCTGTGTCTTAGTTTCATTTTCCTTTTTGAATTACTCAATTTGGAGTTTTTTAGCTCTAGTTATAGTTAATTTACCAAGTACTAGTCCAGTGACCAATACTATTCCAGAACAAGGCAGATTCTAGAACTCAACTTTGTCAAGCTAATTGGACTAGTTATAGTCATAATTTGGCTTGGTGTTCTTCATATGAGTTATTATTCTGTGTCTCATGGTGTCACAAGTTCAAGAATCACTAAATTTGAAGTTTTCTAAGGTAGGTTATGGCTAATTAACCAACCTGGACTCATGAATCCTATAACTCAAGAATTCCAGGTTTCAAGTCAGCTTTTCAATTAATATTTAAGGGTCTTACACCCAAAATTTGAGTAAGGTTTCTGAACCAAAGTTGTAGCCCTAAGTCTTAGGTTTCAGATCATTTTGTCTCATCCCATTTGGAATTTTCTAGTGAAAGTTATGGTTCATTTACTATTCGGGTATCAAATGGTCAACCACTCCAAAGGTAGGAATTCTAAGATTAGGATTCCTGAGTTGTCCTAACAATTTCCTTAAGTTCCTTTAGGATCTGGGTTTTGGTCAAAAAACAAAAATTGTAGTTCTATGTATTATGAACATTTTGGCTTTGGAATCACTGCATTTTCAGTTTTTTAGCTGAAGTTATGGCAATTTTGCTAAAACTGGCCGGATAGGTATTTGTCCAGAATTTCCAGGTTAGTCTAGCATCAGGGCAAATTTGATGGACTAAATTGGCCTAGTAATTTGATCAACTTAGAGTCATTATTTGGGTTCATGATCTTCATAAGACATGTTATACTATGTTTCAGGTTTCCATTGGTTTAAGAATCACCTAATTTGGAGTTTTCTAATGTGATTTATGCCTAATTTACTAAACACTGTTTATTTGGTCATTTTTTGTCAGGTCTAGAATTGTAATCCGAATTCAAGCCAAATTTAGGCCAACTTATGTTCATTTTCTGGGCAAGGTGTCTTCATGAAAATTCTAGCCCCATGTCTTAAAATTCATCTTCAATTGGCCTAACACTAATTGGAGCTATATAACTCAACTTATAACCATCTAAGTGGACTGGACTCAAGCAGTCCAGAATTTCAGCTTATGACACACCACCAATCCATCAATTCCATTCCTCAATTCAACATAAATTGTTAACCAAAGTATGCAAATGACCATAATTAGGTCTTATAAATCTCAATTGATCAACATGTCACAAAACCTTAATTTTCCAAGAACCCTAATTCTTCCATTTTACTAATTTCATGCAAACTCATGCAAACTCAACTCATCAATCATATACATATCCTTAATCAAGCTAGAATCCATGTTCAATTAAATTGAAACACATCATGTCACACCCTACCCCTCGGTAAGGCATAACATGATCCCGTAGTATACCTAATGAATTACCAACTCCGTCTACTGATAACCCATCAAATACACTACAAGGGATTTTAAAAACTTTTCTTACTTCTTTTACCGTGGTGAGCACTATTTACAGGTATTAAAAACCTTTTTAAATTGTAGTGATAGAACTAACACATTTGAATTATTTGGAATTTCTGTAAAAATTTTGGCAGAGTGCCATCTGTATTTTGGATAAAACAGTTCTTCAGAAAACCTGTAAAAAGCACTTCAATAAATTTCCAAATCTCAACTTCAACATTTTTCTCAACCCAACACATTTCTCAAGTCAAATTCACAGTAATTTTTCAAGGACTGAGATAGAGAAAATATAATACAATTTTTACAAGTCAAAATATCTCATAATTTACTTTACAACTCCAATGTACAATTTTAATTTACAACTGCTCAAAACCAACAACAATATGTACATACAGTGAACATACATTACATTACAAAATACAAAATATTGGTATACTCATTATACCCGGTAGTCTCTCGCTGGAGGTACTAGCAGCCTAGTCTGCTGCCCTGTCTATCTGTCTACCTGCGACAGCAATAAAAAGCTATCGCTGAGACAATGTCTCAGTGGTGCACAACATTAACCAAATACAATTTTAAACACAATTCATAAGTCATGTAAATAGTGAATACTTAAAACTGTAGTTAAATTCAAGACAATAATGTCATAAGGAATTTAACACAATATTACAATAAGTCTCAGTAATCAAAACATAGCTAAATTCAAAAGACAGTGAATGTCAATAAGAATTTAAACTCATTTTGCAATCTTACAATATGCATCAATAAATCACACACAGATTTAATCATGTTCCAAAGTTCAATTCATCCCAAAAGCCAATAGCTAATGAGGTATTCAATTCATCCCAAAAGTTGATGACTAATGAGGAATAACATAGCTAGCTAGCAAAAATATGAGTACTCATTCTATTCGTCCTCAACAGGCACACACCTCAACACTTCAGCCAGAGAGGGAATTCAATTCATCCCATTAGACAAGCTAGCGAGGAATACAATTAATGTACATGATAGCTGTGGTTTCAAACCACCATGTTGCTTTTCAATCAATAAGTATCCATCAAATATCATTCAAACCATTTTTCACAATTTCACAACTTAAAACAATAATATGCAAATAGTCATAATTTATTTCAATTGAAAATAATTCAAAAGAAATAGTTGTTGTGCACAAACCTTTGATAACTGTCTCCGGATCTGGACTCAGTATTTCCTTCCCTTTTCCTGAGTCTTTGATAACTGAGAAACACAATTTGAAGTGTTTCAGTACAAAATTAAACTGTCTCTAATGATAATGTTCGATAAGTAATTCACTGAAGGTTATTATTTGCTCAATTACCTAATATACTGACCCTCGATGCGTTTTAGGTAAATTAGGTTTTGGTGTCCTTAATATGTCACATTTGATAGGGTTTTAGGGTTGGTACATTTTACCAAACTCATTTCCTTGTTTAGTGCATTTTCTTGCAATTTGCTGGGTTCCGAGATACTAGTTTGACCTAGCCGGACGACCTAGTTCCCTCGGTTTTCAGGTTTCGGTCAAAACTACAAACTTGTAGATCTATGTCTTATGGAACGCGGGGCAAAATTTTAGGTCAATCCGAGTTAATTAGACCAAGTTATGGTCATTACACTATTGCTGGTCAAATGGCATCAAATTAGGTCAATTTTAGGTCAATTTGGTCAACTTTGGTTCGGCCAGTTTTTGGACCCGAACTTGTGCAAGCTTTTTGACTTACATATGGTCATTTCTGGGCTTTGGTGTCTTCATAAGACTTGTAGGTATGGGTCTTAACTATTCATGGTTAAAATTTCAGGTCAATTGGACTTGTTTTGAGTGAGTTATGGCCTAAACACTAACTGCTGCCTAATTGGTCAAATTTCAGGCCTCAAATGTACTCAATCCGAATTGGTCATTTTTCATATCACCTTGCAAGCAGAATTTTGGTATGCTTTCTCAATGAAAATTGGCACATTTTGTGCCTAGTTTCACCTCCAATTGGTCTCATACCAATTGAGGTTACACATTTAAAGTTATTGACTAAATTGCATACTGCCTTTAATTACTTTGCTTATACATGTATCCATTACACATTTAATTGCTATATGTCCACTCCCCTTACAATTTCTGTTTTGGTACATTACCAAAAACCATATTCCACTTCACTTAAATGTCACTTTAGGCAGATTGCAATTATCCTCAATACACCAATTAAACTCACATTTACAAGTTCTAAGTACAATCACATATACCCTAAACATCACAAATTTTTACATACACTTACACAATCAATCTATACACATATCCATCAATTCTTAAGGTCAATATTCTGCCAATACCTTCATGAACATATACATTTATCCAAGAATCTCAAGGCTGCTGAAAACTTCCTCAACACCAAAGTATCCTACAATTCATCAATTTCCATCCAAGTGCAAAAATTACCATATACATATGGAATAATTTACTAGGATATTGAATCACCATAACCAACATAATTCCTCATCAAATATATGTACAAATATTTCATCAAATACATAACTCCATGGCTGTCCAAAATGAACATCTCAATAACTCTTCAAACCTAAAAATTTTTTTCACAAAACCAACACCCATAACATGTACACAAAATTTAACAAAGCAATCTTCAAAAATGTAAACTTACCTTATGGTTGGAACTTGCCAAACCTTGATTAAACTTCTTAAATTTGGTATCAAGCTCTTCCTTATGATGTGTAGACAAACTTTCATGAAGAACCCTAAGTGATTGGAGTTGAAATGGAGGAGTTAGGAGAGCTCATGCAAAACGGCAATGGTGGTTTCCTCACTTCTTCAATTCGGCTAGGTTTGGTGTTTTGGAGAAGATGAAGTTTCTGCTGGGTATAGTGGACTTACATCAGCACATTTTATTGTTTAATTAAATCATTAGTGGCCCACTCACACATTTAATCATTTAATAAGCTTAATTCTCACTTATTCCACATTAAACCCTTAATTCTTGTTATTTACTTTAGGTACCACCAAATTAATTTTTCATTTCATTTTCTAAGTGTAATATTATTTATTTTTAGTGGACATTTAGGTCAAAAGACAATTCGGGATGTCAAATGGCCATAATGCCCCTGTTCGGGTTGCATTCCCGATTTTTCGGTAACACCGGGTTTTGTCCATTTTTCGATTTCTCACTTTTCTTTGTACTAATTATTTAATTTTTCTTTGATCTTTCTAATGATATTTATTCTTTAATAAGGGTCTATTTAAGTCCTAAAAATGTTTTCTAGGGTTCCCCGCAGTCCAGGGCTAGCCAACGGTCCACGCCGTGACTTCCCGGTGCGGTCCCCCATCGCTAGGGTTCCCGGCTCGCTTAACTTGATCACATTTCTTTGCTATTATTTTTCCTTTGTTTTTCTTGTATTTTCTTTTCTTGTATTTCATTATTTTATGTCTTCTCACTCATATCGAAGTGCAGTTCTAGGCATCCTAGCTGTCCGGACAATACTGGTCACCGGAGCAGTAGAACGCACTACCGAACTTAGGGGTGTTACAATTCTCCCCCCCTTAAATAAATTTAGTCTTGAAATTTTACCTGGCATTAGTCTCTGAACAGCTGTGGGTGCTGTCTCCTCATATCCTCTTCACGTTCCCAAGTAGCTTCCTGGCCTGAATGATGGTTCCACAGCACTTTAACCAGGTGTATCTGTTTATTCCTCAGCTGCTTCACCTCATAAGCCAGAATTTCTATGGGTTCTTCCTCATATGAGAGGTATGGATTTACTTCAATCTCTTCAACTGATAGTACATGAGATGGGTCGGATCTGTACCTCCTTAACATGGACACATGGAAGACACTGTGTATCCTTGCTAGCTCTGGAGGTAATGCCAACCGATATGCCAGAGGACCCACTCTTTCCAGAACTTCATATGGTCCGATGAAACGAGGACTCGCTTCCCCTTTCGCCAAATCTCATAATCCTCTTCCAAGGAGAAACTTTGAGGAATACCTTATCACCCATCGTACTCAATATCTCTTCTTTCGGATCAACATAGGACTTCTGACGGTCTGATGCAGCCTTAAGTCTATCTCTGATCAATCTGATCTTTTCCTCTGTCTGCTGAACAATTTCTGGCCCAATCATCTTCCTTTCACCTACTTCATCCTAACATAAAGGAGTTCTGCACTTCCTGCCATACAATGCTTCATATGGAGGCATCCCAATGCTTGATTGGTAGTTGTTGTTATAAGCAAACTCAATCAAAGGCAAGTGTGTATCCCAACTACCTTCAAATTCAATCACACACGCTCGTAGCATATCCTCCAATATCTGGATAACCCTTTCAGATCGCCATCCGTCTGGGTGGAATCTTTGTCTTTGAAGTTCAATCTAGTTCCTAGGGCTCTCAAGACTACCCTAATCTAGAAGTGAACCTAGGATCTCTCGCTGACACAATTGATACCGCACTCCATGCAATTTTATAATCTCATATATGTACAATCCGCCAATCTTTCCGTGCTATAGTCCATCCGAATCGCAAAAAGTGAGCAGACTTGGTCAATCTGTCAACTATAACCCATACTGCATCATGACTACTCTGTGTCCTTGGAAGTCCTGTAACAAAATCCATAGTTATTCGTTCCCATTTCCACTCTAGTACTGACAAGGGATGTAACAAACCAGCTGGAACTTGATGTTCTGCCTTTACTTGCTGACAAGTTAGGCATTTGGAAACAAATTCAGCTATATCTCTCTTCATACCCATCCACCAGTAATGCTCTTTCAGCCCTCTGTACATTTTAGTTCCACCAGGGTACATAGCAAATGGAGACTCATGTGCTTCCTTCATAATGATTTGTCTCAATTCCACATTACTAGGAATGCACATTCTGCCCTGATGTAGCAATAAACCATCCTCTCTCACAGAGAATTCAGGTTTCTTGCCCTGCTGGACTTCCTTCAGTAGCTTCTGATACTTTTCATCACTCTGAGCAGCCATTCTGATCTGATCAATCAACACTGGCTGTACATGCCAAGCAACTACTGTCTGTCCCTCATCATCAATCTCTACACTGGCATGTTGTGCTTTCAACTCATATACCATGGACATGGGAGAAACTCTGAGACTTGCCATAGTCTTGCGACTTAAGGCGTCAGCCACTACATTTGCTTTCCCTAGCTGATAGTCTATTAAGCAATCATAATCTTTGATGAGTTCTAACCATCTCCTCTGCCTCAAATTCAATTCCTTCTGGGTGCCTAAGTACTTCAAGCTCTTGTGATTTGTGTAAATGTAACATTTCTCCCGATACAAATAGTGTCTCCAGATCTTCAGAGCAAAAACAATAGCTGCTAGCTCCAGATCATGTGTTGAGTAGTTCCTCTCATGCGGTTTCAGCTGGCGTGATGCATAAGCAATGACATTCCGATCTTGCATCAGTACACAGCCTAACTCATTGTGAGAAGCATCACTATAAACTGTGTATTCTTTACCCGGAGTAGGTAAAGTGAGAACTGGAGCTTCAGTCAAACACCTCTTCAACTCATCAAAACTTTGCTGGCATTTATCTGTCCACTGAAATTTTACATCTTTCCAAGCACTTGGTCAAGGAGAAGATAACATAGAAAACCCCTTCACAAACCGACGATAATATCCAATAGACCTAAAATGCGATTTCTGTGATGTTCTGGCGCTTCCAATTAAGGATAGCTTCTACCTTGCTGGAATCTACCTTGATCCCTTCAGCTGACACAACATGTCCCAAAAAGGAGGTTTCTTTCAACCAAAATTCACATTTCGACAACTTGGCGTATAGTTGTTTCTCCCTTAAAGTCTGCAGTACAATCCGCAGATGTCTGTCATGCTCTTCTACATTCCTTGAATATATCAAAATGTCATCAATAAACACCACCACAAATTGATCAAGATATGGTCTGAAGATAGTGTTCATCAAATCCATGAAAGCAGCTGGAGCATTTGTTAACCCGAATGGCATTACTAGAAACTCATAGTGACCATACCGAGTTCAAAGCGCTTTTGGAATACTCGCTCTTGCACCTTCAATCGATAATAACCGGATCGCAAATCAATTTTGGAGAATACAAATGCACCTTTCAATTGATCAAACAGATCATCAATGCGAGGCAATGGATATTCGTTTCTTTATTGTCACCTTATTCAACCGCCAGAGTCAATGCATAAGCGGAGAGTACCATCCTTCTTCTTAACAAACAACACTGGTGCTCCCCAAGGTGACACACTAGGGCGGATGAAGCCCTTTTCAAGTAGTTCTTGCAACTGTATCTTCAACTCCTTCAACTCTGCTGGTGCCATTTTGTATGGCGTTATGGAGATTGGATCCACACCAGGCATAACATTAATTTCAAACTGCACTTCTCTTTCCGGAGGTAATCCTGGCAATTCATCAGGAAACACATCTGGAAAGTCATGTACTGTAGGAATGTCCTTCAATGCTGGACTCCCCACTTGGGTGTCTACCACATTTGCCAAGTATGCTTCACACCCCTTTCTGATCATTTTTCTGGCTAGTGCAGCCGAAATGATGTTTGGTGGCAATAACTACCGCTCCCCCTGTATTACCACATCACTATACTGAGGAAGGCCAAAAGTGACTGTCTCCAGCCTACAGTCAATCATGGCATGATGCGTAGCTAACCAATCCATGCCCAAGATGATATCATAATCTCTGAAGGGCATTTCAATGAGATCAGACAGGAAAGTGTGTCCTTGGATCACCAAAGGACAATCTCTATACATTCTATTAACCCTAACTTCCTGTCCTAACGGACTTGTTACTAGCACCTCAAAGTCCATTTTTGTACATGGAACAGCAATGCAATCAATGATGCTAGCACTCACATAAGAATGGGTAGAGCCCGGATCAAATAACACAAACACATTTTGGTTAAAAGTTGAGAAGGTATCAGCCACAACATCAGATGTCTCAGCCTCTTCCCTCTGTCTCATGGCATACATTCTGACTGGAGCACTGTCTTGCTCTGATTGTTTCACTGTGCCTTGGCTGCCTGCTGGGTTACCTCTACCCCTGCCTCTACCTCTACTAGGTGGTTGTGAACTTCTGGTGACAGTGGCTCGAATCGACCCTTCCGCAGTAGTAGGAGGTGGTCCAACTCTGTGACTACCGGTGCCTCCTTGGCAAAATGTCCTGTGCCTCCACAGCTATAACAGCTCCAATAGCCTTATAGCATATCCCACCATGATTTTTCCACAAGTTTCACATTGGCGGGAGGGTAGGAACTTCTGCATCACGACTGGATAGGGAGGTCTCATCCCGAATATCTTCCCTACCCGATTTCTTGCCACCTCTTCCATGTCCCCATGGTTCTTCCTCTTTCCAAGAGGACCACCGAACTCGTTTCTACTAACTTTCCCTCTTTATCTGTCTTCTCCGATTTCTTTCTCTCGTGAGCGATTTGCACTCGATTCTTTCTAACGCTAGAGCTTGAGAAATAAGCTCAGAGAAGTTAGTGTGTTTGAAGTCGACTACTTGTAGTCTGATACTGGGCTTCAAGCCGGTTTCAAACCTCTTGCATCTCTCCCTGCTGGTAGAGAGTAGACTCACTGCATAATGGCTAAGGCGGAAAATTCCTTTCATACTCACCCACCGATCCGCCTGCTTTAGACTTAAGAACTCTTGCACTTCCGGTCTACATAAGCATCGTGACATATTTCGTCTCAATTCACGAGAAAGTCATTCCAGTCAAGATCGCAGTTCTACTGCATCGTGGGGAATGGTTTTCCACCAATCATAAGCATCCCCTACAATAAAGACACCGAGTATTCAAATCCGAGCTCCTCCTGCAATGCGGTTTCTTGAATACCCTATCCATCCTCTCTAACCACTGCTCACTTCTAGAGGATCTATCCCCTTTGAACTCAGTAGCCCCATATTTCATCAATTTATCATACCGCTGGTAGGAGATCGTGGTTGTACCATTGGTGTCAGATTGGGACTTGAGTAGGTACATTGCCACCATTTGTTGGAACATTGACCATCTCACGAGCGAATCGAGCAAGAAATCTGCAGATTACAGGGCCGGTGTCACAACCACTAACATTATGTAGGCCTGGGGCATCCCCTTGCACCTCAGCCTCAATAGATTGATCGACTGAACGATCACCCTCTTCCATATTCAATGCGAGGATTTTAGATCTCCTAAACCAATAACACAAGGAGATTTCCTCCCGTTAGTGCATATTTATAATGTAATGTACTGTATGTATCAAACAATGATATTGAGCAGTTGTACTATGAAGAAAGAATAATCAAATAACAGGTGAAAATAGAATTTAAAAACCTTGCTCTGATACCATTAAAACATGTCACACCCTACCCCTCGGTAAGGCATAACATGATCCCGTAGTATACATAATGAATTACCAACTCCGTCTACTGATAACCCATCAAATACACTACAAGGGATTTTAAAAACTTTTCTTACTTCTTTTACTGTGGTGAGCACTATTTACAGGTATTAAAAACCTTTTTAAATTGTAGTGATAGAACTAACACATTTGAATTATTTGGAATTTCTGTAAAAATTTTAGCAGAGTGCCATCTGTATTTTGGATAAAACAGTTCTTCAGAAAACCTGTAAAAAGTACTTCAATAAATTTCCAAATCTCAACTTCAACATTTTTCTCAACCCAACACATTTCTCAAGTCAAATTCACAGTAATTTTTCAAGGACTGAGATAGAGAAAATATAATACAATTTTTACAAGTCAAAATATCTCATAATTTACTTTACAACTCCAATGTACAATTTTAATTTACAACTGCTCAAAACCAACAACAATATGTACATACAATGAACATACATTACATTACAAAATACAAAATATTGGTATACTCATTATACCCGGTAGTCCGTACTAGCAGCCTAGTCTCACGCCTCGTCTATCATTCTGCCTACCGCGACAAGAATAAAGCTATCGCTGAGACAATGTCTCAGTGGTGCACAACATTAACCAAATACAATTTAAAACACAATTCATAAGTCATGTAAATAGTGGATACTTAAAACTGTAGTTAAATTCAAGACAATAATGTCATAAGGAATTTAACACAATATTACAATAAGTCTCAGTAATCAAAACATAGCTAAATTCAAAAGACAGTGAATGTCAATAAGAATTTAAACTCATTTTGCAATCTTACAATATGCATCAATAAATCACACACAGCTTTAATCATGTTCCAAAGTTCAATTCATCCCAAAAGCCAATAGCTAATGAGGTATTCAATTCATCCCAAAAGTCGATGACTAATGAGGAATAACATAGCTAGCTAGCAAAAATATGAGTACTCATTCTATTCGTCCTCAACAGGCACACACCTCAACACTTCAGCCAGAGAGGGAATTCAATTCATCCCACTAGACAAGCTAGCGAGGAATACAATCAATGTACATGATAGCTGTGGTTTCAAACCAATTATAGTTCTTTTCAATCAATAAGTATCCATCAAATATCATTCAAACCATTTTTCACAATTTCACAACTTAAAACAATAATATGCAAATAGTCATAATTTATTTCAATTGAAAATAATTCAAAAGAAATAGTTGTTGTACACAAACCTCTGATAACTATCTCCGAGTCTGGACTCAGTATTTCCTTCCCTTTTCCTGAGTGTTTGGTAACTGAGAAACACAATTTGAAGTGTTTCAGTACTAAATTAAACTATCTCTAACGATAATGTTCGATAAGTAATTCACTGAAGGTTATTATTTGCTCAATTACCTAATATATCGACCCTCGATGCGTTTTAGGTAAATTAGGTTTTGGTGTCCTTAATATGTCACATTCGATAGGGTTTTAGGGTTGGTACGTTTTACCAAACTCATTTCCTTGTTTAGTGCATTTTCTTGCAATTTGCTGGGTTCCGGGATACTAGTTTGACCTAGCCGGACGACCTAGTTCCCTCGGTTTTCGGGTTTCGGTCAAAACTACAAACTTGTAGATCTATGTCTTATGGAACGCGGGGCAAAATTTTAGGTCAATCCGAGTTCAGTAGACCAAGTTATGGTCATTACACTATTGCTGGTCAAATGGCATCAAATTAGGTCAATTTTAGGTCAATTTGGTCAACTTTGGTTCGGCCAGTTTTTGGACCCGAACTTGTGCAAGCTTTTTGACTTACATCTGGTCATTTCTGGGCTTTGGTGTCTTCATAAGACTTGTAGGTATGGGTCTTAACTATTCATGGTTAAAATTTCAGGTCAATTGGACCTGTTTTGAGTGAGTTATGGCCTAAACACTAACTGCTGCCCAATTGGTCAAATTTCAGGCCTCAAATGTACTCAATCCGAATTGGTCATTTTTCATATCACCTTGCAAGAAGAATTTTGGTATGCTTTCTCAATGAAAATTGGCACATTTTGTGCCTAGTTTCACCTCCAATTGGTCTCATACCAATTGAGGTTACACATTTAAAGTTATTGACTAAATTGCATACTGCCTTTAATTACTTTGCTTATACATGTATCCATTACACATTTAATTGCTATATGTCCACTCCCCTTACAATTTCTGTTTTGGTACATTACCAAAAACCATATTCCACTTCACTTAAATGTCACTTTGGGAAGATTGCAATTATCCTCAATACACCAATTAAACTCACATTTATAAGTTCTAAGTACAATCACATATACCCTAAACATCACAAATTTTTACATACACTTACACAATCAATCTATACACATATCCATCAATTCTCAAGGTCAATATTCTGCCAATACCTTCATGAACATATACATTTATCCAAGAATCTCAAGGCTGCCAAAAACTTCCTCAACACCAAAGTATCCTACAATTCATCAATTTCCATCCAAGTGCAAAAATTACCATATACATATATGGTAAAATTTTTCTCAACCCAACACATTTCTCAAGTCAAATTCACAGTAATTTTTCAAGGACTGAGATAGAGAAAATATAATACAATTTTTACAAGTCAAAATATCTCATAATTTACTTTACAACTCCAATGTACAATTTTAATTTACAACTGCTCAAAACCAACAACAATATGTACATACAGTGAACATACATTACATTACAAAATACAAAATATTGGTATACTCATTATACCCGGTAGTCCGTACTAGCAGCCTAGTCTGCTGCCCTGTCTATCTGTCTACCTGCGACAGCAATAAAAAGCTATCGCTGAGACAATGTCTCAGTGGTGCACAACATTAACCAAATACAATTTAAAACACAATTCATAAGTCATGTAAATAGTGGATACTTAAAACTGTAGTTAAATTCAAGACAATAATGTCATAAGGAATTTAACACAATATTACAATAAGTCTCAGTAATCAAAACATAGCTAAATTCAAAAGACAGTGAATGTCAATAAGAATTTAAACTCATTTTGCAATCTTACAATATGCATCAATAAATCACACACAGCTTTAATCATGTTCCAAAGTTCAATTCATCCCAAAAGCCAATAGCTAATGAGGTATTCAATTCATCCCAAAAGTCGATGACTAATGAGGAATAACATAGCTAGCTAGCAAAAATATGAGTACTCATTCTATTCGTCCTCAACAGGCACACACCTCAACACTTCAGCCAGAGAGGGAATTCAATTCATCCCACTAGACAAGCTAGCGAGGAATACAATCAATGTACATGATAGCTGTGGTTTCAAACCAATTATAGTGCTTTTCAATCAATAAGTATCCATCAAATATCATTCAAACCATTTTTCACAATTTCACAACTTAAAACAATAATATGCAAATAGTCATAATTTATTTCAATTGAAAATAATTCAAAAGAAATAGTTGTTGTACACAAACCTCTGATAACTATCTCCGAGTCTGGACTCAGTATTTCCTTCCCTTTTCCTGAGTGTTTGGTAACTGAGAAACACAATTTGAAGTGTTTCAGTACTAAATTAAACTATCTCTAACGATAATGTTCGATAAGTAATTCACTGAAGGTTATTATTTGCTCAATTACCTAATATATCGACCCTCGATGCGTTTTAGGTAAATTAGGTTTTGGTGTCCTTAATATGTCACATTCGATAGGGTTTTAGGGTTGGTACGTTTTACCAAACTCATTTCCTTGTTTAGTGCATTTTCTTGCAATTTGCTGGGTTCCGGGATACTAGTTTGACCTAGCCGGACGACCTAGTTCCCTCGGTTTTCGGGTTTCGGTCAAAACTACAAACTTGTAGATCTATGTCTTATGGAACGCGGGGCAAAATTTTAGGTCAATCCGAGTTCAGTAGACCAAGTTATGGTCATTACACTATTGCTGGTCAAATGGCATCAAATTAGGTCAATTTT
The DNA here is from genome assembly GCF_030052815.1 of Hevea brasiliensis. NCBI lineage: Eukaryota > Viridiplantae > Streptophyta > Magnoliopsida > Malpighiales > Euphorbiaceae > Hevea > Hevea brasiliensis. The sequence continues at coordinate 86,582,442 of NC_079495.1, forward strand.
AGGTCAATTTGGTCAACTTTGGTTCGGCCAGTTTTTGGACCCGAACTTGTGCAAGCTTTTTGACTTACATCTGGTCATTTCTGGGCTTTGGTGTCTTCATAAGACTTGTAGGTATGGGTCTTAACTATTCATGGTTAAAATTTCAGGTCAATTGGACCTGTTTTGAGTGAGTTATGGCCTAAACACTAACTGCTGCCCAATTGGTCAAATTTCAGGCCTCAAATGTACTCAATCCGAATTGGTCATTTTTTATATCACCTTGCAAGAAGAATTTTGGTATGCTTTCTCAATGAAAATTGGCACATTTTGTGCCTAGTTTCACCTCCAATTGGTCTCATACCAATTGAGGTTACACATTTAAAGTTATTGACTAAATTGCATACTGCATTTAATTACTTTGCTTATACATGTATCCATTACACATTTAATTGCTATATGTCCACTCCCCTTACAATTTCTGTTTTGGTACATTACCAAAAACCATATTCCACTTCACTTAAATGTCACTTTGGGAAGATTGCAATTATCCTCAATACACCAATTAAACTCACATTTATAAGTTCTAAGTACAATCACATATACCCTAAACATCACAAATTTTTACATACACTTACACAATCAATCTATACACATATCCATCAATTCTCAAGGTCAATATTCTGCCAATACCTTCATGAACATATACATTTATCCAAGAATCTCAAGGCTGCCAAAAACTTCCTCAACACCAAAGTATCCTACAATTCATCAATTTCCATCCAAGTGCAAAAATTACCATATACATATGGAATAATTTACTAGGATATTGAATCACCATAACCAACATAATTCATCATCAAATATATGTACAAATATTTCATCAAATACATAACTCCATGGCTGTCCAAAATGAACATCTCAATAACTCTTCAAACCTAAAAATTTTCTTTACAAAACCAACACCCATAACATGTACACAAAGTTTAACAAAGCAATCTTCAAAAATGTAAACTTACCTTATGGTTGGAACTTGCCAAACCTTGATTAAACTTCTTAAATTTGGTATCAAGCTCTTCCTTATGATGTGTAGACAAACTTTCATGAAGAACCCTAAGTGATTGGAGTTGAAATGGAGGAGTTAGGAGAGCTCATGCAAAACGGCAATGGTAGTTTCCTCACTTCTTCAATTCGGCTAGGTTTGGTGTTTTGGAGAAGATGAAGTTTCTGCTGGGTATAGTGGACTTACATCAGCACATTTTATTGTTTAATTAAATCATTAGTGGCCCACTCACTCATTTAATCATTTAATAAGCTTAATTCTCACTTATTCCACATTAAACCCTCAATTCTTGTTATTTACTTTAGGTACCACCAAATTAATTTTTCATTTCATTTTCTAAGTGTAATATTATTTATTTTTAGTGGACATTTAGGTCAAAAGACAATTCGGGATGTCAAATGACCATAATGCCCATGTTCGGGTTGCATTCCCGATTTTTCGGTAACACCGGGTTTTGTCCATTTTTCGATTTCTCACTTTTCTTTGTACTAATTATTTAATTTTTCTTTGATCTTTCTAATGATATTTATTCTTCAATAAGGGTCTATTTAAGTCCTAAAAATGTTTTCTAGGGTTCCCGCAGTCCAGGGCTAGTCAACGGTCCACGCCGTGACTTCCCGGTGTGGTCCCCCATCGCTAGGGTTCCCGGCTCGCTTAACTTGATCACATTTCTTTGCTATTATTTTTCCTTTGTTTTTCTTGTATTTTCTTTTCATGTATTTCATTATTTTATTTCTTCTCACTCATATCGAAGTGTAGTTCTAGGCATCCTAGCTGTCCGGACAACACTGGTCACTGGAGCAGCAGAACGCACTACCGAACTTAGGGGTGTTACACATCAAAACCTTAATACCCCATGGCTGGCCGAAATTCTATCTTCCCATTCAACCTAATTTCTTGCATTTTCTTAATTTAATTTTCCTATAATTTACCTCAATTCAATGATTACATAAGAATTTAAGTGTGTGGGAAAGCTTACCTTGTTGACCAGATTTTGTGTCTCCCAAAATCTTCAATTTCTTTAATTTAATTCTCTGAATCTTTTACCCAATCTTGATTATCAAGTTCTTGTTAAAGGGGTTATGAAATTTATGGGCTAAAACTAGGGTTTTAGGAGCTTTATATATTCATTAATAGAGGAATTTGGGAGAGGTAGAGAGGAAAGTGGAGCCGGCAGGTTTTTGCAAGAAGAAGACATTTATTTGATTTTAATTTTTGGTCCTTATTTATTGATAATTATCCCTACATTTAGTGAATTAAAAATTATAATATTAATTGTGTCATGTTACATCATGCTTATATCATAAAGCATTAAAAATAAAAATTTCTTTTCTTTTTCTTTTCTTTTCGTACACCTCTTCATTTTTTTAATATCTTTTTCAATATTTTAATTTCATACATTTTAATGGACATTTAGATCAAAGTCACCTCTAAGGGTGAATTGACCAAAATGCCCCTCATCGGTTATAATCCATCTTTTTAATAATGCTTGATAGCTCCTTGAGTTCTGATTTACTTATTTGAGTTTGTTCTCTTTTCTTTTCTATGATTTTCACATTTCCAATAGTTTCACAATTATCCCTTGGCCTAGGATGTCATGGGATCCCACACGAATTTAGGGTTGCAACTGAGCTCGCAGCCACTTCCCAGGGTGGTCACCCATCGACGGGACCTTAGCTCATTTAACCGATTTAGGCTTTATTTCACTTATTTCCTTCCTACTTCATTTGATCTTTATCGAATTTATTTATGGCTTATTTATGTGGCTTAGGTATGGTTCTAGACATTCTAGCTGTCCGGACAGATACTAGTCACCGAAAAAGTAGAATGTACGAATTACTTAATATCGGGGTGTTACACTACAGATAGGGAAAATGTAAATATATAAACTCATATTTGGATAGGTGAGACATGAAATTAAACTGAATCTGAAAACCTTCAAAATGCAAAAGTTGGCATATTAGAGTTTGAATAAAGGAAAAACATTTTAACACATAAACTTGAAAAGTTAATAAACATAGAAATAAATTACCTAGATACATAAAAAGTTTTAAAATCTTAAAATCAACATGGAATTTGAGTCTAGAATCAACATGAACCTTAAGTTCGGAGGTTGATAACAAGGAAAAATAACTTGCAAGTAATTAAAATCAACATAGGTCTTGAGTCTAGAGGTTGATAATAGAAAAATTAAAATCAACTTGAATCTTGAATACAGAGGTTGATAACAAGAAATTAAAATGCTAAAATTAAAATCAACATGGATCTTGAGTCAAGAGGTTGAAGACAAGAAAATAAAATTGCAAGAATTAAAAATTAAATTGGATCTTGAATCCAGAGGTTGATAATAAGAAATTAAATGTTGAAATTAAAAATCAACTTGGATTCTAAATCCAGAGGTTGATAACTAAAAAGTAAATCGTAAGAAATTAAAATCAACTTGGACCTTGAATCCAGAGATTGATGATAGGAAATTAAATGCTGAAAATTAAAATCAATATGAATCTTGAATCCAAAGGTTGATAACTGAAAGTAAATGCTGAAAATTAAAATCAACATGGATCTTGAATCTAGAGGTTGATGACAGAAAATTAAATACTGAAAATTAAAATTAACATGAATCTTGAATCCAGAGGTTAATGACTGAAAAGTAAATTGCAAGAAATTAAAATCAACTTGGATCTTGAATCCAGAAGTTGATGACAAGAAATTAAATACTAAAAATTAAAATTAACATGGTTCTTGAATCCAGAGGTTGATAACTAAAAAGTAAATGCTGAAAATTAAAATCTACATAGATCTTGAATCCAGAGGTTGATGACAAAAAATTAAATGTTGAAAATTAAAATCAACATGGATCTTGAATCCATGTTGATGACTGAAAAGTAAATTGCAAGAAATTAAAAATCAACTTGGATCTTAAATCCAGAGGCTGATAACTGAAAGGTAAATTACTGGAAATTAAAATTAACTTGGATCTTGAATCTAGAGGTTGATGACAAGAAATTAGATGCTGAAAATTAAAATCAACATGGATCTTGAATCCAGAGGTTGACAACTGAAAAGTAAATTGCAAGAAATTAAAAATTAACTTGAATCTTGAATCCAGAGGTTGATAACTAAAAAGTAAATTACTGAAAATTAAAATCAACTTAGATCTAGAATCCAGAGGTTGATGATAGGAAATTAAGTACTGAAAACTAAAATCAATATGGATCTTGAATCCAAAGGTTGATAACTGAAAATTGCAAGAGATTAAAAATCAACTTGGATCTTGAAATTAAAGTGCAGGAAAATTAAATTGCACAAATTGATGCTTAAGAACAAATGGATGGCCATTATATCTAAACTAATAATTTTATTTTGAATTCTGTGAGTATTTAATTATCTGCTACTTAATAGGTAAATTTTTCATAAATTCAATTATGAAAGATTTAAAGCTTAATCTTCAAAGCAAATGTGGTAAGAGACTCTACTCGAGTCAAAAGTTTACTTAACCATGAGCTTAAAGTTGAGAATTTAAGTAGAGAAGTAAGAGTAATTGCAAAGACAAGGCATTTCATTCTACCCCGTTCTACTTTTTCTTTCATTCTTCTTCCTAAAAGTCAATGAATGGTTTTTGAAGAATGGCCTCAACTTGCTTTTTATTTGTTAAGAGGGCCTTTTTAGGTTTTCACTCCTCTTTTTTTTTTTTGATAACTCACTTTTTCAGAATGCCCTCTTGGGTTTTCATCCTTTACTCATTTTGCAGAAGGCATCCTTTCGGGTTTTTACCTTCTTTCCCTCATTTTGCTAGGAGCACCCTTTCGGATTTTCACTCCCACGATTTTTTCTTTTTTTTCCTTCTTTTTTTTTCTTTTTTTTTTTTTTCGAATTTTGATTCCCAGCTTCCCATATCAATAGGTTGTGTGTTCACCGCTTAGTCATTCCTTACAATTCTCAAAGCAATGCATATAAAGTTACCTGTGTTTAAATTCTTAACTCATGATAAAGCATTAACAAGTTATCAATGCATGTTCCAAGGTAAATGGGCTAATGGAATATGAGAAAAATAACATAGATATGGTTTTCAATAACAAAGAATAAGAATACATGGAAGGTATAAAATTTGGAAGAAAGAGAAATCTCATAAATTCCTTCATTAACTTTTCTGGACCTTTCACTGCCCCAAATACTAGTAATCCGAGAAGAATCCCTGTGCCATGGTCACTTGTTGCCTTTCGTCTTTATTCCATTGACTATCCTTGTCACTCCATTTCACATTCTCAATAAGGCTTCATGTTGCTAAAAGCGTCTTTTCAGGTTTTCATTCCTATGTTTTTTTCTTTTTTTGAGTTTGTTTTGTTTTTCTTTTCTTTTTTTCTTTCTTTTATTTTTCTTCTTTTTTTTTCTCACTCTTTTAGGATGCCTTTTCGGGTTTCATCCTTCACTCATTTCAAAGAAGGCTCCCTTGCAGGTTTTCTCATTCTTTCACTCATTTTGCTAGGATCGCCTTTTCGGGTTTTCACTCCTACATTTTTCTTTTCTTTTCTCTCTTTTTTTTTTTTTTTTTTAAGTTTGAGTCCCACACCTTTGGTAGTATTTTTCTTCGATGCAAGATCTCCTGGTTGGAGCTCCCGAGATCGTACATTATTATTCAAGCGCCCTGGCCATTCTTCTTTAGTATAACTGTCCATGGCAGACTGCTGCTAACCTGATCGAATCTTATTTTGACCTATTTGGTTTCATCCAACTCTGCCTCCACTAAGATTTGCAAAGAAGGAATTTCCACCTCGATTGGCAAAATTACTTCCATGCCATACACTAACGAATATGGAATTGCCCCAGTCGATGTTCTTATTGTTGTTTGATAAGCATGGAGGGCAAATGGAAGCATATCATACCGATCTTTGTAAGTGACAGTCATCTTGTTTATCATTCATTTGAGATTCTTATTTGCAGCTTCTATAGCTCTATTCATTTGGGGCCGATAAGGTGATGAATTAAGATGAATTACCCCAAAGGCTTCCAATGACATCGATGCCTCACATTGTAAACGGCCATAGGGTTACCAAATTCAAAAAATTGGATGGCGTTGGATGTTTATCTAGTCAGCATATATCTAGCACTTGTGACACTTTCAAACATATTCAATACAATTTCTCCTTCCAAAGCAGTCCAATAGTATCTCCGTCGTAAGATTTTCTTGGCCATCATGAGTTCGTTAGCATGCGTGGCATAGTTCCTCTTCATCAGAATCACTAGTATCCAGGACAATTATTGGTCTTTCAAAGTTAACTTGAGCAATATTAGAGTTGATTGAATCATTATGGTTTGGTTGATCATTATTCCTGAAGAAAATAGAAATGGGGCAATTAAAAGAGTAGAATTTTATTAAGTGGTTTTATTAAGCAAAGAAAAGGCTAAACAAAAAGAAGTAACTAGATATGAAATTTTGGAAAAATGTGCTATTAATTTATTAATGCTTAATCATGAGAAAATGTCCATTCATAGTTCCACTTGACACCATGACAATGTCGACACCATATTTTGGCCGATCCCCAGAATTAATAAACTCTGAAACCGATCCCCAGTACTAAATCTCTTTGTGCTAGATAACCACATTTCCGATCTCTCCTCACAAGGAATTGAATCAATGCTAAGTCCTCACATCAGTCAAGGCTTTACCGGTCTATTAAATCACTCACCGATCTCAAACCCATTATCGAATCTCCTGACCAGTCAAGTATATTCCTGATCTCTGTTGACAAACGAAATGAACTGACACTAGATCTTTTCTTACCAGTTTTATTGCCGATCTCCCTTTCAAAAGTTTAAGAATAATCAAAGGTTCCGTTCCGGTTTAAGGATGATTCCGATCTTAAATGTTCAAGCCAAAATTCTAATTTTAATCAAGTTCCGTTTAGCGTTGGTTCTCTACTGATCTTATGCTCATTATGTCTTCCGATCTCTCACACTTGGGTTGATAATCACTTTCAGTTCTTTCAAGATACTCAAACAATCAAGTGTTTAATAATTTAGAAATGTTCCGATCACAACCATTCATCGAACAAAAGAGGCATTCCATTTCATTTCATTTCAAAATTTGTACAAGTTATTCAGCTGGAGGATCACCTCCAGCCTGATCTACATTTTGTCCATCTTCTCCCTCACCCTCAGCCTCCTCCTCACTATCCTCACCCTCGCCTCAGGGAGCCAGGTCGCCCATCCAAGAGAAGTCCTCCTCTGGGTAACGCTTCTGGAGCTCGGCCAAGAGATCCTTGTGAGCATTCACATAAGCACCGGCTATTCCTGTCACCATCTCTTCATCTTTTGCTTTAAGCTCCTCAGTAAGGTGAGCAACCCGAGCAGCTTCGTTGGCCCGGAGCATCTGGACTTCTCCAAGAGCACGATCCTTTTCAGCCAGGACATGAACCTGTTCGGCCAGCTTATCCTCATAGTACTTCATACGCCCCTCAATTTGAGATATGTAATCCTGAGCGGATGAGAGTTGGGATCGGAGGGATGCCACTTCTTGACTCTTCTTCTCGACCTCCTTACCCAGTCGGTGAGCCTTTTCCCGGACTATGTGCTGGTTCACCAGGGACTCTACATTCAGGCTCATGGATCGGGTCAGAATGTCGTCGAGATTGTCCGGAGACAGTCGGTCCCGATCCTCCCGAAGGCAGATGGAAGACCCCAAGACTTTGGCAAAACCTGGGTTCTCCCGAACAGTCCGGTTTTTCTCTAGGGAAGCGATTAGCACTTGAGCGCCACGAGGAGGGGGCCTCGCAGAAGGTTGAGAAGGACCCCCTTCTGTGCTTGGAGCAACTGGAGGAAGTGGAGGTGGCTCTTCTCGTCGAGGAGGAGATCGGACAGCTTCTGCGATCGGCGGTCCCGAAGGTCGAGGCGGGCCTCTTTGTATCTCCCCAGGTTCATGGCCGGGTGTTTGAAGCAATTCCGAACGCTTCATCTCTTTTATCTTCCGGGAAATCTCTCTTTCTTTCTTCCGCTTCTTGGAACCCTCACCACCCGCCATACCTGCACAAAGAAGAGACCAGTGAGATCGCTAAGGTCCTGAGATCTGAGATGTAGAAAGTACCAATGCCGAGGTTAGAGAACGGAAGCTCGCGATCTTGGCTAGTGATCAGCTGTATAGTCCAATGATGCAGCTCGGCAGTCACCGCATCTAAACAGGAGAACTTCTCCCTAGCCGCTTGATCTTTCAGTTCCATCACCACGGCTCCCTCTTCCCTATTCAGAGTGAGATGCTTCGGAATCAAGGGCCCCTGGTGCCACGGCTACGGGGAAGCCCTCAAAGCGATTCGGATTTTGCTCCTCGAGAATGAAGCGGTTCTTCCAATTCTTAAGGGAGGAGGCGGTCGGTAAGAGCCCACAATGAGGCTTACTGAAAGAACGATGCTCGTCGTCCTTTCGGTGAGTTAGCACTGTCTTGATTCGGCGAACACCTTAGCCGTAGGACTGATTCCCTTAGCTCGGCACATGCCTCGGAAGGCTACTAAGATCCGCCACGAGTTTGGGTGAATTTGTGCAATTCACACTCGGTGAAATTTTAAGACCTATTTGAAGAAGTCGTACAGATGGAACGTAAGACCGGCCTTTAATTGTTCTTCATAGACCATGATCATATCGTTTTCTTGAAGAAGTGATCGCACGAAGATCGCCGTGGCATTTAATTAGCTCGTCAGTCGGGCGAATGTTGTATTCTTGGTGAGCATTGCGGTCGGTTTCTTGAAGGACCGATGGCGGCTCGTCGAGGAGGTTCTCTCTCCACTGAAGATGGCGCATGCCTTGATAATGTCGCTTGTCCCGGTGAGCGGAGACCCTAGGAGGTTCAGTCGCGCTTGGCCTGACTACCTCTACCTCATCGGATGACCACGAAAACTGAATAGAAGGAGGGCTCGTAGCTCTCTGACCTTCGGCACCGCTCATTTTCAAAGGAAATAAAGATTTTAAACTAAAAGAAAGATCAAAGCCCTTACTGGAGTTTGATCGGTGTCGGAGGAACTTGAGAAAATGAGAGGATTTGGGGTTGTTCGAGAGACTAGAAATGACATAAGAGAAGCGAATGGTGGCCCCTCCTCTATTTATACTCATCCGAGCATTTAATGCTCACTCTGTCTAAGCGGCGCATCGGTTAGAGATTCGCCATTGGTATTTGACATTTCCCAAGAATATTCTAGATACCTCACAAAGAGATCGGCTAGGTAAGGATCGGCGGATTAAAGGGATATTTTGAATTGCGATCGGATAAGTGTCATTCGGGTAAAGAACGATCGGATAATCACATTAGAGATCGGAAAATAATCAATGCAATAATAATAAGATGATAATCGACAAAATAAAGTCTTTATTTTCAAAAGATCGGATTATATCATTTGGGCGATCTCTAAGGATCGGACTACATTAAAATTGGATTACATCATTTCTGTGATCTCTAGAGATCGGATTACATTGAAAACAAAATACATCATTTGGGCGATCTCTAGGGACCGGAATGTCACATTGTGGTGATCAAAGGGTGTCACCGAGCGAGCAGAACTGTCGGAACACCCAATGTGGAGGAAAGCATTGTCGGAACACCCAATGTGGTGAGAAGCGAATAAACTTGGAAGAGCAACCGTCAAGTCGGCGGAACATCGACAATTTGCTCGGCCAAAATCGGTTCGCCGATTATGCGATTGAACGACTCGAGATCGGCTGTAGAAGTCGCAATCGGTCGGTTAATTGATTGATTCTCTCACCATCATCGGATAAGGTCATCACGATTATTCGATCACCAGGTTTATGAGTTTTGATCGGGAATAAAAAGGTCCATCGAAAAGATCAAAAACCACAATCTGCGGAACAACGGTCGGAGCATTTGCGGAATAACTAGAATAGTAAATTAAACAACAAAAGAGGAAAATCGGACGGAGAAAGTTTTTGGGTCAGGGGGTATATATAGGGGGAAATCAAGCATTTATTGCTTAGTAGCTCAAAGCGGATGCTTGGGAATCGAGGAATTAATGCTTTGGCCGGACCGGGCACTGGTTAAGGAAGTATTGGAATAATAGAGATCGGAAGAGGAGATCGGTATGAAAGATCGGAGAAGGACCATGTTAAGAAGGTCGGAAAGGAAGAGAAGCGAGAAAGCGAAAGGGCACCTGCCATCACCATAATCGAGCCAAGGTAGTTAAAGCATTGCGGTAAAATCTCAACCGCACGCCCGAATCGCCCACATTTACGACATGCGTCGTCGGGGCGACCTTGTACATCCTAATCTCCACCGTTGATCCAACTTGAGGGCGAGCCGAGCCCTTGGATCAAAGAAGAAGGCGACAAAACCAGCGCCTTTCACTCCTAGCCCTTGGATCGCCGGACAAGAGAATTTGGGGCGTCAGTTAGAGGAGGAAGAAGACAAATATTACGAAATGGATCTCGGCGTGCATTACGATTCTCTTTAATTCTTGAGCTTAGGATTATGTCCTTTGAAATCTTGACCCTCCATCTCCCTTAGGATAGATCCTGACCCTTCAAGGGGAACACCCGATCCCTATAAATACTTGCATGAAAAACTGTTCAAGGGACGGAAAAAAAAGATAGAAAAAAGGCAGTGACCATAGTGGAAGAACTCTGAAACTTAATTCAGTTCGTTACTCTGCTATTTTAGCTTTCATAAGAAAAAATTTGGAAACCAGTTTTCTGAAGTGTTTTCTTGCAAAGGGATTTTTGAATACTGAAATTCTTCATTTTCATTCCGTTCATTATCCTGTGACACTCTCACCTTTTGTCTTTGTTATCTTCTATTTCCATTAATATTGTCCAAGTTCAACTCCATTCAAGATTGGTTATTTTGTCCTGTTTACATTTTAACAAAGAATCCTTCATTTCGAGGCGAACCTTAGTCCTCGGCTATCAACACTGATCTGTTACATTCTGTGAGTCCATAGTTAGTTTAGTAGATTCGACTCCCTACAGGTGAGTGCTATATCGTTATTTTATCAAATGTTCTTCTTTATTCATGTATTTCATTTATTCTTTTTCTGTTTGTAATTTTCACCAAGTTTATATTATATTTTAAACACGGAGGCAGTCATTCTCGAGTTTACTTCTTTGTTAATCAGTTTATTCTTTGATTTATCTTCATTACTTCTTATACAGAGTTACGGTCGAATAGCGTAGAAGTAACTAAACAAAATGTAGGTAACGGCAACTTAAAAGTCCTTTTATAATGATAAAAGGTCTAAATAATAAGACAGGGAAATAGTGAAGCCAAATCACGAGGAAATTTCAATAGGTCATTAGGCAAGATGTCATAAGACAAAATGAAACCAAACCTTGGATAACTAAATAGAATAGATCGGGCATTAATAAGTATTGGTAAGGCGACCACATGGGAGGTCGGTACATTCAGTCTAGTATCCCCCGTCTAGTCACAAAGTATCAATTAGCTAAAAGAAGCCTTATCCCCAGCACCTTTGAATGCCAGAATCCTTAGCTTTAAGACATGTAGCTAAAATTAAGATTCGAGAGATCGGAAAAGTCCCTTTTAGGCCCCTGTTAATTTAAAAGAGATCGGAGGAGAGTTCTTATCCGATTCTCAACTTAAAATTCCAATAGACATTTAAAAGAGATCGGAGGAGAGTTCTTATCCGATTCTCAGCTCAAAATTTTTAATAAGTACTTAAAAGAGATCGAAGGAGAGTTCTTATCCGTTTCTCGATCTAAAATTTCCATAAACATTTAAAAGGAGATCGGAGGAGAGTTCTTATCCGATCTTCGAGCTAAAATTTTAATAAATACTTAAAGGAGATCTGAGAAGAGTTCTTATCCGATTCTCAATCCTAAAACTTTAAATACTTCAAAAGAGGTCGGAGGAGGGTTCTTATCCGATCTCCAATCAGAATTTTAATAAATATTTAAAAGAGATCGGAGGAGAGTCCTTATCCGATTCTCACACCAAATTTTAACCTGTGCGCAAAAATAATCCCAAAACCAAAAATGATATGCGATGTCAATTCACTGAGGTTGTCTCATTTACTTATGTATCTGGGTAATCCAAATTTAGTGAAAAATCAAATATTCCTTTGGTCAAAAGGATTAACATTCCCATTCAAGCCTTCCTAACTAATGCAAAGTTAAATCTACTTACCCTTATTAAGGGACGAGGCGGGGTGCCTAACACCTTCCCCACCCGTTTACGGACCCCGAACCTAGAATCTCATCCTTGAAGTGGTTTCATTTCAATTTATCTTCATAAACGGTTTTCTTTAATTTCCCTCAAAATTAAAGTGGCGACTCCTCACTCTTTTCCACTTCGGTGAGGGTTCGTTCAGGCGACCGCAAAATCCCTTGCGACAGCTTGGCGACTCCACTGGGGATTCTTGAGATTTAACCCCGGTCTAGAGGTCCAAAAGTAGATTTAATTTTTCAATCAAATTACCTGATAATATTTTATGTGTTAATTTTTGTCTATTCCTACTAACTGTTCCACTTGTTTTGCTTGTTTTGCTTGTTTTATTCCCTACAGTGCCCTCCGTTTTAAAAAAAAGGAAAAAGGAAAAATGGGAAGAATAAAATCCCCCTGAAATGGGAAGAGGTAAAGGTGTCCCTGCACACACTGAACACTCACACGATGTCCTCACACACTTGACCCTATGCAGGGCTTTCTTACCCTTTTAGGAAAGTAGGAGGGTCATGTAGCGGTGCAGTGGGTTTTACCCGTTAGTATCCGTGAAGGCTTACGCTCAAATTGAAACTCGTTCTACCCCTTTGTGATACTCGTGGAATTTTCCGATAATATCATGGTTATAGAATGGGGCTCTCTTTATTCTGATGGGGGCAATTTGGGAACCTGTGGCTTTTAGAAAATTAGACCTTGAGCTAAACTATCACAATAGCTGAAAGCCGTAGTAAGCTATCTTATAAGATAGAACTATTCAATTAGGTAGCACTCATCCGGTATCAGGAATCTCCTATGTTAGGACAAAGGGACATACTTACTCTTACCTATTACATTTATTTTACTTTGTTCTTACTTTTAAGGGTAATCTTGAATTATATCGTTAAGAAAACCTGCACATTTTCCTACTCTGATAAATGTGTGGGTACCACTCTGCCAACAATATAATACAAGATTACCTGAATTTATCCTACTAACGAGTTTTTCCACAGGCATCACCTAACCAAAAGTCTGTAAAAAGGATAGGCATCATTTTTATCATGGCATCCTCGAGTCAGTCGGCAGAAGAAGTTCAGAATGCTAAACTTTGGTCCAAATCAACTCATACCCCATTACCCCCACAAAATGATGTTTCCAAGGCACATGCTAGCTTACTGCCTTCATGGGATCTGAATAAAATCGAGGTCGAATGAAACGACCTCGAGTGCATCTAATGGTTGGAGGTCGCTTCTGATCAGTCAAGGCGCGATTTGAAAGAAATGCGGAAGATTGCAACCCTTATGCGAGTCAAGGTCCAAATCCGGCATTAAAGGCCATCTTTGTCGATTTGGAGTCCTAAGTGCAGGGTATTCTCTTTCAATGACATTGATCTGATTCCCACTATGGAAGAATATCGGGCATTACTAGAGATTCCTTATTCAACACAGAATCGGATCTACCTACACCTTGAGCATGGCGGACACGGAAGCGATTAACACATTTGTTGGGTATTCCTTCGGAGGAGGCAAAGTCAAAAGAAAGCATCAAAGGGAACACGCATGGATGGATGCTGGACCTACCTCGAGAAGCGGTTAGATCAATACCTCGAGAAAGCGGTGGGATCAAGCTTGATGCACTCGCATTAGGAATCTATGGCCTGATTTTGTTCTCGGGCCCATTAGGAATCATAACCTGCAGCACGGTGGAAGTATTCTGGGCAGTAGAAAGGCAGGAGGTCAATCCGATACCGGCAATTCTTGTAGAGACCTTATTAACCCTTACCTACTGCAGACAACAGGGCAAAGGGTCCATTAAGTGTTGTTCTCAATTGTTATATCTCTGGATTATCAGTCACATATGTCCTGTGGAGACAAAGGGATTGACTTGGTACCTTGACGACCTCCCATCGAGAAGATGACCGGTTAATGTCGGTCAGAAGAATGAACAGCAGTGGCGGGAACAGATTTTGATTTTCAATAGCCATGATTATTGTTGGAGGAAGCTGTGGGTGTCAGGCCAATCCATTTTGATCAACACGGGAGGTAATCAGTCGGTGTCCCTAATCGGAGTAACCGGATACACAAGTTACACTCCGGCATTGGTAATGAGGCAGTTTGGCTCAACACAGTCCAGAATCGACATTGAAGAATATCACCAAGGTCATTTCTACCATGAGCTCAAGGAAGAGAAAGGGTTGAAAATGGCTCGCAGATCTTGGGAAAACATCTCTCTGATGGAAAGGTCGCCTAAAGGTTCAAGTGCCACACGCGATTATCTTGAATGGAGGGCTGGCAGGGACCGAGAACACTCAACTGTAGAATTCGAAGACAGCGACCCTCGCCGGAACGTCCTATTAGAAGAAGTTGATAGCCATTTGATAAACTCACTACGAAAGGCAAACACCGAAAACTCGCAACTGCAAGAACAAATAAAACAGTTGGAGGACAAACAACAGATTCTCAAGAGGAAAGTAAGAAGGCTCAGGGAAGAGGCAAGGGCCGAAAAGATGGGTTTTGAAGAGCAAGAGATACGGTGGGAAAAGGAAAAAAACTCTCTCCACGTGTAATGAAAGAAGTAGAAGCACAGAATAATAAGCTTCAGGAAAAAATGAAATACCAAGAGATACTCATTGAAGAGTATAAATAAGAAAACAAAAAGAAGAAGCTCGAATTGAAAGAACAGGCATTACTCATTAACGATATTACGAAGAGTGTCTTGAGAAAGGAAAGAGAAGGAAAAACAAGCTGCTCTCTATCAAGAGCTGAAAGAGAACGTTGACCAGCTGGAGAGAACGATAGCACAGGGAAAACAAGAGCTATTACCTGAATCCGAGTATGCTCTGAAAGCATTCAACCCTGCCAAACAAGAAGAAAGGATATATGAGTATCTCAGAAAATGCCATCTCATTATAAAGAACCTCCCAGAGCCTAGGCCGATGTAAAGAATATACGATTATGAATTATTGATTAATGAAATGATTTTGGACAATTGTTTAGAAAATTTGTGAATGAATAATATGACTCCCGTAGGAACTTCCTCGCTAGGGTTATGTGAAAAATTGAGTGCGCTATATGGACAGGTATCATAAATGCGCATTCAATCCAGTCATTCACGGTCAGAATATTGAACGATACCATGATAAAGTTAATGCAATCATCCTTTAGCAGATTTCATTCTGGCTTCCAAACGCCACTATATCCTTCGTCCGAACCAGGACTTTTAGTTTTTTTACAAAATTCGAAATTCATTAAAACTTTTTTTTCCCTACAGGAAATCAACATTGCTCCAAACAAGGCAAGTCTGACCAGGCACTGCAGTACAACCAGCGAGTGTACTTAACAAGGTCGAACAAAGAAGATAATGGAAGATCGGGAACAAAGTCTAGAACCTACAAGGGCAGGTTTCTGAATTGATAGATCAGGTCGCATAACTTATGAGACTGATGTGGGATATGTCCAAGAATAAACATGCTTCATAACCTAACTTAACATTACATCCACCACCACCTACAACAATTGATCAGCGCAAAGATTCTACTTCTTTTACCTTTCAGTCACCTATTACGGACCCGACAATCACTATCAATCCGGCTACCATGAATAATGACCTACCTTACTCTCATTACCCAACCGTTTTAAACACCGATCCATACCCTACAATTCTAATCCCTCGATTCCTCCACCCTTCATCTCCCGGTGAGGAGCATTTCATGCGATGGGAGGAGAAAATAAGACGAGAGAAAAGCGAGAAACTATCTGCTCTAGAAGAGAGATTGAGAGCGATAGAGGGCTGAATATGTATGGCTCGATTGATGTGGCATCACTTAGATTGGTTCCCGATGTGGTGGTGCCACCCAAGTTCAAGGTCCACGATTTGACAAGTACCTTTGAATTCGGACCCTCGTATTCACTTGGCCACCTATATCGCCAAGATATGCGCTCTGACAGGGCGGCCAATCGCTAGTTCACTTCTTTCATGAGAGCCTCTCGGCGACTTTGAGGTGGTGTATTCGGTTGGGCGGAGCAAGGCTGCGGTCTGGAAGGATTTAGGCGATGCCTTCCTAAGGCAGTACAAATTTAAGCTGCGATGTGGCCCCCACAAGGAGAGATCTTCAAAACACAGTGCGGAGGGACGGGGAAGGCTTCAAGGAGTATGCCCGAGATATAGAGAAAAGCGGCGAAGTACACCCTCCGGTGATTGACAATGAGCTGTGCTCTCTGTTCATCGAGACTCTAAAAGCTCCCGACTTCAACTTGATGATTGGAAACACTTCCAACAGCTTCTCTGACATCATCCAGGCCGGTGAACGAATAGAGGCCAACTTAAGAATGGGGCGTGCCTTGGTGAGAATCACCGCAAAGAAGGCATTTTTTTGAAAAAAAAAAAGGTGTGTGCATTTCACCACCGAGTAAATATCCCACCCCCCCAAAATAATTACCAACCATACCCTTTTCATGGCCAAACCATCGCAAACATTCCACCTCCTTTTCCTAATTATCCACACCCACGCCCACAATATCCCCCACCTATAAATTACCAACCAAGACCACCTCCTCCTCCTGCTTAACCAAGACCACCACAAAACAACCCAAGACCCCCAAGAAACCCTGATCCACCTCTTCCCCTCCCACTCAGTGAAATATATCGATACCTTGTCGGTATAAACCAAATTGTACCAGTTCCCCTAGACCCAATTCAGCCTCCATATCCCAGGTGGTATGATGCCACTGCCCGTTGTGAATATCATGGAGGAGCATAAGGGCATTCAAGCGATAGCGAGGGCACTCGGAGGAGAGTGCACACTTTAATCCAAAATGGGTGGTTGAAGATTGAGGGAAATGGTTCCCTCCCCAATGTTACCTCAAACCCATTGCCCAACCATAATGCGGGTAATGGAGTAAATATGATAGAGCCAGATGGAGAGAGGTTGGCACCAGAGGTGGATGAGTTAGTTCCTCACTTTGAGGAAATTTTTGCCATGGCAATGAGTGAAGGTTATCTTTGCCCTCAGATATCCGAATCGAGAAGCGGCACGGGATGTCCTTACCATGGAGGCGGTGATCATGAGTTACAAGGCGTGCGGGATTTAGTCGAGAGTGCAATTTCTTTGTCCCTCAAAATTTTAAGATGCCAAAGGAGATTAAAAGTGGAGAGGCGAAGTAAACACCGCCAGGTTTGGCCAAAATACCTCTACCCCCAACCCTAAATTAACCTACTTTTTCCCCAACCCCCCAGTAGCCTCGCCGCCAGTAACGGTTATCCGAGCCCCATCTCAGCTCCCTGTTACCAACACCCACGCCATACCTTGGAACTATAATTTCCAAGTCTTCACCCAAGGAGCGTCAAGCAGTACATCGACTCTAATCTTGCCTCACCTCGGCACCACCAAAACCATGTTTTACTCCTCATGAGCATTTTAGAATGACTTATGCCGGACCTACCACCGATATTACTCCCGAACTAATCCTCAACCCGTCAATACCACAAAATCCTCCTCGCTTGAGCAAGAAGTCGAGTTCGTAACTCGAAGTGGGAGGTGTTACGAGACGAAGAGAGAGAAAAGAGGAAAGGGAAAGTAAAAATGGGAGAGTCACTAAAGAATACTGAAGAGGAGGTTGAGAAGCGGAGGAAGTAGAGCTGCGGACATAAAGAAGAGGAAGAAGCTTTGCTCCAAATAATGAAAGCAGTGAGTATAATGTAGTGGAGCAGTTGAGAAAGATACCTGCCCGAATTTCACTGTTATCACTGATCCTGAGCTCAGAAGTCCACCGACAAGCCTTGCAGAGAATCCTGGATCAGGCCTTTGTAAACCCCGACATCACACCGAGGCAGTTTGAAAAGATAGTAGGGCAAATCCAAGCATCCAGTTTTGTTACCTTCTCGGAAGACGAGATAGACCCTGCGGGTTTAAGGCACAATAAAGCTCTGCACGTGACAGTGAAATGTAAGGGTTGTATAGTAGCCAAGGTACTTATTGACAATGGATCCGCTCTCAATGTACTGCCTAGTGCTACCTTGGCTAGGCCGATTGACCAATCGGATATCGTCAAAGTGCTATGGTAGTAAGAGCCTTTGGCAAGTCTGAAGAGAAGTCACGGGGATATTGACTTACCACTTCAAATCGGTGCATGTACCTTCAACGTCACATTTCAGGTGATGAATATTGAGCCGGCCTACACTATGTTGTTGGGGAGGCCGTGGATCCATTTCGCAAATGCTGTTCCTTCAACTTTGCATTAGAAAATAAAGTACATCATGGACGGCAAAATCATCACGGTGAAAAGAGAAGAAGCCATATTAGTCACCAAGCCACAATCACTTCCCTATGTAGAAGCTGCTAAAGAGTCGTTGAAAAGTTCTTTCCAGGCCCTCGAATTACAAGACACCGGGAAGGAGGGGGCTATGGCTATGGTGGCCAAAGTAATGTCAAGGAATGGGTATCAAGAGGGCAAAGGCTTGGGGACCGCTTTGCAAGGAATCGTGGAACTAATATCGGCTATCCAGAAGGTAGGCCGTTACGGATTGGGTTATGAGGAGGACGCCCTTATGGATGGGCGATTCTGGATAAGGAATAGACTTCGGGATCAGAGGTTTGACCGGAAAATGGGAAAAAGGGAGATAGTCTCGCAGATCACAGATGTCTTCACTAAACCGGTCATCGAAAATCCGACAGAGGTTGAAGAATCACCTGATGAACCATCCATTGACGTCATCCACCTAGATTCCTTGTATGAGGCTCTGGTCTCGCCAATAGCTGAGGGACAAGAGTTGGACAACTGGACGGCAGAGGACATCCCTGTACTCAATTTCGAGTAAAGTACCTTTGGTTATCTACACTTGATCATTTTGTCCATAGTGGCAAGTGTAACATTGTAAATGGACCCTTTTCTTATGACATAAATTTTTAATGAATTAATAGCGCATTTATTTCCAAATCCTTTTTATGCTCTTCATTTGAATTCCATCTTTATAATATATTCTATTTTCGTTCATTCAGGACCTTTCATCTAACACCTAATAATCCAATAGACTCAGAGATTCCTCTGGTTAATTCTGAAATCCCCATAACTGCCATTACTTCAAGAGATTCTGAGGTAGAGCTCATAGAGGAAAGCAATGAAAATGATGAACCTTCCCTCGTGCCTTATGGAGATAAAACACGCACCATAAACTTAGGCATGGAAGAAGTAAAGAGGGAACTTAAGGTTGTGGAGAGTGAGGAATTGGGAGATATGATCAGTTTGCTCAGAGAATTCCTGGACGTATTTTCCTGGAGCTATGATGATATGGTTGGTTTGGACCCCCAGATAGTGGCGCACAAAATTCCCCTAATTCCAGGGACAATCCCGGTAAAGCAGAAGCTAAGAAGAATGAATCCTGACACACTGCTCAAGGTTAGAGATGAGGTCAAGAAAGCGATGTGACGGGTTCATAGAAGTAGTCAAATATCCCCAATGGATAGCTAACGTTGTCCCGGTAATGAAGAAGAATGGGAAAGTTAGGGTGTGTGTTGATTACAGGGATCTTAATAAAGCAAGTTTAAAAGATGATTTCCCTCTCCCCCACATTGATGTGTTAGTAGACAATGCTGCGGGATTGGGCAGGTGCTCATGCATTGATGGGGCATCTGGGTACAATCAAATCCCAATGGATGAGGAAGACAAAGAGAAAACCTCTTTTATCACTCAATGAGGAGTATTTTGCTATCGGGTCATGCCCTTCGGGCTGAAGAATGCTAGTGCCACCTATCAGCGCGCTATGGTCACATTATTCCACGATATGATGCATAAAGAAGTGGAGGTGTACGTGGATGATATGATCATCAAATCCCGAGGAGAAGAAAGCCATGTGCAGTCTTGAGAAAGTATTTGAGAGACTCAGAAATATCGGTTGAAACCAGACCACCAAATGCATATTCGGAGCTAGGTCAGGGAAATTGTTGGGATTCATAGTGAGCGAAAAGGGAATAGAGGTAGATCCAGACAAGGTTCGAGCTATTCAAGAGATGCCAACCCCAAAAACAGAAAGGGAGGTGTGTAGTTTCCTGGGAAAGTTGAACTATATCTCGAGATTTATTTCCAATCTCACCTCTAAGGCTGAGCCTATTTTTAGACTTCTTCGGAAAAATAACGCCACCCAATGGGATTCAGTTTGTCAAGAGGCTTTTGAGACAATCAAGCGATGTCAAACCCACGGTGTTGGTTCCTCCGTGGCGGGAGGCCTCACGATCTGTATATGGCGATCCAACGAACTTCGATGGGATGTGTTTTGGGACAACATGGCGACAACGGCCGAAAAGAGAGGGCTATCTATTACGAGTAAAAGTTCAATGATTGTGAGTCAAGGTACTCTTTCTTAGAAAAGACTTGCTGCGTTAGCACAGACGACAAACCGCCTCAAGCACTACATGTTGAATCACAAGACATGGCTCATCTCCAGGATGGATCCTATCAAATATGTATACGAAAGCCCACTCGTGCCAGGCAGGATAGCCAAATGGCAGGTTATACTCTCCTAATATGACATAGTCTATATGACCCGGAAGGCGGTGAAAGGTAGCGTGATCGCTGATCTCCTAACAGAAAATCCTATCCAGGATTATGAAGCTCTGTATTTTGAGTTCCCTGATGAGAACATTACTGAATTGGACTGAGAAGAAGAGGGGCCATCCTATGTATGGTAAATTTATTTCGACGGATCTTTCAATTTGTCCATTAATTGAATTGGAGGTGTGTTTATATCCCCGGATGGAAAACATTTTCCGATAATTTGTCAAGTTGAGATTTGTTGCATCAACAACGTCGCGAATACAAAGCTTGTGTGATGGGTCTACAATGACCATCGAAATGAAAATCAGGAAGTTGAAGGTACATGGAGACTCGTACGATCATTTATCAAGTCAAGGGAATGGCAAACTAAGGATCCGAAGCTAATCTTGTATCGAAGTACTTGTTGGGTGATTAAGAAATTCAAAGAAATCTCTTTCACTCATCTTAGTAGAGACAAGAATCAATTTGCTGATGCCTTAGCTACTCTAGCTGTTATGGCTCAAATCGAAGAGGGTCAGATGATTCAGATATTGAAGATTAAAGCAAGAAGTGAGCCAGCATATTGCTTCATGATTGAGGAAGAACCCGACGGTAAACCTTGGTATCATGACATCCTGGTCTACATCAGAACCAGAGAATTTCCTCCAGGGGCCAGCAGAAACGAAAGAAGAATGATCCGAAGATTAGCATTGGGATACTTCCCCAGTGGAGAAACCCTATACAAGAGAAGCTCCAACGGCGAATTGTTGAGATGTGTGGATGCAAAGGAGGCAAAGAAAATCCTTTTCGAGACGCATGAGGGAAACTGTGCAACCCATGCCAATGGGCACATGATGGCTAAGCAAATCATGCGACGGGGATATTTTTGGACTACAATGGAAAAGGATTGCATCGAGTATTTCTGAAAATGCCATAAGTGTCAAATCTATGCAGATCCGATAAATGTGCCGCCTCACAAATTGTTCAACCTCGCCTCACCATGGCCTTTCGCAATGTGGGGCATCGATGTGATTGGTCCCATCAACCCTAAGGCATCCAATGGGCACAGATTTATCCTAGTAGCAATTGACTATTTTTCTAAGTGGGTCGAAGCCACGTCATACGCCCATATCACGCAAAATACGTTTCTCAAATTCTTCAGAAGCAACATCATCTGCCGGCATGGTCTCCCCAATGAAATCGTCACTGACAACGCTAAGAATCTCAATGGCCCGAAGATTCAGAAATTGTGTGATCAATACAAAATCCGACACCTCAATTCCTCCCCATACCGTCCTCAGATGAATGGAGCGGTGGAAGCCGCGAACAAAAATCTCAAGAGGATAATCCGGAAAATGACAGTCACATATAGGGATTGGCATGATATGCTTCCCTATGCTCTTCACGCATACCGGACTTCTGTAAGAACCTCAACCGGGGTAACTCCATACTCACTGGTTTACGGGATGGAAGCGGTATCACCTATTGAAGTTGAAATTCCTTCCCTAAGGATTCTAAAAGAATCAGGGATTGATGAGTCGGAATGGATCCAGTCAAGGTTGGATCAGTTAAACTTGCTGGATGAGAAAAGGTTAGCAGCAGCATGTCACGGGTAGTTATACCAGATGAGAATGGCTAGAGCATTTGACAAAAGCATTCGCCCTCGCGAATTCCAACCCGGGGACCTAGTTCTGAAGAAAGTGCTACCGAATCAAAACGATCCCCGGGGCAAATGGTCACCAACCTACGAGGGACCCTATGTGGTTAAAAAGGCATTTTCTGGAGGAGCCTTGATCTTGACCCACATGGACGGTGAAGAGTTTCCAAGGCCTGTGAACGCTGACACCGTCAAGAGATACTATGCCTAAAAAAAAAAAAAAAGAGAAAAAGTAGGAGTGAAAACCCGAAAGGGCGCTCCTAGCAAAATGTGTGAAAGAAGGCGAAAACCCCAAAGGGGCGCTTTCTGCAAAATGAGTGAAGGATGAAAACCCGAAAGGCCATCCTGAAAGAGTGAGTTATCCAAAAAAAAAAAAAAAAAATCTAGGGGTGAAAACCCGCAAGGGCATCCCAAGAACCAAAAGGGAGAAATAAGGAAAGAAGCATGAGACCAAGAAGGGAAATAAACCGTCGTGACATGAGGCTTCAAAGAATTTGAAATAATGGCAGTTAAGGGATTCCAAAGCCAGCCACAATGAATATGTGAGATATATCCTTGTACCCTTCTTCTTTGAAACTCTATCTCTGTTTTTATTAAAATCATAATAAAGTCATACTTCATTCCCTATGCTTCTATCTTTCCTTTATACTTATTCTTTAACATTATCCTTCTGCAATCTCGTTATTTAATGCGCTATTAATCAGTTAAAATTTTTGCCATAAGATTAGGATTTAACAATTGATAACCTCACATACTTTACTATGAGATTTGCAGGGAATGACCAGGAAAAGGGTACACAAAAGGAAAATAGGGATGAAAACCCGAAAGGGCATCTTTAAAAAAAAAAAAAAAAAAAAGGTAGGAGCGAAAACCCGAAAGGGCACTCCTAGCAAAATGTGTGAAAGAGGGTGAAAACCCGAGAGGGCTCCTTCTGCAAAATGAGTGAGGGATGAAAACCCGAAAGGGCGTCCTGGAAAAGTGAATTATTAAAAAAAAAAAAAAAAAACTAGAGGTGAAAACCTGGAAGGGCGCTTCTAGTCATATAGATGAAGGGTAAGTGAAAACCATAGAGGTGCTTTTCAGGAGAAAGTAAAAAAAAAAAGAAATGGGGCATTAGAAGAAATGAGGCCATAGGTCAAGTCTTGCAACTTGTCCTCCATTCATCATTGGCCTTCGGGATTCTGTTAAGTACACTTCATTGGGGAAGAACTTCTTGTGTCCGAATTAGGCTTGCTTTGTAAGTGCAATTTAAATTTCTTGTTATCAACCTCTGGTTCCTTGATCTAAGTTGATTTTAATTTCCTGCAATTTACATTTCCTGTTATCAACCTCTGGTTCCTTGATCTAAGTTGATTTTAATTTTCTGCAATTTAAATTTCCTGTTATCAACCTCTAGTTCCTTGATCTAAGTTGATTTTAATTTCCTGCAATTTAAATTTCCTGTTATCAATCTCTGGTTCCTTGATCTAAGTTGATTTTAATTTCCTGCAATTTAAATTTCCTGTTATCAACCTCTGGTTCCTTGATCTAAGTTGATTTTAATTTCCTGCAATTTAAATTTCCTATTATCAACCTCTGGTTCCTTGATCTAAGTTGATTTTAATTTCCTGCAATTTAAATTTCCTGTTATCAACCTCTGGTTCCTTGATCTAAGTTGATTTTAATTTCCTGCAATTTATATTTCCTGTTATCAACCTCTGGTTCCTTGATCTAAGTTGATTTTAATTCCCTGCAATTTATATTTCCTGTTATCAACCTCTGGTTCCTTGATCTAAGTTGATTTTAATTCCCTGCAATTTAAGTTTCCTGATATCAACCTCTGGTTCCTTGATCTAAGTTGATTTTAATTTCCTTGCAATTTACATTTCCTGTTATCAACCTCTGGTTCCTTGATCTAAGTTGATTTTAATTTCCTGCAATTTAAATTTACAGTTATCAACCTCTGGTTCCTTGATCTAAGTTGATTTTAATTTCCTGCAATTTAAATTTCCTGTTATCAACCTCTGGTTCCTTGATCTAAGTTGATTTTAATTTCCTGCAATTTATATTTCCTGTTATCAACCTCTGGTTCCTTGATCTAAGTTGATTTTTAATTTCCTGCAATTTAAATTTCCTATTCTCAACCTCTGGTTCCTTGATCTAAGTTGATTTTAATTCCCTGCAATTTAAGTTTCCTGATATCAACCTCTGGTTCCTTGATCTAAGTTGATTTTAATTTCCGGCAATTTAAATTTCCTGTTATCAACCTCTGACCCAAGTTGATTTTAATTTTCTAATGTTTTAACTTACATTTGCGATCTCTAGGTCACTAACTTAGGTATGCCTTAGTTCCTAACTTGAACACCTAATCGTCCAAAATTTGAGTGCGAATCTTTACATAATTCCTACACGGGAAAATTTTCACTTTAATAGAAATTATGTAAAGAGGGGCAGCTGTCGACACCATATTTTGACCGATCCCCAGAATTAATAAACTCTGAAACCGATCCCCAGTACTAAATCTCTTTGTGCTAGATAACCACATTTCCGATCTCTCCTCACAAGGAATTGAATCAATGCTAAGTCCTCACATCAGTCAAGGCCTTACCGGTCTATTAAATCACTCACCGATCTCTCAAACCCATTGTAGAATCTCCTGTCCAATCAAGTATATTCCTGATCTCGGTTGACTAACGAAATGAACTGACACTAGATCTTTTCTTACCAGTTTTATTGCGATCTCCCTTTCAAAAGTTTAAGAATAATCAAAGGTTAGTTCGGTTTAAGGATGATTCCGATCTTAAATGTTCAAGCCAAATTTCTAATTTTAATCAAGTTAGTTTAGCGTTGGTTCTCTCTTGATCTTATGCTCATTATGTCTTAGATCTCTCACACTTGGGTTGATAATCACTTTCAATTCTTTCAAGATACTCAAACAATCAAGTGTTTAATAATTTAGAAATGTTAGATCACAACCATTCATCGAACAAAAGAGGCATTCCATTTCATTTCATTTCAAAATTTGTACAAGTTATTAAGCTGGAGGATCACCTCCAGCATGATCTACATTTTGTCCATCTTCTCCCTCACACTCAGCCTCCTCCTCACTATCCTCACCCTCTCCTCAGGGAGCCAGGTCGCCCATCCAAGAGAAGTCCTCCTGCTGGGTACGCAGAGCTCGGCCAAGATCCTTGTGAGCATTCACATAAGCACCGGCTATTCTGTCACCATCTCTTCATCTTTTGCTTTAAGCTCCTCGATGGGTGAGCAACCCGGCGACTTCATTGGCCGGGCGCTGGACTTCTCCAAGAGCACGATCCTTTTCAGCCAGGAACATGAACCTGTTCGGCCAGCTTATCCTCATAGTACTTCATACGCCCCTCAATTTGATATATGTAATCCTGAGCGGATGAGAGTTGGGATCGGAGGGATGCCACTTCTTGACTCTTCTTCTTGACCTCCTTACCCAGTCGGTGAGCCTTTTCCCGGACTATGTCTTTGGTTCACGGGCACTCTACATTCGAACTCATGGATAGGTCGAATGTCGTCGAGATTGTCCGGAGACGATCGGTCCGATCCTCCGGCGGATGGAAGACCCCAAGACTTTGGCAAAACCTAGGTTCTCCCGAGCAGTCCAGTTCTTCTCCGAGCGATCGGCGCTTGGCGCCACGAGGAGGGGGCCTCGCAGAAGGTTGAGAAGGACCCCCTTCTGTGCTTGGAGCAACTGGAGGAAGTGGAGGCGGCTCTTCTCGTCGAGGAGGAGATCGGACAGCTTCTGCCATCGGCGTTCCCGAAGGTCGAGGCGGGCCTCTTTGTATCTCCCCAGGTTCATGGCCGGGTGTTTGAAGCAGTTCCGAATGCTTCATCTCTTTTATCTTCCGGGAAATCTCTCTTTCTTTCTTCCGCTTCTTGGAACCCTCACCACCTGCCATACCTGCATAAAGAAGAGGTCAGTGAGATCGCTAAGGTCCTGAGATCTGAGATGTAGAAAGTACCAATGCCAAGGTCAGAGAGCGGAAGCTCGCGATCTTGGCGATGATCAGTATAGTCCAATGATGCGGCTCGGCGATCCGCATCTAAGCAGAGAACTTCTCCCTAGCCGCTTGATCTTTCAGTTCCATCACCACGGCTCCCTCTTCCCTATTCAGAGCTTCGGAATCAAGGGCCCCTGGTGCCACCAGCTACGGGGGAAGCCCTCAAAGCAGTTCGGATTTTTGCTCCTCAGAATGAAGAAGCGGTTCTTCCAATTCTTAAGAGAGGAGGGCAGATCGGTAAAGAGCCCACAATGAGGCTTCACCTGAAAGAACCAGTGCTCGTTGTCCTTTCGACGAGTTAGCCTGTGCAGTTCGGCGAACACCTTAGCCGTAGGACTGATTCCCTTAGCTCGGCACAGGCCTCGGAAGGCTACTAAGATCCACCACGAGTTAGGGTGAATTTGGGCAATGCACACTCGGTGAAATTTTAAGACCTCTTTGAAGAAGTCGTCCAGAGGGAACCGAAGACTGGCCTTTAATTGTTCTTCGTAGACCATGATCATATCGTTTTCTTCGAAGAAGTGATCGGCACGAAGATCGCCGTGGCATTTAATTAGCTCGCATTGAGTCGGGCGAATGTTGTATTCTTGGTGAGCATTTGCGGTCGGTTTCTTGAAGGACCGATGGCGGCTCATCCAGGAGATTCTCTCTCCACGAAGAAGCGCATGCCTTGATAATGTCGCTTGTCCCGGTGGAGCGGAGACCCTAGGAGGTTCAGTCGCGCTGGCAGCTGACTACCTCTACCTTATCGGACGACCACAAAAACTGAATAGAAGGAGGGCTCGTAGCTCTCTGACCTTCTGCACCGCTCATTTTCAAAGGAAATAAAGATTTTAAACTAAAAGAAAGATCAAAGCCCTTACCGGAGTCTGATCGGTGTCGGAGGAACTTGAGAAAATGAGAGGATTTCGGGGTTGTTCGCTAGAGACTGGAAATGACATAAGAGAGCGAATGGCTGGCCCCTCCTCTATTTATAATCATCCGAGCATTTAATGCTCACTCTGTCCTAGGCGGCGCATCGGTTAACGGGATTTACCAGCTGTTTCTGACATTTCTCAAGAATATTCTAGATACCTCACAAAGAGATCGGCTAGGTAAGGATCGGCGGATTAAAAGGGATATTTTGAATTGCAGATCGGATAAGTGTCATTCAGGTAAAGAACCAGATCGGATAATCACATTAGAGATCGGAAAATAATCAATGCAATAATAATAAGATGATAATCGACAAAATAAAGTCTTTATTTTCAAAAGATCGGATTACATCATTTGGGCGATCTCTAAGGATCGGACTACATTAAAATTGGGTTACATCATTTCTGTGATCTCTAGAGATCGGATTACATTGAAAACAAAATACATCATTTGGGCGATCTCTAGGTACCGGAATGTCACATTGTGACTGATCCAAAGGGGTGTCACCGACCAAAACCGAGGCACTGTCGGAACACCCAATGTGGAGGAAAACCGCTGTCGGAACACCCAATGTGGTGAGAAGCCGAATAAACTTGGAAGAGCAACTGTCAAGGGTCGGCGGAACATCAGCAATTTGCTTAGCCAAAATCGGTTCGCCGATTATGCCAGTTTAACGACTCGAGATCGGCACAACCGAGGTCCACAATCCAGATCGGTTAATTGATTCAGTTCTCTCACCATCATCAGATTAGGTCATCACGATTATTCGATCACCAGGGTCATGAGTTTTCAGTCGGGGAATAAAAAGGTCCATCGAAAAAGATCAAAAACCACAATCCTGCCGGAACAACGGTCGGAGCATTGCGGAATAACTAGAATAGGAAAGTAAAGAAGAAAAGAGGAAAATCGGATGGAGAAAGTTTTTGGGTCAGGGGGTATATATAGAGGGAAATCAAGCATTTATTGCTTAGCAGAAAACAAAGCGGACACTTCAGGAATCGAGGGGAATTAATGCTTTGACCGGACCGGGCCTGGTTAAGGGAAGTATTGGAATAATAGAGATCGGAAGAGGGGAGATCGGTATGAAAGATCGGAGAAGGACCATGTTAAGAAGGTCGGAATGGAAGAGAGAGCAGAAAATGAAAGGGCGCCTACTGCCATCACCATAATCAGAGCTGAGGTAGTTAAAGCATTGCCAGGTAAAATCTCAACCGCACGCCCCAGAATCGCCCAGATTTCTGACATGCGTACGTGAGGATGGCACTGTACATCCTAATCTCCACCGTTGATCCAACTTGTAAAGACGAGCCCAGAGCCCTTGGATCAAAGAAAAAGACGACAAAATCAGCGCCTTTCACTCCTAGCCCTTGGATCGCCCCGGACAAGAGAATTTGGGGCCGTCAGATTAGAGGAGGAAGAAGACAAATATTCTGAAATGGATCTCGGCCGTCTATTCTGATTCTCTTTAATTCTTGAGCTTAGGATTATGTCCCTTGAAATCTTGACCCTCCATCTCCCTTAGGATAGATCCTAACCCTTCAAGGGGAACACCCGGTCCCTATAAATACCTGCATGAAAAACTGTTCAAGGGACGGAAAAAAAAGATAGAAAAAAGGCAGTGACCATAGTGGAAGAACTCTGAAACTTAATTCAGTTCGTTACTTTGCTATTTTAGCTTTCATAAGAAAAACTTTGGAAACCAGTTTTCTGAAGTGTTTTCTTGCAAAGGGATTTTGAATCTTGAAATTCTTCATTTTGATCAGTTCATTATCATGTGACACTCTCACCTTTTGTCTTTGTTATCTTCTATTTCCATTCATATTGTCCAAGTTCAACTCCATTCAAGATTGGTTATTTTGACCTGTTTACATTTTAACAAAGAATCCTTCATTTCGAGGCGAACCTTAGTCCTCCAGCTATCAACCTGCAGTCCTGTTACATTCTATGATTCCATAGTTAGTTTAGTAGATTCGACTCCCTACAGGTGAGTGCTATATCGTTATTTTATCAAATGTTCTTCTTTATTCACGTATTTCATTTATTCTTTTTCTGTTTGTAATTTTCACCAAGTTTATATTATATTTTAAACACGGAGGCAGTCATTCTCGAGTTTACTTCTTTGTTAATCAGTTTATTCTTTGATTTATCTTCATTACTTCTTAGCACAGGAGTTCTGGTCCCGAATAGTGTAGAAGTAACTAAACAAAATGTAGGTAACGGCAACTTAAAAGTCCTTTTATAATGATAAAAGGTCTAAATAATAAGACAGGGAAATGGTGAAGCCAAATCACGAGGAAAATTCAATAGGTCATTAGGCAAGATGTCATAAGACAAAATGAAACCAAACCTTGGATAACTAAATAGAATAGATCGGGCATTAATAAGTATTGGTAAGGCGACCACATGGGAGGTCGGTACATTCAGTCTAGTATCCCTCGTCTAGTCACAAAGTATCAATTAGCTAAAAGAAGCCTTATCCCCAGCACCTTTGAATGCCAAAATCCTTAGCTTTAAGACATGTAGCTAAAATTAAGATTCGAGAGATCGGAAAAGTCCCTTTCAGGCCCCTGTTAATTTAAAAGAGATCGGAGGAGAGTTCTTATCCGATTCTCAACTTAAAATTCCAATAGACATTTAAAAGAGATCGGAGGAGAGTTCTTATCCGATTCTCAGCTCAAAATTTTTAATAAGTACTTAAAAGAGATCGGAGGAGAGTTCTTATCCGATCTTCGAGCTAAAATTTTAATAAATACTTAAAGGAGATTGGAGAAGAGTTCTTATCCGATTCTCAATCCTAAAACTTTAAATACTTCAAAAGAGGTCGGAGGAGGGTTCTTATTTGATCTCCAATTAGAATTTTAATAAATATTTAAAAGAGATCGGAGGAGAGTTCTTATCCGATTCTCACACCAAATTTTAACCTGTGCGCAAAAATAATCCCAAAACCAAAAATGATATGCGATGTCAATTCACTGAGGTTGTCTCATTTACTTATGTATCTGGGTAATCCAAATTTAGTGAAAAATCAAATATTCCTTTGGTCAAAAGGATTAACATTCCCATTCAAGCCTTCCTAACTAATGCAAAGTTAAATCTACTTACCCTTATTAAGGGACGAGGCGGGGTGCCTAACACCTTCCCCACCCGTTTACGGACCCCGAACCTAGAATCTCTGCCTTGAAGTGGTTTCATTTCAATTTATCTTCATAAACGGTTTTCTTTAATTTCCCTCAAAATTAAAGTGGCGACACCTCACTCTTTTCCACTTCGGTGAGGGTTCGTTCAGGCGACCGCAAAATCCCTTGCGACAGACAAAGTGGTCAAGTGTTAGTAACCAAATATTCATTACTCGAAAAAAAATATAGGGATATCCTTTGCCCCCCCATTATCAAGCTCTTGATTTCCTTTATTTGCCAAATCAGCATTTCTAGTTCCAAAGCATCCCCTATGCATTCTATCATGTTCACATTGGCTCCTTTACCAATTTTGTGGTTAGGCAATGGATTAGTTCCAACACTAGGAGTTGCACTTTCACCTTCTATTTTCAACCACCCGTTTCTGATAAGAGATTGTACCCTACCTTTGAGAGCTCTATAATTATCTATTGAGTGACCAATTGGCCCCTCGTGGTATTCACAACGAGCATTTGGATCACACCACCTTAGATATGGGGGTTGCAAAAGGTCAAGTGGTATGGGGACGATCTGGTTTATGCTCAAAAGTAGCAATAAATCTCGATTAAGGGCATAGGCAATGGTGGGTTGGGATTCCTGGGTGGCCTTGGATTGGTTTATGGAGTGGGTGGTTGGATGAACTGATTTGTTTGAGTATATGGACGTGAAGCATAAGTGGTTGGTTGTGGGACTTATTGTGGTTGGGGATAAGAATAATTCGAAAACTGTGGTGGAACATTGGCTACCATCAGGTTTTGGGAAGGAAATCGAGGATGGTAGGTATTTTATGGGGGGTGTGGTTAATAGGCCTATTGCATCACATTGTGTACTTCCCCTTCCATTTTCTTCCTAGAATTTGTCATCCTTTTCACTGAACTTTCCCCTACTACTTCGTGTAACCTCCCCAGTCTCATATTTGCTTCAATTCTCTCCCCAGTCTGTATAATGTCAGCAATGTTGTTAAAGGTGTTCCCAATCATTAGATTGAAATAAGGAGCTTTCAGCGTTTCAATGAATAGGGAACAAAGCTCACTATCCTTCACTAGTGGATATACTTCTATAACTTTCTCTCTCCACCTCTGAGTGTATTCCTTGAAGCTTTCCCCTTCTTTTTTTGCACCAAGTTTTAGAGGTCCCTCCTGGTTGGGGCCACATCACAATTAAACTTATACTGCTTCAGAAATGCGTCTACTAAGTCTTTCTAGAAGTGCAATTTACTTTTATCCAACTGAATACACTAGCGTAAAGCTGGAACGGAAAGACTCTCATGGAAAAAAATGGATCAGTACCTTGTCATCGTAAGAAAATGCTGACATCTTTGCTATATAAGTGGCCAAATGTATGCAAGGATTGGCAGTGCCACTATACTTCTCAAACTCAGGGATTTTGAACTTAGGAGATACCACTACATTGAAGGAACGGAAACGTGAAAAACACAAGATTATACCATTGAATTTCAAAAATTTTCACCTAGGGTCACATGCACCATGCAAGATTTATTTTTATCTATTTGATTTCAATGATAAACAACATATTAAAACTCTTTTAATATGTTTTTGGATCTGTATTTGCCATTTAAGATTTTAAAATTAATCAGATTAATTTTAGAACCCTAGATTAAATCAAGAACGATTACACTAACCTCTTGATGTGCCGCAATGTCTGCGCTTTGAGATTCGTCTTCAGGACACCGGATGTTGTCCTCTAGCTTGTCCACACCAAGAACACCTATGGCAGCCCTTGAACAGCTTCTAAAGCCTTTTCTATTAATTAGAAATTCAAGTTCTGCCTTTTAAGAGATTAGAGATGCAAACAGGACACTAGAAACAATTTCTAGCGTTCTTAATTCAAGAGATTGATGGCTAATCTCTTTGAATTGATGAGAGATGAAGAGAAATAGCTGGAGAGGCTCAAAGTGGCGTGACATATGAGAGGAGAGGCTGCTGGTTATGTTTTCTTTTCATAACCACACTTAAATAGCTAGGTTAACACATTAAACCCTAGCCACATGTCACCTTTTGATTAGCTCTAGGTTTAAGTGACCCAATCACATTGTGCCAAGTGTCAAACCTATATTTAATCTTGATTTTAATCA
Organism: Hevea brasiliensis; assembly: GCF_030052815.1. Classification (NCBI taxonomy): domain Eukaryota; kingdom Viridiplantae; phylum Streptophyta; class Magnoliopsida; order Malpighiales; family Euphorbiaceae; genus Hevea; species Hevea brasiliensis. The sequence continues at coordinate 86,615,005 of NC_079495.1, forward strand.
TCTTACATGATTAAAAACATTTGGCAAGCTTATGTTTTATGCCATGTGTCACCATCTCATGGTGCCACGTGTCACACCGCAAAATGACCAAAATGCCTCTGTCTTAATTTTGAGTTCTTAACCCAAAATAATTATTTTCTTCTTCTAATTAATTTATATCAAATATAAATTAATTAATTAATCTCTATTAATTAATTTCTCATCAATTAAATTCATATTTAAACACTTTAAATATAAATTTAATTTATACTACACATCCAATAATCTAGATTTGGTTTCAAGTCATGCTAGGGACTTTGCAATTTAATTGCAAACCAAATCTATTTAATTAATCAATTAAACTCTTTAATTAATTAATTAAATCATATTTAAATAGGTGATAACTTGTGTATGTGTGTGACTTACTAGGCTCACCACTAATTGGCAATGAGACATGATATCAACTCTTAATATCATCGAACTCTTTCTTACCATAAATGATTTCTCTAAATCATTTTATGAACCTCATAGACCATGGTTAACACCTAGCATAGCATGCCATGGCCACCCAATTAGTAATAAGATTTACCTTAAATGAACCTATAATCATATGTTACCATGCACTAGAATCTCTCTGTTACAAAATCCCAACTAAAGCAGGAGTCATGCTTTATGTCAAACTCCATGTGCTATGAATATTATGTTCTCTTTAAATTCCAGTACTTGATAAAAATATTTACTCATCAGAAACTCATTTCTGAACAAATCTATCTGTCCTGGCCAGCAACTTGAAAGCTCAAGAATAATTAAATGAACATAGGATTATATCTCTATTTACTTAGAGGAACAGATTCCTTCTTGATCAACACCTACCTCCATATATAACTAGCAGAGCCAACACATGCCCATATACCCATACATAGTACAAGTATGAAAGCGATCAAACTCAAACTACCTATATACAAGATAACTGTGCTATCTCAGTCTAAAGATTATATGCATCGATATGATTTATGACAAAACATTGACAAGAGTAAACTCCATGTGCTTGTCATAAGTGTCACCGTTCGCCTACTTATCATTTATAAGTGCCTATCATGTTTGTTATATGGCATGAGACTCACCATTCCATCTTATTTATATCTCATATAAATAACTTGGGAACAAACAAGAATACAATCTTTCTGGATAAGTCATGTCCTTATTATGAAGTATCCTCGATTGTGAACCTATTTATGATAGTTTGTGCTAGTAATTTTATCACTCATATTCTTAACAAATTAAGAATAATATTTATAAAAAAATATCAATGGACCTTTTCTATTACACATGAATATATTATGTAAACGGAAAAGTGGAAATGCCTTTTATTATTAAAATATATACAAGATACATACTGAATGATATGCTCTAGGGCATACTACTAACAATCTCCCACTAGCACTAGAGCCATTCATTACAATACCTTAGACCCATCTTCTCAAGATGTCACTAATCGAACTTGTGACAAAGGCTTAGTGAATGGATCAATGAATTTTTGGTGATGTTATTTTTCTGCATGGCTATATCGCCTTTGCCCAACTATATGTCGATAATGTGGTAGTGCCTTTCTATGTGTTTGGATTTTGGTGAGACCTTAGTTCCTTAGCTCAGTATGATCGCTCCATTATTGTCACGTAGTGGAACGACTCAATGGAAGGAACTACGTAAGTTCTCACACGAACTTCTTTATCCAAACGACTTCCTTTGCGAGATCTCGATGCAACAATATACTCAGTTGAATCGTGCTCGCTTGGAACTCTTCCAACCGATCGCACCTCCATTACAAATGAACACATATCCGGTAGACTTTCTATCATCGATATCCGATTGGAAATCGAATCGTATAACCATCCAATTGCAAGTCTCCACCTCCATAAATCAAGAATAAATCCTTAGTTCTTCTCAAGTACTTAAGGATATTCTTGATGACTATCCAGATGTTCCAAACTGGATTGGATTGATACCGCTAGTCAAACTAACATATGCGATATCGGGCCTAGTACACAACATTGCATACATTAAACTTCCAATAGCCAAGCACATGGAATCCTCGCCATCTTATCTCTTTCTTCGGTGTCTTTGGAGACATCTCTTTAGAAAGGTGGATACCATGTCTCACTGGTAACAATCCTCTCTTGGAATCAAGCATGTTAAACCTCTTTAACACCTTTTCCAAGTATAGACTTTGGGATAAACCAATTATTCTTTTCGCTCTATCTCTATAGATGCGAATCCCAAGAATATAGGTTGCCTCCCCTAAGTCTTTCATGGAGAATGTATTTGACAACCATACCTTTATAGTCGTCAACATACCTGTATCATTACCCATCAACAAGATGTCATCCACATATAAGACAAGGAAAGTGATAGCAATCACTAACCTTCTTATATACACATGGCTCATCCTCATTTTTATAAAACCAAAGGATTTAATGCCTTCATCCAAACGGATGTTCCAACTCCTCGAAGCTTGTTTCAACCCATAAATGGATCGCTTTAGCTTGCATACCTTGGAACCATCTTGGGATTCAAATCCCTTAGGTTGTTCCATGAAAATGTTTTCTTCAATGTATCCATTAAGAAAAGTTGTTTTGACATCCATCGCCAAATCTCATAATCATAGTATGCATATTGCTAATAAAATCCTAATTGATTTAAGCATGGCAACAAAGCAGAAAGTCTCCTCATAGTCTATTCCTTGCCTTTGGCGAAACCCTTTCGCTACTAGCCTTGCCTTATAGGTCTCTACCTTTCCATCGTAACCAATTTTCTTCTTGAAAACCCATTTGTTCCCTATAGGTACAATACCTTGGTGGGTCAACAAGATCCCAAACTTGATTCTTATACATGGAATCAATCTCAGATTTCATAGCATCAATCCATTTTGAAGAGTCTATATCTGATATAGCTTCTTCATAAGTAAGTGGATCATATCCATGATCTACTTCTTCATGAGTAGACAACTCTTGTTCTTCTTCATGAAGAAAACCATATCTCAGTGGGTGAGATACCGTTGTTCTACGAGGAACAGTGTAGATTATTCATCAACGGGTATAGGTTGACTAGATGGATCTATATCCATCGATTGGTTGGTCGAATTCTCCAATTCTAACTCTATTTGCCTTCCTTTGCCTCCTTCTTGAACAAACTGTTGTTCAAGAAATGTGGCATCTCTACTTATCACAACCTTTTGTGAAGTAGGCAAATAAAAATAATATCCAAAACTATCTTTTGGATATCCAACAAATCGACCTTTTACGATCTGGTCTCCAATTTATCGTTGTTCACTTTTGATATAATTTGGACAACCCCAAATCTTAACATGCTTAAGACTTGGTTTTCTTCCATGCCATATCTCATAAGGTGTGGAAGAAACTGATTTTGATGGAATCCTATTCAGAATATATAAAGCTGATTCTAATGCAAATCCCCAAAAGGAGATTGGCATATCAGTATAGCTCATCATACTACGTACCATATCCAATAGGGTACGATTTCTCCTTCGGATACACCATTCGGTTGTGGCGTTCTGGAGGAGTCGGTGAGAAACAATGCCATGCTCTCTCAAGTATTCATCAAATTCGAAGACTCAAATATTCACCTCCACGATCTGATCGAAGAGCTTTAATATTTTTTCCTGTTTGATTTTCTACTTCAGATTTAAATTCTTTGAACTTTTAAAAGGATTCATGTTTGTATTTCATCAAATACAAATACCCAAACCTTGATTTATCATCAGTAAAGGTAATAAAATAATGAAAGCCCCCTCTAGCCATTTCTTTAAACGGACTACATACATCACTATGTATTAGTTCCAAAATATTTTCAGCTCTTAGCCCTTGTCCAACAAAGGGTGATCTAGTCATTTTGCCTTGAAGGCAAGATTCACAAGTTGGAGTAGGCTCAGAGCCCAATGAGGATAGAATCCCCATTTTCTCCAATTTTGCAATCCTATCTTCTGCAACATGACATAACCTTAAGTGCCAAATATATTTTGAACTTGAGTTGGTTTTCACCACGGCATTGCATTCATTTAGATTGCTATACTCTGGCCAGTGGAAACACTTTCTTACTGGCAATGGAAACACTTTCCTATTGGCAATGGAAACACTTTCCTGTTGGCAGTGGAAACACTTTCCTTTGCCTTCATCAGCTTTAGTCTTCCTTTTCTGTTTAGCTATTTTCTTGGAAGGACCAGGAATCTGAGGTTTCTTTTTCTTATTGCCTTTCTTCTTGTTGGACTTTCCAGATTAAGAAGATGCAACCAAAGCTACCTCTTTTCCTTTATTGCAGCATATTCTTTTGGGCAATAACCAGCATGTTGAGTAATTCAGCTAAGGTGCATTCCTGTTTAGTCATATGGAAATTTGTCACAAAATTCCCAAAAGACTCAGGAAGGGACTGAAGGATCAAATCCGTTTGTAGTTGGAAATCCATGTTGAAGTCAAGATGTTCCAACTGCTCAATCAGCCGAATCATCTTGTGGACATGATCCCTAACATTCTGTCCCTCAGACATCCTCATACGGAATAGCTGTCTAGATATCTCATACCTAGCATTCCTGCTGTGCTCACCATACAACTCTTGTAGGTGAAGGAGGATCTCATTCGCACTCTGCATATTCTCATGTTGCTTCTGTAACTCATTACTCATGGAAGCAAGCATGTAACACTTAGCTCTCATATCATGCTCCTTCCACTTGTCCAAAGTTTCATGTTCCTCTTGTGTGGCCTCTGGAGGTAAGGGACCAGGAACATTTGAATCTAGAACATATCCTATATGTTCAAGGTTTAGGACAAGTTTCAAATTTCTTAGCCAATCAGACAGATTAGGTCCTGTCAACCTATTGTGATCAAGTATGCTTGCAAGGATATTGGATGGTGGTGGTTGTTTTGTGCTCATTTTTATCAGAAAATTAACTGCAGAAAATAACCAGATTAATTAGTAAATGTATCATGTAATTAACCAAAATGATTATGGTCTTTTAATCAAATTGGTCCTCCCACTAACTTACGAATCCTACACTTCCAAAGTAGAAAACGGAAATCCTAGTTGGATGGATTTCTAGTGGGTGATTGAATTCTTATAATTCTATTGATCATCCTCAGGTACATCCATTATTGGAATTACAATAAACTATAAGTGAGCAACTCCTTTCCCATCACATCTCATGTGGGGTTCAATCCTTTACTATCCCCAAATTCTCAAAATCTCAGCTACATCCAATATTGACTTATCTTGCATTAGTTAAGTTGATCCCATTGAGCCAGTAATTATGCAAATAATTTTAATGTCCTCAGGTACATCCAATATTGGCCACCAAACCATTTACATATTTACAACATCTCATGCTTAACAATTATTCTTAAGAAAATCTCTTAAATTAATTGCATCTCATGCAACTATTTAAAATTTCTTAAAATAATTGCCCCAATGGAGGGCTTGTGTTATAATTACTTTAATTATAGCATTTCCAACTTAATCATTTGTTTGGAAGATTTTATAGCCATCCTAATTACTATTAAGGTCTCACTTTGCACATTATCCATTTAGCATGCATATATCATATAATTGCATACATTCCCATACATCTCATGCATTCATGGATAAGCGATAAATATGGTATGATCATGGACTTTCTAAGGGATTCAATTCTGAGCCACCAAGAATTGAATCGTGGCATTCCTAGGTGCATTTCATTCATTCATTTTACAAGAGTTGCTGAAGGAGTACATAATCAACACTTGATATTGAATTCCTCCCACCGGTCCCACCAATGCTCTTGACCTCCTTGAACTTCTTGCAATCCAATATTACATAGTAATCCTTGGCATACCAAGGCGAATTTACAAGAACTTAAATAAATGAAATTACAACCCAAAAATATTACAAACTTAATAATACATGCCCAAAATAAATTAAAATAAATTAATTAATTTACAATCCCAAAGAAACATAAAAGAAATAAATCCAATCACATTGGTCTTTTATAATCCATGATCATCCATCATGCATATCACTATTTAACAAATAAATAAAATATACATACTTAAATTAAATTGAATATCTCATATTCAACTTAAAATTCAGATTTGAATATGATTCAAATAAATTTAAAAATTCAGATTTGAATCTCATTCAAACAAATTTAAAAATTCAGATTTAAATCACATTCAAACAACTTCAAAAATTCAGATTTGAATCACATTCAAACATTTTTAAAAATCAGATTTGAATCACATTCAAATATTTTTAAAAATCAGATCTGAATTTTATTGAATCAATTTTAAAAATCAGATTTAAATATGATTCAAACAACTTTAAAAATTCAGATTTGAATCTCATTCAAATAACTTTTAAAATTCAGATTTGAATCACATTCAAACATTTTTTAAAATTCTGATTTGAATCATAATTTAATTGTGTGATTAAAACAACTAATTAAACACTTTAATTAGTCAAAGAATAGGCCTTAGATCATACAACAATTGCTGAATTAAAAGCCAAACCTTGAATCACCCATGGAACCATTGTTGCCGCCACCAATGGTGGCTTCTCCATGTGTGACGCCACATCTCATGATCCAACCAGCAATGAATCTCTTGATCTCATGATCAAACACACAATTAAATTATATAATCAACAATCTAAATGGCAAATATAGTGGCTCTGATACCAATTGAAGGAACGGAAACGTGAAAAACACAAGATTATACCATTGAATTTCAAAAATTTTCACCTAGGGTCACATGCACCATGCAAGATTTATTTTTATCTATTTGATTTCAATGATAAACAACATATTAAAACTCTTTTAATATGTTTTTGGATCTGTATTTGCCATTTAAGATTTTAAAATTAATCAGATTAATTTTAGAACCTAGATTAAATCAAGAACGATTACACTAACCTCTTGATGTGCCGCAGTGTCTGCGCCTTTGAGATTCGTCTTCAGGACACCAGATGTTGTCCCTCTAGCTTGTCCACACCAAGAACACCTATGGCAGCCCTTGAACAGCTTCTAAAGCCTTTTCTATTAATTAGAAATTCAAGTTCTGCCTTTTAAGAGATTAGAGATGCAAACAGGACACTAGAAACAATTTCTAGCGTTCTTAATTCAAGAGATTGATGGCTAATCTCTTTGAATTGATGAGAGATGAAGAGAAATAGCTGGAGAGGCTCAAAGTGGCGTGACATATGAGAGGAGAGGCTGCTGGTTATGTTTTCTTTTCATAACCACACTTAAATAGCTAGGTTAACACATTAAACCCTAGCCACATGTCACCTTTTGATTAGCTCTAGGTTTAAGTGACCCAATCACATTGTGCCAAGTGTCAAACCTATATTTAATCTTGATTTTAATCATCTTACATGATTAAAAACATTTGGCAAGCTTATGTGTTATGCCATGTGTCACCATCTCATGGTGCCACGTGTCACACCGCAAAATGACCAAAATGCCCTCGTGTCTTAATTTTGAGTTCTTAACCCAAAATAATTATTTTCTTCTTCTAATTAATTTATATCAAATATAAATTAATTAATTAATCTCTATTAATTAATTTCTCATCAATTAAATTCATATTTAAACACTTTAAATATAAATTTAATTTATACTACATCCAATAATCTAGATTTGGTTTCAAGTCATGCTAGGGACTTTGCAATTTAATTGCAAACCAAATCTATTTAATTAATCAATTAAACTCTTTAATTAATTAATTAAATCATATTTAAATAGGTGATAACTTGTGTATGTGTGTGACTTACTAGGCTCACCACTAATTGGCAATGAGACATGATATCAACTCTTAATATCATCGAACTCTTTCTTACCATAAATGATTTCTCTAAATCATTTTATGAACCTCATAGACCATGGTTAACACCTAGCATAGCATGCCATGGCCACCCAATTAGTAATAAGATTTACCTTAAATGAACCTATAATCATATGTTACCATGCACTAGAATCTCTCTGTTACAAAATCCCAACTCAAGCTGGAGTCATGGTTTATGTCAAACTCCATTTGCTATGAATATTATGTTCTCTTTTAATTCTAGTTCTTGATTAAAAGATTTTCTCATCGAAACTCTTTTGAATAAATCTATCTGTCCTGGCCAGGAACTTGAAACATCAAGAATAATTAAATGAACATAGGATTTTATCTCTATTTACTTAGAGGAACAGATTCCTTCTTGATCAACACCTACCTCCATATATAACTAGCAGGAGCCAACACATGCCCATATACCCATACATAGTACAAGTATGAAAGCAGTATCAAACTCAAACTACCTATATACAAGATAACTGTGCTATCTCATGACTAAATATTATATGCAGATATGATTTATGACAAAACATTGACAAGAGTAAACTCCATGTGCTTGTCATAAGTGTCACTGGTTCGGCCTACTTATCATTTATAAGTGCCTATCATGTTTGTTATATGGCATGAGACTCACCATTCCATCTTATTTATATCTCATATAAATAACTTGGGAACAAACAAGAATACAATCTTTCTGGATAAGTCATGTCCTTATTATGAAGTATCCTCGATTGTGAACCTATTTATGATAGTTTGTGCTAGAAATATTGTCACTCATATTCTTAACAACTTAAGAATAATATTTCTAACAAAATATCAATGGACCTTTTCTATTACACATGAATATATTATGTAAACGGAAAAGTGGAAATGCCTTTTATTATTAAAATATATACAAGATACATACTGAATGATATGCTCTAGGGCATACTACTAACATACATCAGGGACTAGTCTTAAGGTAGAAACATCTAGTGAGCCATACATATTCAACCCTTCAATGGCTTTTAAGCATTTTTCTAGAGTGGATAATTTCTCACTCTCCTTTTCTTTCATCTTATCTGCCCTAGTAGGTCCATACACAACCCCTCTTACTGCTGGTGAATTGGTAATTGGTTGTGCTGAAGGGTTTAGTAGGATTATAGGATTAGGTGTTAATGAGTAATGTTCAATGTAAGGAATGACCTGAGTATAAAGCATACTAGCAAATTGGGCCACAAGAGGGAAAGATGTCTCATTAGTCTAGAACATAAAGACATGGGCATTGGTTTGAGTATTAGCAACGGCTGCTGGATCATTATTTAGTGGTTGGAAAGTGGTTGGAAAGTGGTCTTAGGGACGTTGAGCACTAGAATCCCTAGTCATTATTGAGACATTTGGGTTATGGGAAATACTGTTTCTTTATTTAGGGCCATTTTCTTCATTAACTTTATCAGCTTAGAAACTTGCTCCTTCAATTCAGAGACTTGGCCTTGTAAACTATGAACTTGTTCCTGCTCCTCCATCCTTATCCTTCTTGTTCTTGCTCAAGTTAAGTAAACTTTTGACAGAACAGTAGATTGCTTCACCAGATCCACTTTGAGTTGAGCAATGTTAGTTTTTCTTAATCTGCAAGTGGGAAAATATATTATTGTATTTACTTGGCTTCTTTATTTAGTTATTATTTTTATGATCAAAAGGATATGGTGACAATTTAATTGTCATATTTGCAGAAGGGTATTTTGAATCATTGAGCCAATGGCATCGTTCAATAGTCCAACTATGAATGACAGGGTCATGCGCATGTTCATGATATTTATTGATATCATGCTCATGACTTTTCGCCTAACTCTAACAAGGATTAATCCTATTGGAGTTTTGCTATTCATTCATTGTTGTGATCCCATCAGCTAACTGACTTGAAGATACCATTGAGTCTACTGTTGTTTACCCTTTACAAATGAAGATCTTATGATACCTGATCATGTGAGGATAAAAATGAAAATGCATGATTTAAGTAATCTCGAGTTGTACTGTTAAGGTAAATGTTATCCATACATCTGTCAAGGTAGGAAGATGTTTAACCTATTTTAACAGTATGAATCGAAATCACCTTTTCTTAAAGATGGAAGATGCTCAAATGATAAATAAAGTAAAAAAAGAGAATGGGCGTCCCTTTTGCCCTATGAATGGGATAATCCCAATACTAGGTGGGTGCTATCTAATTGGATAGTTCTACCCTTAGAGATGGCTTACTAGAGCTCTTGACTATCATGATGGTTTAGCTCAAATCTAGCTTTCTAAAGTTTAAAGGTTCCCAAATTGTCCCTACTGTGAACAGTAGAGCCCCATTTCATTACCACGATACTAATAGGAAAATCCATGGGTATCACAATAAATGAAGCGAGTTCCAATCTAAGCAGAAGTCCTCACGGATACTAACAGGGTAGAACCCACGGGTATCGCTACACGACTCCCTCCTACTTTCTAGAGGACAAGAAAGCCTAAGTTTAGAGCTGAAGTGTGTGAGGATATTGTGTAAGTGTTAAGTGTGTGAAGGGACATATCTACCTTTTCCTTATCCAGGGGAATTTAAACAATGCTTGCTATAACACATAACTCAACTCAACTCAATTAAGCTTTTATCCAAAAAATTTAGGGTCGGCTATATGGATTCTCTTTCTCTACTCTAAATGATTTTAGGTTAAATCCTTGGAAATGTGTAATGCAAAAGTCAAATAATTAAAACAACCAAAAGTAAAAAAGAATAGTGATAATCTAAATGTTAAGGCCTTTGATTTCATAAGTTAAACCCCATAATTAATGATTTTAATTTACAAGAGCATAAGATTAAATATACTTTTGGACCTCTAAATCGAGGTTAATTTAAATCCCTAGTGGAGTCACCAAGCTGTCTCAAGGGTTTTGCGGTTATCGGACGATTCTCACCGATGTGGAAAAGTGAAGAGTCGTCACTTTAATTTTGAGGGAAATTAAAGAAAACCATTTATTATTTTTTTTTTTAAAAATTCATAAAGCCATTTCTAAAACAGAGATTTCAGGTTCGGGGTTCGTATACGTGTGGAGAAGGTGTTAGGCACCCCACATCGTCCCTCAATAAGGGCAAGGGGATTTAACGATGTGCTCATTATAATTTAAAACCGATAATTTTGGGGTTAAAATTATGATGTTGGTCCTCATTATTTATTAAAGGAACGTTTGATATTTCACTATTCTGGATTCCCAAAAACACGGGTAAGTGAGATGGCCCCAAAGTGAGTTTAGGTTGTGTTTATTAAATTCATTATAAATGTGTTTTATTAAATTCCTCCCTCTCCAAAATTAAGACTCTAATTATGAAGAGGTATTATTTAGTCCCTAGAGATTCATAATGAGTGAGAAAGACTCTCGGCTCATGCATCATGCACCTCATCATTAGCATCTAAATTATTGAGGGTGCGATGTGTGTAGTGAATATACATGAATCAATACGGGTATAGATTTTCATTCCTTTTAATTAGGACTCTAATTCAAAAGGGATGTGTTAATTAAAACCTAGAGAATTCCCTTCATTAATGAGGACTCTCAGTTAATGAAGGTCTCACCATCGACATAAATTACCATTAAAACCTTTACCCATATTGTTTCATCTTAAACGATTTAATGTTTTGGAACTATGGTATTTGTTTGATTAAGCCGAACTGAAGGAAGAACTCTCCCTTAATAATATAAGCATGAGGACTTCGAGAAAGACTCTCCATCGGGTCCCAATATAAAATTCGGGGTTCTTGGAAGGACTCTCCCATGAACCGAACATTGAAATGTGTTTGATAAATTTTGTTAAAAATAAGAGTTCGTAGGATTTCTGCAAAAATAAATTAACATAAGGGATTTCAAGAAAAGGATTCTCTCCCAATCTCCCGTATTTGTAAAGAATGAGCTTTATAAAAAGACATAAAATGGTGGGGGTTTCCAGGAAAGGAGTTTCTCTCGATCTCCCACATTCATAAAGATTGATGTTTATAAAAAGGGGAAGAAAAATTGTGGGATTCAAGGAAAGGACTCTCTCCGAACCCATACTTTTTAAAGAAATTATTATAAAAAAAAAAAGATTTTATAAAATTTTGAGAAGGAGACTCTCTCTGAACCCATATTTTTTTAAGAAATTATTATAAAAAAAATTGTAAAATTTTAGGAAGGAGGGATTCAAGGAAAGGCCTATCTCTCTGAACCCATTTTTTTAAAAGAAATTATTAAAAAAAAGATTTTGTAAAATTTTAGGAAGGTGGGGATCAAGGAAATGACTCTTTCCCGAATCCATATTTTTTAGAATTTATTATGAAAAAAGATTTTGCAAAATTTTAGGGAGGAGGGGTTCAAGGAAAGGACTCTCCCCCGAACCCATATTTTGAGAATTTATTGTTGAAAAAGATTTTGCAAAATTTTATAATGGCGAGGTTCAAGGGAATGACTCTCTTCCAAACCCATATTTTTTAGAATTTATTATAAAAAGATTTTGCAAAATTTTAGGGAGGAGGGTTTCGACCATAGAGTTTAACCTGCTCTTAGTTCTCCCGTAGAGATCAGCCTGCTTTCTAGTTCATCCATAGAGATCAGCCATAGAATTTAGCCTACTCCTGACTCTCCTATAGAGATCGGCCTACTTCCTAGTTCACCCATAGAGATCGGCCATAGAATTTAGCCTGCTCGTGGCTCCTATAGAGATCGGGCCACTTCCTAGCTTGTTTATAGAGATCGGCCATCTTCCTAACTTGCTCATAGAGATCGGCCATAGAGCTAGGCCATAGAGTTTAGCCTGCTCCTAGCTCTCTCCGAACCCTTTTTTTTTTTTAAGAAATTATTAAAAAAAAAAAGAAGATTTTGTAAAATTTTAGGAAAAATGAGGGAATTCAAGGAAAGGACTCTCTCTTGAATCTCATATCTTAAAATAAAATTATTATAAGATTTAAGACATAAAAATGAATAAATAAATAAATAAAAATAAAAAATAAAAAAAGAAAAAAAAAATGGATTGGCTTATCTATAAAGGGGCTCTAAGCAATGATGGGGTAAATATACTCTGATTTGTGAAGATTGGAGGTGGAGCTAAGGTACTTTTGAAGTGACGGGTTATGAAGAGTGAGCCTCTTTCTCAAATTCTAAGCTCTACTTTTGGAAAAGGGACCCCTTATACAGTGGAGACTTTGAGTATTTATAGGAAATGGGAGTCCTAAGATGGAAGGTCAGAATTGTAAATGGAGAAAATAAAGGGCCTGGATTTAGAAGGACAAAATCTGATGGTTAAGAATTAAATAGATAAAAAATTAAGGGCAAGAATTTAACCCAAGACTTCTTTGTCATTTTCTCTTTAATCCTATGGTTGAGAATTATGCCTTATAAAACATATCAAAAGGTTGTGGATAAAAGGTGCCAAATCTGTCTTTGTTACTTTAATCCAATAGCCCAGGATTTGTCCTTACAAATAGGATTAATGGTGAAGATCAAATGTACCCCAAATGCTTTAACCAACTCTAATCTAATTTTGAAGATTTAATCTCTAAAAATTCAAGGCCACGACTGATTCTCTTCCTAAAAATCTAACATTAGTGGAGCTGGATATTTTGGTACCCTAATGCTTAGATCCCTCTCCTTGCTTGCTAGCTCACCCATAGAGATCAGCCTACTCTTGGCTCTCCCGTAGAGATCGGCCTACTTCCTAGTTCTCCCATAGAGATCGGCCATAGAGTTCGACAATAGAATTTAGCCTACTCTTGGCTCTCCCATAAAGATCGGCCTACTTCCTAGTTCACCCATAGAGATCAGCCATAGATTTCAGCAATAGAATTTATCCTACTTCTAGCTCTCCCATAAAGATCGGCCTACTTCCTAGCTTGCTCATAAAGATCAGCCATAGAGCTTCGCCATAAAGTTTAGCCGGCTCCTAGCTCTCCTGTAGAGATTGGCCTGCTTCCTAGCTCACCTATGGAGATCGGCCATAGAGATCAGAGATCGACCTACTTTCTAGCTCGCCTATAGAGATCGGCCATAGAGTTTAGCCATAGAGATCAGCCTGCTCCTAGCTCTCAAGTAGAGATCGGCCAGCTCTCTAGCTCGCCTATAGAGATCAACCATAGAGTTCAGCCATAAAGATCAGCCTGCTTCTAACTCTCACGTAGAGATCAGCCTGTTTCCTAGCTCACCGATAGAGTTCAGCCATAGAGATCAGCCTGCTCCTAGCTCTCACGTAGAGATTGGCCTGCTTTTTAGCTCACCTATAGAGATCGACCATAGAGTTTGGCTATAGAGATCAGATGTAGAGATTGACCTACTTTCTAGCTCGCCTATAGAGATCGGCCATAGAGTTCAGCCATAAAGATCAGCCTGCTCCTAGCTCTCACATAGACATCGGCCTTAGAACTCTTCAGAGGGATGTGACGATACTCAAGTAGGTGTGGATGAGTGTATACTTTCCCCTTCAAATAATAAAGTTGATTTTTTTTAACCAAGAAATATTCTATGAAATAATTTTATTTACTTTTTTTTATTTTTCCAAAATTAAATATTAAAATCAGATTACACATTAAAGTGAAATTCAATAACTTTAATCAAACCGGGGCAATGGAATCAACATGTAAAATTGAAAATAAAATCAACATGTAAAAAAACAATTGAAAATAAAATTATAAGGAAAGTGAAAATAATAGCACAATTACACATATTTCTTATTGGTCCGGACAAAATATGGTGTCTACACTATATATAAATTATTAATTTTTATATATCTAATTTAAATGTTAATATTTTATTTTATTAAAATCATTTTTAATATTTTATATAACTTTAATTATTAAAATATGTAGCATGTAATTATAACATTCTTACTGTAATACTTGTTTTTAATTTTTACAAATTCAATTAAGATTTTCAATAAAATTACATTTTTTTAATCGCTTTTTGCAATTCCATTTTCTATTAAAAAAAAAAACTAACATATACAATTAAAATATATCATCACTCGTAAAAGTGTCATCATGATGATCCATAGTTAATTAATTATAAAACTTGTAATATTCAAATTTAATTAAATAAACATAGTTACATATTTTGTAAATTTTAGTTATAATTATAGTATATATTAAATTCAATTTATATTTTATTTTAAATGATAATAACAATTATGATAATTGAATGGCAATCAATATTGTGATAAAAAATTTTGCTTTCTTTTTATTAAATAATTACATGGGAATTTGTTTGAAAAATAAAATTTCATAGAAATCGAGAATCAACAAAATTATAAATAAATTTTAAGCAAGGAAACCAATAACTTTTGAAAAAAAAAAACAATAGAAAAATAGAGCAAATAAAAAAAAAAAGATTTGAAAGTGCTTGAATGAAAAGAAAATACTTGGTAAGAGGTGAATACTTGATGTGTATCAAATATCTCATATGGCTTATTATATATAACCAAACAAATAAAAGTCATTTAAATAAAAATTTAATTTTATCATTAAATATTATTTAATTGAAAAACGATAACAAAAGCATTCAAATTTATTTTTTTTTAACAACAAAACACTCACCATATATCATTTCAATTTAATGGCATAAGTTGAACGTCTATTTCGTTAGAAAATAATTTGGCTAACCAACAGTTTAGGAATTGCAGGTATGCTAGATACTAAGTGTATCAACTGTGCACTTTTTTTACTTCTCTCAAACAGTTGTGGAAACTTGGTTGTGAAAACCGTACTAGACTGAATGCAACTTTCATCAAAATCTCACTTAAACTGAACAATTAATGTAATTGGAAATTATATTTGAATACTAAAAATTTAAGTATAAGGCTTGAAAAATAAATACAAAGCTTAAAAAATAAAAAGACAAATAAAATTAAAGATAAATAGACTGTTAGAGTCTGTTGTTGTTTGATTGATTGAGTAGTTGGGTCTTTTCACATTGCAATGTATCTAACATTTATAGTTATGACTGTAAGTATTTGAAAGATTGCTAGAAGACTCTGGATCACACTCTTCCATGTTCTGCAGTTATCTACCCACTTTTTGGAACTATTTGGAATCACTATAAACTGCCATGTAGGTATCTGGAAGACTCCTGAAAGACTCTAGAACACATTCTGCCCTATTTTGCAGTTACTTGCAGTCACCTATCCACTGCTTGGAAATTGCTATAAAATGTCGTCAACTTTCTTATCTCAAATATCTTATCCAATAACTGCCATTAATTCTTTTATTAATTATCTCAGGCCATAAATTAATTAAATTAATAGAATAAAATTAATTTAATTAATTTAATTAATTCTTAGGCCTAAAAATAAATAATAAATAAAATTATTATTTTTGGTGTAAATAATTACCCCCCGCACCTAGATTGGCTAGGTAAGCCATTCTGAATGGATAAGATTTATTTTAGCTCACCTTCTTGCTATTCAAAATTCAATAAAAAAAAAATAATCAAATACCACCTGTGATCTTTCTGGGAATTCGAAATTTAAATTAACTCTATCTAATAAGAGTCCAATTTCCTATAGAACTCCAATCACTGCAAGTTGTTATTCTTATAGAATTCTAATCATTGGTCGCTTCTTAATTGCTGCCTATTTGTCTCTCCGATTAAATTCATTTAATTGCCACTCAAAGAAAGCCCAAAAAATTTTTCTCTAAAACCCAAAAATTTTTCCTCTCTCTCTTTTTCCTCTCTTCCGCGCAATCTCTCTCTCTTTTTTCTTTCTTCTCCCTTTTCTTCTTCCCTTCGGTTCTCCATTACCATCGACCATTCTTCTCTTCTCCTTTTCTTTTCCTTCTCTCTTGTCTTCTTTCCTTTTCCTCATCAGTATGACTACCATTATCGATTCTCTTATGCAATTCAAGCTTCTTGCCGGCACCCCACCCATCAATTCGCTGTTCATCACTATTCATCGGCCTTGCTCATCTTTGGCTATTTATTGATCATCTCTCCACATCCCTTAGCTTGGTTAATACCTCTAGCCGATTGTCCCTTGCAATTTTCAAGGTATTCTTCTTGCTATTCTTGCTTGAATTGGCGATTTTGAGATTCTTAATATTTAATGATGGTTGGGAATGTGATTGGGCTATGCTGATTGCTCTTATAATTATTGATTTCACCTTCTAGAATTGTTGATTTTGTAGGTACCTACTCAGGTACCTGCAAAATGTTGATTGGTATCTGTAGTATTTTAGTTGGTACCTATAAAATGTTGGTTGGTACCTACAGTCAGTACTTGTGATTTATAGGTCAGTACCTTCTAATTTCATGCATTTGTTAAATATAAGTATTATAGAAATTGTATGTTTGCAGTTCTTACTTGAATTTTATTGCTTGGGATTATTCACTCTACCCCTTGTATTGTCAGTTATGGCATCGGACCCTTCTTCCAATTTACAAGTATCGACTAATACCTAGGTACCTACCCAGGTACTAGCAACTCCACAGGTACCATTGATAGTACCATAGGTTTCTCCCATCAGTAATGGTGTTCCTAGGCTGAGTGCTATCTCTTCTGCCTTGCGAGTATACACTCCACTAGCCTTTCCCATGTGTAGTGCCAACTTATTCTCTTGTGCTACTGGAGGTAATTTCTGAACTTATGAGTTTTCTGCAGGTTGTGTTTGATCATTGTATATGACCATTTACTTGTATTTAAAGAATCGGTCGTCCATTTTATAGGGGAAACTCTGCCTGATTTTCATCTCACTAGGCATCGACTATTACTTTTGCAGGTGCCAGCTCGTTGAAACTTACAGGTATCAGCGCCTCAGGATCTATGGGGATCTATGGGTACTAATTTTAGTAGGACTCAGATTATTCCATCATCTAATCCTCTTTCAATAAGTTCTATTGTTCTTTACTATTTTACTTAATACAAAATTTTATCCAAGTACCTAATATTGCTCACTTCTTTCTTGTAAGGTCTTGAAGTAGGGGCTACCACTGTTGGTCCCTTTGCTTTTCCTTATGACATTCCACTGGCTCCTTTCCCTCTGGGGAACTACTAGGAGCTGCTGCTTGACTGGGGACTACCATCCTTTCCACATCTAGGTGGCATCAAATCCAAGCCAAAGCACTCTTCTAGCCAGGAGGCATGGATAAATAGACTCTAGCCCCACTTTTCTCAGACATGGAAGCTCCTAAGCATATATCACTTTATCAAGCTATCCAGATGTGGTCCACCTTATTATCCTTGGTTCCTAGCTGACTCTTTGAGGTTATGGTCCAGATCTTGCAACTCTTCATCTTACCAATGGGGCCTATGTCCATCATATTAAAGTTTTGATAGGCCTACTTATTACTAGTAATGAGATTCCCAGTTTCTTTACAGACTTTCCCTCCAAATTTAGGAAGCTAGACAAATTCACCTCTTAAAGTGCCCTCATTGAGCACAGCACAAGTATCAGCCAATTTGATCATAATTTATTCCTTTGGTGCTTGATTTATAGATTTAATTTGTAGATTTATCTTTTGTTCCTCTTTTGGGCACTCTTTTGCTAGGTATCTACCACTAGCCTGCTCTCTTGCCTTAGGTCAACCCTGTGCCTTGGGTACCATGCTATTGGCTTCTATTTTCCAAGCCTTATCTTCCATGGTATTAGATGATGCACCACTAAGCAAGGTGAATGGTGTTTTTTGGATTGTGCAGTTGTGGCTACTCTCCTACTTTCCTGAGATGGCAAACACTCCACCAGTCCCTATCTATAGTGTCTTTGGTAGAGGGATTGTTTCTTTAGCTTGTACTTGGGATAAGAACAGGGTACTGAGTTTCCTAATTCAACTGTCTACTCAGGACTTCTCTGGCTGCACCCATTTTTATGATACTGAGGCCCTTAAGTCTGTTGGCCTTCCTGTCTGGCTTATTTGCTCTAGAGCCACCTTTATAGATGATGCTATTAGCCACTAGGCCTCTATCACTACTGTCATGCACTTACACACTGATATTACCTTTGTCACCTATTTAGGTATAATGAAGCCTAGATTGGAGTTTTACATGCCTTCCCTTTGCTGCAAAGAGCTGGGATTTGTTCAAAGTGTTCCTTCTGGCATTCCTATTCATGCTAACCTAGCCAATGGCAATAGGATCAATCTATCCTCTCTAACAGATGTACGTTAATATAGCTACAGACTATAGCAGTTGTAGGATGTGTTCCAGATGATTCCCATAGAGGTTGTTGACCCTTTTTGGCGCACCTTTCAAAGCCGGTGGGCTTTCAAGTTCCATGATGCTGTTGTTAAACCTCTGGCCTTAGTGCCTACTGTTTTACTATTTTTTTCCTTCTTATACTTGTCATCTTACTAACCTTTGCTATTTTTCTTTAGGTTCTCTTTCATGCACTCCTGCTACACCTTCTACTACCGCAGCCCAAAGAGTAGTTCCTTCTATATCTACTCCTCCTCCTAAAAAGCAGGATAGTACTCCTTCCTGGTCATAACTTCCTACACCCAAGAAGGCTAAGGCATTGGAAAAGAGATATAAGCCTAGGATTAGGAAGCCTCATCAAAAGAAGAAGCAACAGGGAAGTTCCTTTTTTCCTTTTGTCAGGCATTCTAGCTATC
The DNA here is from genome assembly GCF_030052815.1 of Hevea brasiliensis. Classification (NCBI taxonomy): domain Eukaryota; kingdom Viridiplantae; phylum Streptophyta; class Magnoliopsida; order Malpighiales; family Euphorbiaceae; genus Hevea; species Hevea brasiliensis. Next base: position 86,634,429 of record NC_079495.1, read on the forward strand.
ATGTACCTAAGGCCAGGAAGCCTTAGGCTCCCCCTGCAGCTCCAATAGAGGTGTTTGACACTAGTGGCATTAACACAGAGACTCCTTCAGATATGGCTATAGGCGATGCTTCTTCTGAGAGACACTCTGAGACTCATGAGGTATAAAGCCCAGTCTCCTTTAAAAACAACTATGCTACACAGGAGGTAGCAAATGTTAGTGATGATGATGATCCTCTAGGAGATGTTCCTTTGCCCACTTATCCTGAGATATGCATTTATTGTTTATTGAGTCAACTTTTTCTATCATTTGAGCTAGTACTTACATTTCTTGCTACAAGTTCCTACTACCTCAGCTCTAGCTCCTGTGACTTCTTATAGTTCGAGCTCCTTTGTTATTTTAGGCCAGAAAGCCCTCCCTTTAGCTAATATAGTTGGTCCTCTTTAAGATCTCAACTTCTCATTTCTAGCTCAGTTTTCTAGTAGCTCCAATGCTCACTTTACAGCTAGACCATTTGATACCATAGTTACAGAGACTAAGAACTAGTTGTACTACCTGCTATCTATAAAGCTTGGTTCTCATATAGTGGAGCAAAGGTTAGTACTACTTTTTACTCTATTGACCCTAATTCCAATAGGCACACCACTCTAGGATGCACAGACATAGGTTACTGAGATCCTACCTATTTATGCTGAGAAGATTCAGTCTTCTGCAGCACTCTCTGCTTCTATTACAGATTTTTCAATAGGCATTATGAGTTGATGGAGCTTGTTCAGAAGGCTCAGTCTTAACTGGTGCAAGCTAGGGAGATAGAGGATAGGGTGAAAGCCATTAGAGGTAAAATAATTGATCTGGAGGAACAGATATCTTGCCTAGAGGCAGAGATCACCAAGTTGAAGGCCCAGGAGGCCTCTCTCATGTGATTAAATGATGATCTGCTTGTTGAGCACATGATAGACAGAAGCATGATCTTGTCTAAGGGTGATGCTTTAAGAGAGTTGGTTGCACCTACAGAGGCAAAGATTTGCAAGCACAAGTCCTATTCAAACTTCTTAACTACCTGTCAGAGCCGTTAGGTTATCTTCTATGACTTTATTCTTTCTCATTTGTAGATTCCTATTACTTGATTCTTGGTCTCATGAACCAGTTTTCTTACTATAGTTATAGTACATTTATTTCATTTTTATGATATGATTGATTTTGACATCTATTGAATGATAAGCCATGTGTTGGCATTTTTTATTTATATGTGCTACAGGTGGCCTAAGAGCCAACCTTGATTACAGAGCCTATCTTTTCTGATTACATTGAATGTCTAGCCGTTTATGTTGGCTTTAATTACATTGTTTGTACAAGAACCCTATGCTAACCGTAGGGTTGGCTTTTAGTGAGGCTGTGGGTTGGCCCTACTTATTTTCTTTTGTCTTCCAACATAGTGGGAAAATATTTCTTTAGGTACCTGCCATTAATTGACTTCTTATATGGCTCTCCTAAAAGGCTTGCCAACCAATAAGTGTTACATCTGAGTACCCGATGCACTTGGAAGGGACCTTTCCAGTATGGAGACTATTTGCCAAATTGTTTATCTTTGGCACCAACATATAATACAGTCTTCCAGACTAAGTCTCCTTGTTAAAAGTTCTGCCTCTTTATCCTTCAGTTGTAGATCCTCAACACTTTCTTCTTTTGTACAGACATGTGGTTGAATGCCTGCACCCGAACTTCATCCAAGTCTTCCAACTCCATGGCCATAGCATGAGTGTGTTCATATGGAGTAAGGCCATTTTGTAAAGAGACTCTGAGAGAAGGAACCACCACCTCCATTAAGAGTACTGCATCATGCTTATAAGTTAAGGCAAAAGGGTTTGTCTGTGTCGCATCTCGCTTGGAGGTCTTATATGCCTATAAGGTCTTTGATAAGAGCAGGTGCCACTCTCTTGGGTTACGATATATCATTTTCTCCAGGATACCAATCAAGACCTTATTAGATGCTTCTGCTTGCCCATTGGCTTGGGCATAGTATAGAGTTGAGGTGAGTAGTTTTATGCCATAATCCTCTATAAAGTCCTTCATATCTTGACCGGTGAACATTGTTCCCTAGTCAATTATGATGGTTTGAGAGATTCCAAATCTGTGGATGATGTACTTTTTGATAAACTAAATCATGTCACTTTGTTCCACTTTCTTTGCAAGTATTGCTTCCATCCACTTAGTGAAATAGTCTGTGGTAATAATAATAAAAGTATGGCCCATTGAAGATGGTGGATGAATTTTACGTATAAGGTTGATTGCCCAACCTTTGAATGGCCATGGCTTCAAGATAGAGTGCATCTCTTCAACTGGTCTTCTCTTCACTGCACCATATCTTTGGCATTGCTGGCAACCTTTGGCATATGTTACGCAGTCTTTAAGGTTCTTCGGCTAGTAATAGCCATGTCTTCAAATGAGCCATCTCATCTTGATACCTACCTAGTGCAGACCATAGATCCCTTCATGCGCATACTAGATCACTCTCATAGCCTCAGGAGAACGAAGGTACTTGAGTAATAAGCAATCAAAGCCCTTCCAGAAGAGTTCACCTTCAAGCAAAAATTAGTTCATAGCTTGGACTTTGATGTGATGGGGGTACTTTAGCTAATGAAGACTCTAGGTACCTCTTTAAGGAGGATCTCCGATCGTCGAGAACATCCAGTCGATGTTAAATACATTAATGGGTATACCTCTTTCTTCTATGGAAGGATGTTTCCTGTTCCTAACTAGAATCATCCTATGTGTTAGTGCCTAGGACATTCTTAAGCTAGAAGATAGATGAGCCAACTCATCAGCTTTCCAATTGGCTTCCCTTGGCACATGTGTGAAAAAAACTTCCTTGAAGCAGTTTAGAATCTTCAAGCCGATGATTAATGCCTCGTACTCAGTTTGGTTGTTAGTACATTGGAATTCCATATTGAAGGAAAGAGTTGTCCTAGTACCAGTAGGTGACACAATGATGATTCTTGAACCTGTTGAAGCCTTTGTATTGGAGCCATCAAACCATAGGGACTATGGTACCTTCTCTGTGTTGTAAATATTCAGCCCTTACTCCAGTGGTCTGTTATCTCCAAACATGGGTGATCAGTCAAGAAGTCTGCCAGTAAATATCCCTTCATAGATTTTTGGGGAAAATAACTCAATGTAAGTTCTGACAAGGCTAATAACCACTTCTCGATCCTTTCAGTTATAAACGGTTTGGACAACATGTATTCCATTAAATCTATTTGTGAAACTACATATACTTTAAAACCTCTTAAATAATGTCTTAATTTTGTACAGGAAAAGTACAAGGCCAAGCAAAGCTTCTCAATTGGAGAATACTTGGTCTCTGTGTTTGTCAGGTTTTGATTCAAGTAGTACACTGCCTATTCATGTTCCATTTAGCTATCTTATGCTAGTAAACATCTAGTAGAATCAAAATTGGCAGACAGATAAAGTTTTAATGGATCACCATACCATGGACGAATAAGTATCGACGGCCTAGTGAGATACTCCTTGATTTTGTCAAAGGCCTGTTGGTGGTTATCTTCCCATATGAACACACTCTTTTGTTTAAGCCTTAATAGGTCAGAAAATTCTTTTGCTTTACCTATAAGGTTAGATATGAATCTTTTTAAGTAATTTACCTACCCTGGGAATCTCTGCAACTATTTCTTAGTCTAGGGTGGTTTTGCCTCCTAGATAGCTTTCGTTTTATTTTGATCTACTTTTATTCCCCTTTGATGTACTAAGAAACCCAAGAAGTTTTTGGCTTTGACACCAAAGGCACACTTAAAGGGAATTATTTTCAACCAGTACTGCCCAATCCTCTGGAAACTTTTCCTCAAATGCTATACATGTTCATTAGACCTTTTGGACACTACTATGTCATCAATATAGACTTCCATGAAATGCCCTAGCATGTCATGGAATATTGCATTCATCGTTCTGTGGGACGTTGCACCTACATTCTTCAAACCAAAAGGCATAACCAACCACTCAGATGTCCCAATGGAACTTGGACACCTGAAGGTAGTCTTTGACACATCTTCTAGAGCAATGAAGATTTGATTGTTGTCACACCCTACCCCTCTGTAAGGCATAACATGATCCCGTAGTATACCTAATGAATTACCAACTCCGTCTACTGATAATCCATTAAATACACTACAAGGGATTTTAAAAACTTTTCTTACTTCTTTTACAGTGGTGAGCACTATTTATAGGTGTTAAAAACCTTTTTGAACTGAAGTGATAGAACTAACACATTTGAATTATTTAGAGTTTCTGTAAAAATTTTGACAGAGTGCCATCTGTATTTTGGATAAAACAGTTCTTCAGAAAACCTGTAAAAGCACTTCAATATTTTTCCAAGTCTCAACTTCAACATTTTTCTCAACACAACATATTTCTCAAGTCAAATTCACAGTAATTTTTTAAGGACTGAGATAAAGAAAATATAATACAATTTTTACAAGCCAAAATAACTCAATTATTTTACAACTTCAATGTACAATTTTTATTTACAACTGCTCAAAACCAACAACAATATGTACATACAGTGAACATATATTACATTACAAAATATAAATTATTGGTATACTCATTATACCCGGTAGTCTCTCATTTGGAGGTACTAGCGGCTAGTCTGACCTTTGCATCATCTGTCTACTGCGAGACAATAAAAAGCTATCGCTGAGACAATGTCTCACTGGTGCACAACATTAACTAAATACAAATTTAAATCACAATTCATAATTAAAATAAATAGTGGATACTTAAAAACCATAGTTAAATTCAAGACAATACTGTCATAAGGAATTTAACATAATATCACAATAAATCTCAATAATCAAAACATAGTTAAATTCGAAAGACAGTAAATGTCAATAAGAATTTAAACTCCATTTCACAAATTATCAAATCGCATAACAATACAATTTAGTCAAATAGTTAAGAATACAGTGTTGCCAATTCATTCACAACTTAAGCCATGACACAAATTTCCGATCAATGCCGTGTTGTACACCACGACAAAGCAATCACAACCCCATTAATCGAAATCAATGAGGAAGGGAGCTAGCTATATAATGAGTACTCATCCGATCACCTCAACTGGTAAACCAGAGAGGGAGAAAAATAAACGATCACGACTCCATAAATGGAGAAGGAAAATAAACGATCACAACCCCATAAAAGGAGAAGGAATGATATGATATTGTCATGCTAAGTGTGAACACAAAATCAATTCCAAACATTTTATTCAAATGATTCGTGAGAATCCAATAAATTTCCAAATTTATAATTTCATTCACAAAATGGCAACACAATTCATAATTATCTTTAATTTCCACAAAAACCATTTACAGTGCTTTTCAATCAATAGTATCCATCAAATCATTTACAATGCTTTTCAAGCAATAAATATCCATTCAAACACATTTCCACAATTTAAAACAATAATGTACAAATAGTCATAATTCATTTCAATTGAAAAATTCAAAAGAAATACTTATTATGCACAAACACAATTTAAATCAATAACATACAATTAATCATATGAAATCTTATTCAGAGTAAAATTAGTTGAAAACTAGTTGTGCACAAACCTCTGATAATTATCTCCTGGTCTGGACTCAGTGTTTCCTCCCCTTTTCCTGAGTCTTTAGTAACTGAGAAACCCAATTTGAAGTGTTTCAGTACTAAATTAAACTGTCTCTAACGATAATGTTCGATAAGTAATTCACTGAAGGCTATCATTTGCTCAATCACCTAATATACCGACCCTCGATGCGTTTTAGGTAAATTAAGTTTTAGTTTCATTAATATGTCATATTCGATAGGGTTTTAGGGTTGGTACGTTTTACCAAACTCATTTCCTTGTTTAGTGCATTTTCTTGCAATTTGCTGGGTTCCAGGATACTAATTTGACCTAGCCGGACGACCTGTTTCCCTCGATTTTCGGGTTTCGGTCAAAACTACAAACTTGTAGATCTATGTCTTATGGAACACAGGGCAAAATTTTAGGTCAATCCGAGTTATGTAGACCAAGTTATGGTCATTATACTATTACTAATCAAATGGCATCAAATTAGGTCAATTTTAGGTCAATTTGGTCAACTTTGGTTCGGCCAGTTTTTGGACCCAAACTTTTGCAAGCTTTTTGACTTACTTCTGGTCATTTCTGGGCTTTGGTGTCTTCATAAGACTTGTAGGTATGGGTCTTAACTATTCATGGTTAAAATTTCAGGTCAATTGGACCTGTTTTGAGTGAGTTATGGCTTATACACTAACTGCTGCCCAAATGGTCAGTTTTTAGGCCTCATTTGCACTTAATCCGAATTGGTCATTTTTCATGCCACCTTGCAAGCAGAATTTTGGTATGCTTTCTCAATGAAAGTTGGCACATTTTGTGCCTAGTTTCACCTCCAATTGGTCTCATACCAATTGAGGTTACACATTTAAAGTTATTGACTAAAATGCATACTGCCCTTAACTACCTTACTTAAACATACATCAATTACACACTTACATTACTATATGTCCACTTCCCTTACCAATTCTGTTTTGGTTCATTACCAAAACCATATTCCACTTTACATTAACATCACTTTGGGCAGATTACAAACATCCTTAATACACCAATTAAAACTCACATTTACAAAGTCTAAGTACAATCACATATACACCTAAACCTTACTAGTTCTTACATACACTTTACACAATCAATCTATATACATACCCATCAACCTTAATGTCAATATTTCTGCCAACACCTTCATGAACACATACATTTATCCAAGAATCCCAAGGCTGCCGAAAAGCTTCCTCAACACCAAAGTGTCCTACAATTCATCAATTTCCATTCCAAGTGCAAAATCACCATATACATATGGAATAATTTACTAGGATATTAAATCACCCTAACCAACATCATTTCTCATCAAATATATGTACAAATATTTCATCAAATACATAACTCCATGGCTGTCCAAAATGGACATCTCAATAACTCTTCAAACTTGAAAATTTTCTTCACAAAACCAACACCCATAACATGAACACAAAGTTTAATAAAGCAATCTTCCAAAATACAAACTTACCTTATGGTTGGAACTTGCCAAACCTTGATTAAACTTCTTGATTTTGGTATCAAGCTCTTCCTTATGATGTGTAGAAAATTTTTAATGAAGCTATCTAAGTGATTGGAGTTGAAATGGAGGAGTGCATGAAGCTTGAAGAGAAACGGCCATGGAGGTTTTGGGAGCTTTTCCTTCACGGCAATGGAGGTTTCTAATGTTGAAGATGACATTTTAGTGGAGCAATCTGCCCACTTATGCTTATTTTTAATTCATTTTATAATTCTTCGTGGTCCACTTACTTACTTTAAATCATATAATATGTTTAATTTCCACTTATTCCACATTAAACTCTTAATTTTTGTTATTTACTTTAGGTACCACCAAATTAATTTTTCATTTTATTTTCTAAGTGTAATATTATTTATTTTTAATGGAAATTTAGGTCAAAAGACAATTCGGGATGTCGATTGACCATAATGCCCCTGTTCGGGTTGCATTCCCGATTTTTCGGTAACACCGGGTTTTGTCTGTTTTTCGATTTCTCACTTTTCTTTGTACTAATTATTTAATTTTTCTTTGATCTTCCTAATGATATTTATTCTTCAATAAGGGTCTATTTAAGTCCTAAAAATGTTTTCCAGGGTTCTCGCAGTCCAGGGCTAGTCAACGGTCCACGCCGTGACTTCCCGGTGCGGTCACCCATCGCTAGGGTTCTCGGCTCGCTTAACTTGGTTACATTTCTTTGCTATTATTTTTCCTTTGTTTTTCTTGTATTTTCTTTTCTTGTATTTCATTATTTTATGTCTCCTCACTCATATTGAAGTGTAGTTCTAGGCATCCTAGCTGTCCGGACAACACTGGTCACCGGAGCAGCAGAACGCACTACCGAACTTAGGGGTGTTACAATTGTAACCTGAGAAGCCATCAAGGAAGGACAATGGTTCATTCTTGGCTACAGCATCAATGAACATATTTACAATTGGTATCAGATGCATGTCTTTTGGCATTGCAACATTCAAGTCTCTGAAATCAATACAGACCCATAATTTTCCATTCTTCTTAACTATAGGTATGATGTTAGATAACCATTGACTATATCTGATTGGTCTGATGAATCTTACATTTAAGAGTTTTTCTATCTCTTTTTTTACCTTCACGATTTCCTCCCTAGACATTCTTCTAAGTGCCTAGTGGTGGGGTCTATACTCAAGCTTAATTGGCAGTTGTGTTCCACCAAACTTCTTTGGAGACCAAGCATCTCATGGTAATCCCAAGCAAAACAGTCTTTGTATTCATGAAGGAAAGAAAATTATTTTTTGTTTTAAGTCTTTCCTTAACAGAGAGCTGCTATAAGTTACCTTTAGTTTTGTAAGTTCCTCCTCCTCTGGTTCTTTTTCATATATGACCTCAGCTCCTTCTACCTCTAGGATCTTTTCCATCTCCATTCTGTCAAGGAGGAGCTACATCTAAACTCTGGAAGTGGTAGCTTCAGCTACTGCCAACTCCTCCTCTATGTATTTGCTATTCACCTTAAAGCTCTTCAATTAAGGGCTCTTTCATCGGCCAATGGTAAGGCATGATTGCAAGTGTTTCTCCATCTTTCTTTGTTAGCTCATCTAATCCTTTTTGTAATAACCCAGCCAAGTGGCCATTACCAGCATTAGGGATCAAGTCAGTTTAAGGCTATTGGAACTCATAGTAAGCCTAAAAACCTATTGAACATGAACATATTCCTATATCTCACAATCCAAGCATACTCCAAACCATTACACTTTAGTTTTCTCATTCATACTAAACATAAAATTTGTTCAAAATTTAAACCTTTACACACATAAAATCACTAAAGTATAATTAGTTCATACATACATTCTCACATGAGGAGTTAGCTCAAATTTAAAACATACATAATTACATCACTTATGTTTAACGAAAAACATCTATAAAACTTAAACACCAGCATAGTAACTATTCCTTTACATATTACATGTCCACTAATCATTCAACATACATTTAAACACTCCATAAAACCATTCCTCCTGCTCAAGCATCAAATGATTCTTCTATTCTTACACTTCTACACCTAGGGTTAGGGAAAAGGGGTGAGCTTACACAAGCTAAGTGAGTAAACTAATCAAAAATATTTAACTATCACATTCATTTCATACATATGCAATACATTATTCAAATAAGTTTTCACATCACAAACATTTGACATAAGATGGATTTGTCACTAGTGATTCTCCAAATCCAATATACTCCGCTCCTATAGAGGCTCCTCAGGACATTTGCTTAATATATCTAATGTGCCTGGCTCGTAAAGAAGTTTTTTATAACTTTCACTTAAAACATGACATGTGTCATGCACCAAGGGGCATCATAAGATCTCCCTTTGGATTTTATGGATTCATAACATACATAATATAACATAACATAGACATAAATATGGGGGGAATTAGTGGGTCATCCATAATACATCATGCATCAATAATAATTATGCAATTATGCAACATATTCGTGTTCTAGACACATATACCCTAATTAAATATGACATGATACATGAGGATGATCATTAATTAAATTTAACAAGCTTACATTTATTAAGGTTAGAATTACTTACCTCTTGAAGCCTATCAACCACCTAACATGAACAATAGCTAGTCTCAGATTCTTAACTTCCTTAATCCCTTAAGTTTGATCCTATAACCATCAAAACCTAATGAGTTATTTAAAGCTCTAAAACTCTATACACATATCAAATATCTTATTCTAGGTCTTTAGGAACCATAAAATTATGTTTTGGAATTTTAGAATCGAAGAAGAAATAATACTAGCAGAGTCAAGTTCAACTGTTGGAGTCTTGGACCTTTGAACATCAGGTGCCTATTTTGGGTAGTAGCCACTGTGACTGTTGAAGTCTTGGGCTTTAGTTACCAAATATGGAATTTCTCTAAATTTTCCCAAGAAACTACATGCTTCAGCTGTCAAAACAATGGTCTTCAATAGCTAAACCTGGGAATTTTTAGAATTCCTAAGTCAAAAATAGTAGAATTTCTCTTCCCAAAACCTCTAAAACATACCCCAAAGCTCCAAAGCATAATCAAAACATATAAACACCTTCCTAAGGCTAAAACAACTTGAATTCATGCTCAAATCTCACATGCAACCATTTAAAGCTAGAATTCAAGGTTCAAACAACATCAACATTTCCATAACACAAGAATACTTAGGTTTTACTAAGGAAACTAACCATTTAAGGTCCATAACCACTTAGACTTGATGTAAACAAGAACATTCCTTCATCTAATATCCAAAAGTCAAGACTTAACATAAAAAGCATCCTTCTAAGCAACATGCAACCTTCATTATCAAAAAATCAAAACTTGAAACCCATGCAAAACTCACATGCATTTTGACCTTAGTCTCTTAGTCATAAACTCATACTAAAAACATGTAGGAAAAAAGTCAATTGGAAAGAGGGAAAATCACATTTCCCCTCTAGAACTAGGTAGAGAGATTGGAGGAAATCTTTAATATCTTTCAAACTCTTAAACTCTCCAACCAAACCAAGACTTCTAGCTTCTAAAAGATCAAACCAAAAAGGATTCAAAGAGAAAATTTCCATTTACAAGCAATAAAAAATTGGAGAGAAAAGAAATTCACTTTTTTCTTTTCAAATTTGACTGAAATGGGCTATATATACCCCTACTATTAAGGGGACTTTTGGCTGTCGAAAGCCATAGTTCTAGTTGTCGAATTCCATTTTGCACAAAAATGAATTTGAACAGTAAAAAAGACTTCAACTATCGAAAGTCCATTATTCGACTTGTAACAATCGGACTCTAACCACTAAAGGAATTGTCCGCTTTGGCTATGAGCCTCACGGTTTTGTCCCATAGGTGGAATGGAGAACTTCCCAGGAGGTCACCCATCCTAGGATTTCTCTCAAGCGAGCAAGCTTAACCCTGGAGTTCTTCCAACTCTCCAGGCCATTCCACCAAAAGGCGCCTCTAGTGATTAGTTCCCCTATTTTATATATCATTACTTTTTGAACCCAAGACCATCTCCGTGCTTTGTCGATGTGGGATTTGCCTAAGGGACCTTTCTCCCCCCCTTTCGGCACTCAGCATCCTCGCTGAGGTTTGCCCCACCATCGCCCAAGAGGACACGCAAGTGGCTCTAATACCAATTGTAATGATCGGGCTCTCACCACGCTAAGCTAATTTGGGATGCATTAGACATGCATGTAATGAGTTCTTGGTAGCAATTGAGATTTTTATTAAGGTATTTTATTTGTGTATTTTCAGTAGAAAAAGAAGTTGGAACGAACAAGGAGAAGTAGGTAACAAGAAAGGAGAATTATTGAAGGTTTGTGCACAACTAACATTTTCTTTGTTTTTAAACTTGTAAATTACTTGGAATGTGTTAAATTGAATGAGTTTGATTTGAAATGAGTTTATTTTGAATGAGGTATGTTTTTCTCTTGTATTTGAGGAATTTGTGTGTTGCCACCCCTTTTATGGGTTTTATGATGATTTGAATATGTTATTGCTTTGCAAACGTGATTATTGATTTAGAAACTCTTGAAAGTTGTTTTAAAACCACAGTTAGCATGACAGTCCCTTCGGAACTCCCCAGTAGTAACGGCTACTTGGGGTTTTATAATTGACATTGATTATGTCTCCCATTAATAATGGTTAGTGGGGTAAGACTACATGAGTACTTATTAGCTAGCTAGCCCTTCCCTCATTAATAACGGTTAGTGAGGTTGAGATTGCTTTGTCGTGGTATACAATACGGCACTGATCATAAAATTTTGTGTCATGGCCTAAACTGTGTGTTGATGTTGGCAACACTAATGCTTTGTGAATTGTGATTTATGAAGTGTGATTTCTCACTCAAAATGTTATTCTAATAAATGGCCTTTATGGACTTAGAACTATTATGAAGTTTTCATGCTTAAGAAAAATGTGATTTATTATGCTTTAACAAATTGTATTTTACCTTAAGTTTTAAAGTTATTAGTTGTGCACTACTGAGTAATATACTCAGCGATAGCTTCTTTATGCTGTCGCAGGTAAGGGAAAGGAGAAGGCTACCGAGTGAGAGACTTGAAAGTAGCATTTTGGTATTGTTTGTGGGTATTTACGTTAGATATACCCTTGTGATTCCTTTGGATGTATTTTGTACCTATATGTATGGATGTACGGGCATTAAGCAGTTTGTATTTAAAAGCATTGCATTGCTATCACATTTTGAGTTTGTAACTATTTTGTATTTTACTTTTAGACTTATGAAAATGTAACTTTTGCAATATGTAGTCTATCATTATTTCCAATGAATGTTTACATATAATTTTAACTATTCTCATGCAGTTTTCCACAAAAGAATTGATCAGATAAAAAGCTATGATTTATTTTAAAATCCTTTGTAGCATAACTAATAGGTTATCATAGGTGGAGTTCGGTAATTCCTTAGGTATGCTATGGGAACACGTCATGCCTTACCAGGGATAAGGTGTGACACGACTGTCAAAGTTCCTTCTGCACAAAGTCACTTAAAATTTCTCTTTGGCTAAAACCTTGAAAACATTTCATTTTTAAATACATTTTGAAAATATCATACATACAAACACATGCACTTCTTACCACCACTCCTTTATCTGTGGAATCTTTAAATTTGTTAGAATATTCCATCAATTACAGAAATTCTAATGTCGAGAAATGGTGGGTGTTACACCTTTTCCTGCTTCTTTTCTACAGGTGAGGAGGCTACTATGGTCTTAGCATACACCACATGACTTTCTCCATAGGCATCGTGAGCTGATGCCCCTCGAGCTTTCTTCTTGAGGAGCTGAATGGGACTGATATCTGTATCATAATACTGGGTATCAATTGCCTCTAAGTTAGTCATAAAAGGCTTAGCATCTGCCCATACCACCTCTACGTTGTTCCCTTTCCAAAATTATAAAATTTGGTAAAGGGAGGAAAGAATGCACCAATTCACATGTATCCAATCCCTTCCCAAAAAAACTTGATAAGTTACAGTGGAATGAACAACAAAAATTATTGTATTAGAAGACTTACTTCCCATGGTTAACTCCACTGGCAGGACACCAAGAGTCTTAGATATATCTCTAATGAAAGCTAATACCAAGACATCAATTATGATCAAGTCATCTTCAGTCTTTTCCAAGGTTAACAACATCCTGAGTAGCATAATGTTAATTGACTACCTATTATCAAATAGCACCCTGAAAGTTGGATGGCCATTGATATGAGTCATTATGTACAAAGGACACATATGCCTAATCATCCTTTTAGATGGTTTACCAATTATAACTTTCTTTGGTTCCCCTGGGTTGGTGCATTGTATGGTAACTCCATTGCACACTTTAGCTTCCAAGAGATCTGTTGATTTCTCAGGAACCTCCTCATGTTCTTCCACCATCACATTCTAGAAACTAGCAGGTAACAACAAGCAAGTAACATCACAATCAACAGGTAGTTTCTTACCTCCTTTTCCTTGCTTTGGTATCTCTTTTGAACTACCCACTGACTCTGAATCCTCTATCGCCTTTTTGTTGAATTTGCTTTTTGGTACAGGCTTTTCTTTCTCAATTTCTATTTGTCTTCTTTCTGCCACCCTTTGCCTCTAAAGCCTCCTCTTCTATGTTCAGCTCAGTGGTTGTGGGAATTTGGGATGGTGCATTACTTGCCATTTTTTGCTTGGTGGTATTAGAGGTGGTACTACGAACTTAGGTTGATTCTTCTATAACTTCACTGTAAGTGTAGCAGGTGAAATAAGTGTGGGATTTTTTACCTTCTGAGGAAAGCGGTTTGGCTGGTAACTAGCTTTCCTGTTGACCCCCTAGTATCGCAGCATCTGTTGGAGCTTCGATACATGTCACCTTGGTTCCTGTCACCCAAGTACCTATCACCTAGCCACTTCCTAGTTGGTGATTCAAATTGGAGGCATCTCCTAATTGAATCCTAATAACCTTTGGGAGAGTGCCATAGGTTGAATATCTATGAAAAGAACCTTTAGATTTTTGGAATACCTCAGTTAGAACCTGCAGTCTTCTGAGTTCATTGATGACACCCCTTAGATCCACAATAGCTGTATTGATGGGAGCCATAGGCAGAAATGGGTCCTCATCAATGATCATTACTTCCTTCTTCTTAGGAAACTTTAAGATACCCTTATTGATGTGATCTTGGATCACTACCCTGAGAGCCCAATAGTTATTGGTGATGTGATTCCAAGAGTCATGGTACTTACAATAATCTCTCCCCTTAATCTCTTCTTTGGTTGGTAGTTTGTGGTCAGGGGGAAGATTAATGAACTTCTCCTTTAGTAGGAAGTTAAATATCTCCTCCGTTTTGCTTGTATCAAAGGCATATTAGAGTGGTATATTTAAAGCAGATTGTGTCTTTCTCTGTGGAGTTGGCTTGTTTAGAACACCTAAAATAGGACAGACATAAGTACCAATAGTCACCAGGTCTGCCACAGTAAGTTCATGGTTGTTTACCTCTTGTTAGTAAGTTCTCATGGATGTCCTCTTTTGGTGTGATTCCTCCATCAGTAGCTCCTCATACTCAGCTACTTTGGTAGTAAGTTAATAGAAGTCCCTGAACTCCATCCCTTGAAACTTTTTCCTTAGCTTAATGTCTAGTCTGCGTTGGGCCACTTCACATACCTAGCCTTTGGTAAGAATACCTTACACCTATTCCTCATTTTTTTTTTAAAATTGTGAAATAAAAGCATCAACTAATTCTCTCCCTCTCCGTGTCATTCTTGATTGTTTAGCAACACATACTTCTGACTCAACTCTAAAGAACTGAGTATGGAATAGCCTCTTTATCTCCTGCTAGCAATACACAGTTTTTAAAAGGAGTAGAGTACCAAGTAAAAGCAATGCTAGTAAGAGAGTTTGGGAATAGTCTCAGCTTGTAACTGACAAAGTTCTCATAATTTGCCAGTTCACCACACTGGATTGTGAATCTTGCCATGTGTTCTAAAGTTGACTATCCATCTTCTCTTGAAAAGACACTAAAGTCTAGTATGCAGTACCCTCTATGATACGGGTTCTCTCTATCATTAAAGTCTGGATATGGCTTATAGAACTCTAGTTGGCTGATTTGTCTATAGCCATAACCATATAGCTCCTGCACAATATTTCTAATAGCATTCATCGTTGCATGGGGTGCAGGAATGGTAGGTACCTAGACTGTAAGAACTAGTACCTAAGGTAGAGGTACTGGTACTAGTTGAAGTATCTACACAGTAGATACTGTAGTTCCTCTAAAGTTGTTATCCCCCGAGCCGAAAGAGCCAAAGGTCACCTAGGACATCTACACCTACTACTACTGGAGAGCTGGTACTACTTGAGGACCTGTAACTACTTCTGTATCATAAACACTAGGGTGAGTAACTGCGTTAGTGTCACTAATGACTTGGGTGGGAATAATAGTTTTACCGCTGGGCCAGCTAGGTTGGACTAGTGTTCTTATTTGAATAGCCACCTATTCTTCTCTCCTTTGGGGTGGCTAGTATCTTTCCTCGTTGCTGGCATGACTTCCATCAGCACTGTCATGGGGGGATGCATGGTTGAGATTGTCCCCTGGGCTCATTAGCTCCTCTAGATGCCATATTAGATTTTGCTGGCCTAGGGACTTAGCCATTCAGACAGTAATGGAATTGGTGAATTAAGTTTATCAACTGCTTTCTCCATATATCAATTCTTTCCACTGATTGGTTAAAAGTTCCCAACCATTATTCCATGCCTTTCATCAAGAAACTAGTGATGGTTAGTGCAAGAGTTTCCAATGAACTAAGAATCTGCTTACAAATTTCATCTCGCCTTAAACTAGGTCAGTAGACAAGGTACATACAGTTTCTGTAGCAATTGGATTTTTATTTTCTTCTTCTTGAGGATCTGATCTCCCTTTAAGGCGTTCAACCATGAGTGGAACTTGCACATTCAAGCCTTCTGCAATAGGACTTCCCTCTGTGTCTTGAGACCCAGTAGTTTCTTTGCCAAGTGCACTTCTAGTTTTTAGAGACATGGTGTTGCCTGCAAAAAATAAAAATGATAAAGTGATGTCGAGTGAAATGAGACTTTCGTCTCACTAGACGTGCAAAAAATTATTTCGTTAGAAAAAAAGTTTGTTGGCTAACAGTTTAGAAATTGCGACCGTCCTAGATTGTGGGAACCTGACAAGACTGAACGTAACTTGGTTAAACTCACTTAAAATGAACAATTAATTTAAATAGAAATTGTATTTGATTAACAATAAATGTAAAGCTTGGAAAATAAAAAAAACAGATAAAATTAAAGATAAATAAAATGCTGGAGTCTGTTATTGTTTGATTGATCAAGTGGTTGAGCCTTTTCATGTTGCAATGTATCTGACATTTATAGTTCTGCCTGAAAGATTACTGGAAGATTACTGGACGACTCTGAAACACACTCTGCCACGTTCTGCAGTTATCTGCCCACTTCTTGGAACCACTACAAACTGCCATGCAGGTATTTAAAAGACTCCTAGAAGACTTTGAAACACATTTTGCCATGTTCTATAGTTACCTGCAATCACTTATCCACTACTTGGAAAACGTTATAAACCATCGTCAACTTTTTTATCTCAGATATCTTATCCAGTAACTACTATTAATTCTTTTATTAATTATCTCAGGCTATAAATTAATTAAATTAATAAAATAAAATTAATTAAATTAATTTCACAAAAATTAATTTATTTAATTCTTAGACCTAAAAATAATTAATAAATAAAATAATTATTTTTGGTATAAACAACAACAACAACATCATCATCATCATCATTATCATCATCATCATCACAATTAATTTTAGAAAGGGAAACTAAAAGAAAATCAAAGTATTAACATAAAAATAGTACATATTAATTATAAATAAATTAAATATTTATATTTTATTTTTATAATTTTTACATAGATTATACTTTTTGTCTATCAAATTTTTAACAAAGATTTTATAATAAAAATATAATAGAAAATATAAAAATATTTATTATAGATATCGAATAATTTAAGGTTGATTAAATTATATAATTATTTTCATCATTTTTAAAATATCAAATTTTTTATAGTCTTTTAATATGTTAAAAAATATAATATATTCAAATACTATCTTTATTTAGTAATATTAATATTATTCTAAAAAAATAATAATAAAAAAGCATTAAGTTTGTGAAAAAAACAAAAACAAAATTATATGCATATGTAATAAAATTAAATTAACTATATTTGATAAATAAATTGCCACTTATAATAACTCTTGTTTTAGAATGCCACATGGCAAACTCATTTTTTAGAATGCCACATGACAATATCTCAAAAGAATTTAGTCCTCTCTCTCTCTCTCTCTATATATATATATATATATATATATATATATATATATTAAATAAATAAATAAATAAAGAGAAAAGGTTGAACTTTAAAGTACTCCATACAATAAATGTCTCTATTAAATACATATTAAAATAAAATTAATAAAATAAAATAATATTAAAATAAATTAAATTTTATTAAAAGCATAAAAGGGCGAGAGGATTAAGCCACATGGCAAACTCTTGGAAAATAAGGCCACATAGCAAATTGTTGAAAAGATTTAGCTATATTGAAAAGATTTAGCCTACTTTATATACAAATAGATAGATTTGGATAAATAAGGCTCATAGGGCAAAGACACAAGAAGCCCACAAAATACGATATGCCTAACACATACAAGACTCCCAAAGCCATAAGCAATAACCCTAGATGACTAGAAAACCATTAACTCTAAGAACTCTGTCAGCACCACCGGTGCTTCTAGTTACCGAAACTGGAGAAGAAAACCAGAAGGAACTAAAGCGAAAGTTTCCACAACAAACAAGAAGCATGCCTGTTTACTTGAAAACCACCACCTTCAAACTTCCAACCCAACCCGTTGTTGGACCTCAGGAGCCAAACAAACACCAACGTCAACAGCAACCTTCAGCAAGGGAGGGGACAAAGATTATAGGCTCTCAAAGTTTCCTTACCTCCAAGCGTCCAGCTACTGGGAGACTCCTCTTTCATGTTGAACCATTCTTTCCCCAGATAATAATGGGAGAATATAAGCCACCGTAACCTGTCCAAATATAAGTTGAAGAAAACCATCCTCATTCTATTTTTGATGGCGCTCATTTAGTTCTTTTTGAAGCTAGGGTCTAAACTAGTAGAGAAAAGTTATCCACTCCTCTCAACTTTTTAAGCCCATTTAGTTCAAAATTAACAATGGCTATTTATCTTATAACTTTTCTACTTATTAATATTTATACTATTTTAATAATTTAAAATGTTAACATTGAAGAACAACATTAGTAATTAAAACTTACAACAATAACATTTAATCCTTATTTTTTTAACTTTCAACTAAACACATCTTTTATTTTAATCTATTATTTAATTTTTATAATTAATAAATATAATTTACACAACTCAATTATAAATAATTAAATAAATCAAATTTAATCTTTAATTATATTATAAAATGAAAAAAAAAAAATATTTAAATCTTTTTTTTATAAACAAAATCGTTTAGAGTGGAAAAAGCGAATCCATATAGCCGACCCCAAATTTTTTGGGATAAAGACTTAGTTGAGTATAAAGCTAAGTCGAAAATATAAAAACCATCAGTGCACTGAACTTTCCCAAGACTGAATAATGTATCCAGCCTACAGTCGAAGTTCCAATTATGCGCTTCTCATTCATATGTACATTAACTGACGACAAGTCAGCTTCGGGTTTCATCAGCATTGTTTACCCAACCCTTCAATTCATTTTGTACAATAATAATTAAACGATTCATGAATGATTCCTGGAAAATCAGTCACCATAACAGATACGTACCAAGTGAGGAAGGAAAAAATTGCAGTTAAAGAAGCAATAGCCCTAGATATGGAATGAGATACCCCAATGGGTCATTCAAGGAAGTAAGATTTTACAATTCCACTGCTGTTACCTACTATAAGGGTTAGGCATGGACAAGTTCAAACAGCAAAAGATTAGCAAGACAGCCTAAAAATCCAGGGCAAAGGCATTACTACAAAGATACACCATGCCATTGGCCCGTGGTACATTTT
Organism: Hevea brasiliensis; assembly: GCF_030052815.1. Lineage (NCBI taxonomy): Eukaryota > Viridiplantae > Streptophyta > Magnoliopsida > Malpighiales > Euphorbiaceae > Hevea > Hevea brasiliensis. The sequence goes on from NC_079495.1 coordinate 86,653,651, forward strand.
CATCCTGATCACAACAAACTAGAGAGTAAATCACCATTTCATCTAGCCATGTTAATTCACAATAACAAAAATAAAAGAACAGAAAAGGGGGAAAAATTAAGGTTCTTAACTATCTGTTCTACCATCAGATCAGAAGGGCGGTACTGACAAAACATTCCTTGCACCTGAAAGAAAGAGGGAAAACTAATGCATCATTTCATTTAATGGAGACATCACACCATAGGAAAATGAACCATAAAGCAAAAAAGATAGAAGATAAATATACATGTGCAAAACATGCTTGCAGTATTTTAAATTCAATACTTACATAACAAATCAATATATACAGTAAACAGGAAAATTTTGAAACATAAGGTGCAAAACAAGCAGGCTTAGAGGGACAAATATGCTAGGAAAAGACTTGCAAAGTAAAATCATGCAAGATCTTCACAGACTTACCAAAGTTACGAAATAAATCACAATATCAAGAAAACCAGTGAAAACTCAATAAAAGGGATGAAATTCACAGTAATAGAAATCTGCATGTCAATTCTATGTGGGTGTTTGGTTTGGCTACTTTTAACTTTTGACTTGAAATGTACTTTTCCAACCTATAAGTCAACTTAAAATTAAGTAGTTGAGTGTTTGGTAAAACTACTTAGAAGCTAATTTTAATTAGTTTAAGTGTTTAGCTAAAAGTACCTTAATCTATCAAAATGACCAAAAAGAGTATGTAGTAAGTAGTACGAGAGATTGTTAAAACGAGTCTAGTTTACAAGCATTGCATAGGGGATGCAAGTTAAGGAGAGAGCTATTCTGACAATTAAACTGAAAATGTGTAAGACCAATGCCATAGTATTGTTAGCTCCCTTCAAGAACACCCAGAAATCATTTACAATGGGAACACTCTTTAAATCCTTAGTAATGAAAAGATTTTTCAAATGGAAGTTGTAATTTAAAAGCATATCGATCTAAACTTCCATTGTTCTTTTTTCTCCAATTTTAGGGAATACTATAATTGTCCTAATCTCCCACCATTTCTCTCATTTTCTGTCCTTTGAGAGCTGAAACAAAGGAAGTCAACTTAAAGTCACTTCTAATATTCTCATTTCCCCCAAACTTCCCTCAAGCCAAACAAAATGTAACCTGTAGAATATTATATATTCATTTAAAAGAAACGCGGGGCAAAAGAAAACACAGAGTAGACCACAAAGATGAATGCACACGAGCGTGTGCATGCACACTTTATATGAACATTATCATCATACTTACCACTAGCAGTTAGCATAGCCAAACATCATGACTTCTTGAACAAATGATGTCGTGCTAACATCTCTTCTACCCCCACTGCAGAAATGCTTTCACATCCAAGAAGCTCTCCGAGCTTTGCATCACATAATATCACCATCGAATTCAGTGGATCCTAAATACATACAAGCAGTATCATAAAACTTTTAGTTGCTAATGCATTTTTATCAATATAGCCAAAAGGTTTAGATATTAATAATTCATTGAGAAGATATAAAAATTCTTGGAGGAGGAGGAGGAGGGGGTGGGGGGTGGGGGGTGGGGGGTGGGGGGGTTGGAGGGGAGGACATACATCCACTACACACCTCTAATTGGTTAACCTTTATGTACTCCCAAACACGCCTGGAAGCCTCTACTTGTGTCATCTCGCTTCCTCCAGTGGTCCCCAAGAACTTGGCAAGAGCTTCAGATATCACCACTACAGAAGCACCAGAATCAGTATTTTCAGTTGTGGACTCAACATCCACCTTCACTCGTTTAGCTTGACCACCCTCCTCTGCAGACATTTAAAAGAAGAAAATTAAGCTTAATCAACTTTCTGCAGTTCAATAACATATTGCATAAAAAGCTTCATTCCATACTTGTAGGTTCAAGAGGAATGATATGTTTAGCAAGCAGCTTATTCATCTTGAACATGTCAGTGCAGTCTGTCTCAAAAACCACTCGTAGGGCATCATCACAAATTATCTTTCTCTTATTGCTTGGATCTTGGAGGTTGTTTTTCCTTATGTATGCCCACAATTGCTTCACAATCTGTATCAAGTCAAGGAGTCATTAGAGTACATAGAAAATTACATAAATAAAACCATGTAATGAACATACCTCAGTCCTTGGCAAGGCTGGCTCACCAACAACGGCCTGAAGTTCAGGTGAAACGCCACAAACTTTGTTTAACCCACCTGGGCCACCTCTTCTTTTGGCCCCAACTGGAGCACTGCATAAGAAATATAACAGAAACACCATCAATTTATTGGCCCCATAAAATGTAGTGTTAGTGTTTTTTGCAAAAAGATTTAATAGATAAACAAATCAAATAATAATGCCTGGCAAATGCATACTGATCTTCAGCGAAGGGTACCCAAAAGGATTTGCAAGACCAAATCTTCACTGAAACTAAAATAATAACATGCTACTGAATATTAAATAACAAAGCTAAAACACCCATAATAGTTTTCCAATCTAACAGCCACAATAATGCAACAACAGAGCTCTTCAGGAGTGATTCATGCAGCTTGTCTCAAAGATATGGATTAAGGCCTTTTAATTCCTTCTCCCAAAAAAAAAAAAATGTAATAATATTAATATAAACTTGTATTTTCATACAAAGACTGGCTTAGTTGAACTAGCATTTTATATCCTATAACAAAAGACAAATTGTTAACCAGAAAACAACAATACAAAACGCAAACTTTTCCAAAACGACTTTACAAACCTGAAAATTGGTAATTACTTCCTTTAGACGAAAACAATGGAATGTAGAAAGCAGCAGTAAACTCAAACACTGAAAATCAACATTAGCAATAAAGATTTGATAGTTGCAGGTACAAATTTTACCGAGATATGGAAAAATTCATTTATTGATAGTTACCATAAAACAAGTAAATTGCTTCATGTGAGTCCCAAAAACGATAATTATCCCCTCCAACGACAAAAAAGCACACCAAATTGGCGAAGTGGAAAAGGGACAAACTATACCTTACAAAAATATTTTATAAAAAAAAAAAAAAACACCCCGACTTCAAACGTAAACACAATATCAAACAAAGCTTCTAACCCAGAAATTGTAAACACCTAAACCCTAAAACCTATCCACAACTGAGAAACTACCCACCAAAAAATTACCTTTCTTTGGACAATTCCGAAGGGGCAGGGGTGGCATTTTGGGAGAAGACCTCGGTTTTCGGAAGAGGCGATGATTGCTGCCTCTGCCGTTGCTGCTGCTGGTGCTGCTTGGGCGGTGGGGCATTCGGTGGCGGCTGCGGCTGGCGGAAGTTGAGGTCCTGCGGAAAAACCTGGTGGTGGTGTTGTTGGTGGGGATGGAGGGCAAAATGAACAGGGAATTGTTGGAATTGCGGATGATGTTGGAGGGCAAAATGGTCTTTTTGTGCAAGGTGCATAGTATGTAGTTGCGGATGTGGATGTGGATGTGGATGTGGATGTGGATGTGGCTGTGGCAGCGGCGGCGGCGGAGGCCGTTGTTGTGTAGCAGCTATGGTGGTTGCGGTTGTTGTGACACTGGTCGGGTGTGCCCGGAGCAGGAGGTTGATCTGGTCACGAATGAAGCCTGCCTTGTGTGAGAGGTTTAACCCTAGCTTCGCTTCGAGTTGCTGAACGACGCCGTCTAAGGACGTGACGGAGTTGGGTTCTGATTGACGGAGCACAGTCTCCACCCCTTTCGCTAATTCCTGGTCCGACACCATCGCCTTCTGTCTCTGTTTCACATATATTTAACAGAAAAAAGAAAACGGAAACAAACGACTCTCTCTCTCCTTTCTCTCTCACACAATCCCTACTCTGTCTCTCTCTCTCTCTCTCTCTCTCTATGTCTCTCTCTATCTCTATCTCTCTCTCTATGTCTCTCTCTATCTCTATCTCTCTCTTTATAATTTCCAAATGACCAAATTGCCCTTCCCTGTCACTGTTTAAATTTCAAATTTTAAAGACGTTGATGCCCCTTTCTTAATGCACGCATTAGGTGGCAGTAGGGGTAAACTGGGAGTTCAATGAAGTTTCTCTTACTTTTTCTTCTTTCTGTGTCTCGCCCGGAAGATTAAAATGACGATAGTGCTCCTTGGGTTTACGCGAGAAATCGCATCGGGAAGATAAAGCGAGTTGTGGTAAAAATGTAATTTCAGATATGTTGGGGGGTGAGATATGGCAGTTTATGAAACTTGAAATTAAAATAAATAATAATAATAATTTATTATTTAAATAAAATACAGAGATTTTTTTTAACCGACTTTGGATAAAAGTATGTGTTAAGTTGATAAAAAAAAAAATTGTTGTCTGTGCATGGCTCGATTGCATTTGAAATCGGACCAAAATCAAATCGGTTAAAATTTAAATTAAAATTAATTAATGATTTTTAGAATTGAATTAGACAGAATGTCCAATAGTATAAGGACAGTTTTTTTATTTATGGGTTCTTTGAACCTTGAAGCATATAGAATCAAAATTGCCGGTCTGACTCAAAATTGATCAAAACCGACCACATTGGCATCTAAATTGTCTGCTGCATCGGAGATAAACCAGTGGTAAGCTGAAATTACACGAGTGCCTAGACCGTTTTTCGTTTGGGCCTGGAATTATGGTTGGGAGTCAAAATTATTTGTTTTTTAAAAAATATTATTTTAAATATTTTGAAAAAATAATTTAAAAGATATTTTATTATTTTAATGATTATAACTTATAAATTTAATTCTAAATTATTTTTAAATATTTTTTATTAATTTATTTATAAATTGTTTTATTATTTAACATATTTTTAAATTTAAAAATAATGTCAAGCAGCACTTAATTTGTTCTCTGCAATTTCTTTTTCTCATACATTCATTATTGAAATATTATCGAAAAATGTAAATTTTGTATAAGTATAATAATTAATTTATTTTTAAAAATATAATAATTATTTAAATAATCAATTAATATTTAATAAATAAAAAAAATCAATCCAACCTACATCAAACAAATAATTGTTTGTTATCGAAACGCAATTTTGGGAAGGGGGAAAAACTATTGACATAGAGTGACGGACATGACAATATTCAATAGTGGGTGTCCAACTTTGAATTGCAAACATCACAATTCTACTTCCCACTTGTAAAAATAAGTAAATAAATCTATATCCTTTAAAATATTTAAAATATTAATAAAATTATTAATTCTTAACTTAGTCATGTTTAATTCGGTAAAAAAATTTATTGGGATTGAAATTAAAATGAATTATTTATATTTTTAGTTTTTGTCTATATCAAAGAAAATAATTTGTCCATATAAAAAATATAAAAATATTTTTCATTGTTTGATTATAATATTAAATTAATAATATTTATTTATTTCATTTATGTATTAATATTTTTTATATTTTAATAAGATTATTGGAATTTTAAAAATAAAAAATAACTTACTCTTTTAAAAAAGAAGTAATTTTCTTTAAAAAATATTTAATTTTTTCTTTGATTAAAAAAATATTTTTTATTAATTAATTTTTTTAAGTGCTTTAAATACTATAAAATATAAAAAATATTGTAAAATATTTTCTGTTAAACAAACAAAATTTTAGTATTTGAATCATTAAAAAAATGCAAATCTAAATGTATTTCACTAAATGGAGGACTTATACATTCACTCTAGGAAGAAATTAGATTCACATTTCATAAAATGAAGTAAAACTTAATCAAATATAACAATTAAAATATGAGATTTAAAATTTAAGTACTTAAAATTAAAAATTTATAATATATATATATATATATATATATTTACAACTTTAAAATTTTAATATCACTTAAATTTTAATAATTTATAATATTAATAATAGAAGCTTATCTACAATAATTTTATTTAAATATTAAAGTTAATACTCCTATTTTATTTGGACAAGTAGTCTTAAACTTTGTGATTTAATTTATTTTATCTTTTATATAAAAAATTTAGTTCTAAAAAAATGCAATTAAGCTAATAGTTAAAAAAAATGCTTCAATTTTTTTTAATAAGAGAGATTTATTAAATTAAATTTTAAAATTAGAACTTAGTTTAATTGGAAGAGTAGTTTTAAATTTAATTTTAAAATTATACTTCTTACTTTAATTGTGCAACAACCCTTCAACTTATCAAGATTACGGACTTAGGAGCTTGCAAACTTGAGAATCTTCAATAGGTTGCATGTGCTTCGCCATATGCTCCAGTGTACCTTTTGAAATCTGGAAGCTCAAAACACGACAAGATATGTTGGAATAGTAACGAAAATTAAAAATAAAAAGTGTCCATCTTTAGTTTATAAACATTTAATTTATAAACAGACTTATAATAAAATATAAACTAAATTTGTTTATGAAAAAGAATTCTTTATTATTTTTAGCGTCAAAAAAATTATATTTAGAAACATATCAGAAATGAAAAACTTTCATTTTTAATTTTGTTGCTAAAACTTTGTATCGAAATTTAGAAACATATTAAAAATAGGATAGAAACGAATTACTAAATTGTAGAAATTGAAAAAAAAATAAAAATTTTAAAAAAATTTTAATTAAAAACAAATTCAATTATATTTTTAATCCGTTTCTCAATTGTCGAGATTTAAAAAAAAAAGTTAAAATTGAAAAATTAATTACAATTTCCGTTTCTAGTAAATTAGAAACATGTTTGATTTAATTTCTAAATTGTAGAGATTTAAAAAAAAAACGTAAATATTTAGAAATTAATTTTAAATTTTATTTTTAAATTAGCAAAGAGTTTTAAATTTTGTTTCTAAATCAGCAACGGATTCTAAATTCCATTTCTCTGAATTAGAAATGATTTTAATTTCATTTCTAAATTGTAAAGCTCGAAAATTATGAGAGAAAATAGTTCACTTTTTTTTTTTTTAAATTTGAAATGGACTCCCCATTTCGTTTTTAAATTTGAAAATGGATCTTAGAACATATTTCTAAATTACATGCCTTAAAATTTACGATGAAAAATATTCTATCGTCTTCTAAAATTTAGAAATATATATGAAAATCTATTTTTATTCTATTTCAAATTTAAAAATATATTCAAAAAATCCATTTATAACTTGTAGAAAGAAAAATTCTGTCTTTTTTTTTGTTAGAAATAGATTTTGAAATCTACTTCTAATCCATTTTTAAATTTCATATCCAAAAACTTCTCCTTCCCTCTTTTACTTATTATTTCATTTTTTATTTTCTCATTTCACTATTTCTCCCATTTCCTTTCATTTCTTCCTTATTCCTTTCATTTTACTTTTTATATTATTTTTATTTTTTCCTTTCCATTAATATATTTTTTTCCATTTCATTTTCTATCATTTCATTCTTTCTTCCATTGTATTTCATTTTCTTTACAGTTTTCTTCCTCTTATCTTTCATTTCATTTTTTTCTTATTTTTCTAACTTTTCCATTTCCTTTCATTTTCTTTTTTTTTTTTATTTTCTCTCATCTTTTTTGTTTTATTCATAACTCCTATTATCTTTTTAATTTTTATTAGTAATTTACTTTTTAGTAATTATTATTATAACACGGTTATGGTAATTTTTTTTATAAATTTATTTTTATTTTTAATTTTTCCACAATATATTTATATTGTTTTTGGTAATAATATATTTTTTGTTAGTAATTTATTAATAATTTTTTTAGTAATTTATTTTTTAATATTTTTTGTTATAACTTATTAATCATAATTTTTCATTTATAATTTTTATTAGAATTTTTGTTTTTAATATTTTTATATTTATTTTTCATATATTAGTAATAGTATTTATATTGTATTTTTTAGTAGTAATTTATTATTTTATTCAAAATTTACTTTTTCAAATGACTTCAAAATAAATAATTTAAAAATAAATTATTTTCTTTATTTATTAATCATAATTTTTCATTTATATTTTTTATTAGAATTTTTGTTTTTAATATTTTTATATTTATTTTTCATATATTAGTAATAGTATTTATATTGTATTTTTAGTAGTAATTTATTATTTTATTCAAAATTTACTTTTTCAAATGACTTCAAAATAAATAATTTAAAAATAAATTATTTTCTTTATTTTCACCTTTATTAATTAGAAATAGAAAAAAAAATCTTTTTCTAAACATATTTTTTTAATAATTTTTTCTTATTAGAAATAGATTAGAAACAAAATTTTGTTTCACTTTAGAAGCAGATTAAAAATGAACAGGAATTCATTTCTAATTCAAAAAGTTGTAATCTCTTTTTTATGCAATAGAAATTCCATTTCTAATTTTAACTAGAAATGATAGAATTCCATTTCTAATTTAGAAATGGATAGAAATTTTCATTTTTATAGTTATTAACAACAAGCTAATTTGGAACATATTTTTTTTTTATTTCTGAATCAAATTAGAAATAAAAATCTATTTTTCTGAATTAGAATGAAATATATTTTGTTTCTATTTTGTTTCTAATTAGAAACAAATTAAAAATGAAAAAAAAATGGAAAATGGTTCTAATTAAAATTAGAAACTGATAGTATTCCATTTCTAATTTGTTTATAACTTTAAAATCGACAAAAATTTTCTATTTTATATTTATTAGCAACGAGCTAATTAGAAACACATTTTTCCCATTTCTAAACTAAATTAGAAATGGAACATTCTAATTCAAAGTTTCTTTTTTCATGTAGTGAAATTTCATAAAACTGGATTTTTCTTGGTTCAAACTCTAAACTTGTAATAGATCCAAAAACTCCTTTCCCATAAGAATTTGCCTAGTAGCCATTTCCCTTTCTAGGAATCGGTCATAGGGACTCAAGGTAGTATAATTAGCCTCCAAGGCTTCGTGCATGTTCTTGCGGTCCATTTCAAAACTTGTTGCAAAGGCTTGTACCTTATTACACTTGCATTGATTCTAAGCTTACATTTAGGCTAAGTGTCAATAATATGGATCAAACCATTGCACATATATATATATATATATATATATATATATATATATATATATATATATATATATATATACACCAAGGACGCACCGTGATCGAAAGGGAGATGAGCTAATAGAGAAGAAACAAAATTTAAATCTTGAACGATATATAAATAATTAAAGAAATAAACAAAATGCACAAAAAAAGTAAATTTTCAGAAATGAAAATTAAATTTGTAAATTAAAGATTAAATATATATATTCTATAGGCAGCAGAACCAGTCCGTTAAGAATATATATACTTATCAAAAATAAAATTAAACTTGAAATTTAAATATGAATATACATGTATATATTCAATAGGTGGTAGAGCCAGTCCGTTATGAATATATATACGTATATTTATCCAAGATAAGTGGTTAAACTGACCATATGCATGCAAAATAAATTTAAAATTTTGTAAAAGAAATTGAAGAAAACTTACTTCAAAATCTTATAAATTTTGTAAGATTTGTACAAAGGTTTTGGAGATGTAATTCCGGGTAGGACTTACAAAGGTTGCTCAGCACATGAGCTTCCTAAGATCTACTACAAAGAAGTTACAGGGTTTATAGGTTTGTAGGTGAGGTAGAGGTAGGGCAGGATGGGAAGTGAATCAACCTTCTTGCTCCTTTCTTCACCTCGGGGTGAAACTCCTTCAGGACCTTCTTCGGATTCTCTCGGCTTGAGAAGCTTGAAAGGGAGAAGCTTGAAGAGGGAGAAGCTTGAAGGAAAGTCCTAAGTATAAGCTTCAGTTGAAGGAGCTTGGTCTTTCCTTGGATAGGTGCCCCCTTATATAAAAGTGACCAGGGGCAATTTTGTAATTTTTTGGAATCTTGATCAGTGTCTGCCACTTACTTTTTCACGTGTGAACACCACTTAAACAGTGTCTTGAATAGTCCTTCCTATCGAGTGAACAGTGCTCGAACAGTGCTTGAACAGTTCTTCCTGTTGTCTCCACATGTGAACAGTAAAAGTGAAAAGTGATAGGTGGACAGTATCCTGTTAGATTTTTTGTAAGAAAGAAAAGTAAAAGTGCAAAATTACAAGAATAAAAAGCAGAAAGTAAAATGGATAATTTTACCACAATAAATTTCTTTTGCCGGTCTTTTTCCTTCTTTTTTTTTTTTAAATGGAGTGAAGCTGGGACCACTCGTGTCAGCCTTCCATCATGTTTTGTAGGTTGTGCCATGTCTCCTCATCATCACTCATTTCATCTTCTGACGAGACAGAAGGTAAGTCGTAATAACTTTTATATTGAACCATGTAATTTTCATACTGTGTTTCAATATGAAAGGGTTTTGGACTTGGCAAATGTTCATAGTAGACATATATCGGAGAATATGTACCTGTATGGACTAGTGCATGCTTTGGATATCATAATTTTTGCTAGTTATCGACGACTGTCTTTACTCACCATTTGTTGAGTTGGACAAAGTGATCTTCGTGATTGCATGGCTAATCCGGAAGATGATAGAGAGGAGGAAGTTTTGTATCTAGATAGAAGTAATGGATCGCTTGTTACAGCTCTCCATTTGTTAATACTTCTTGAGGTGTTGAAATGATTTGTATGTTGACTAGTTTTTGGCGTAATAATAGTCTTCTGACTTCTTGAAGGACTATATTTCCCAAAAACTTTGTCATTTCACAATCAGATCTTGTGACTCGGACTCTGGCTAACACACCCCATTTGAATAGTTCTCTGGCATCTAGATATCGAGTGCTAGACATCTGAGTTATTTTGAAGCAAGGGATGCTGAAATCTAAGCTGTGTTCACAATCTGGATAGCACAGAGGATATCGGTTAGAATGTTCCTGAGTGCAATGAAAACGGGGTTTTGAATGGTACTCCCATTCCCATGACCATCCATTGTGTCCTTGCTGATTGCTTTTTGTAAAATTGAGACCTTTTTGAGAACATCCAGCTATTCTTTGGTTCTGGACTGGATGATATTTTGTAATATCTGTTCGCGGATCTCTTGAGGAAGACCGTTGAAAACTTGTTACCTGAATTTCTTCGAAAGACAACGGGTTTAGAAATGTTCTAAGGGCCTATTAGCATAAAGTGAAGCAAAAAGGACTTCACTGTGGTGATAATTTTTCACATTGACCAGTGGGGCCATTGGTAATTTTACACTAGAGTCCAGTAGGGATCCTAGGCCCTCAATCCTTCACTTTTGAATTTTTACACTAGAATCCAGTGGGGATCCTAGGCCTTCGAATTCCTGTTTTTATAATTCAAGGTGATAATTTTGGTTAGAAGTGAATGGATCTGATGGACTAATTCTGGATGTAATGGTTTTGTATAAAATTTGGTTTTGTAAAAACTCAATGAATGATTGAGCTACCATGATATGATCCTCATGATATTGAATTCTACTAAGGAGGTCAACCACATATTTATTAGCTTCCTCAAACTCAATACAAAGTGCATTGAGAGCTGTTACTCCCAACCATTTGTTTTGTAATAAATTCCAAAAATTGGCTAATAAACATTGGTGCCTTTTCTGTGAGAACATATGTAGTTCTGGCTACATTAATTCTGAATTTTTGAGCAGGAGTTTTGGAGAGGACTATCGGTCCAAAGTGGACTAAATCACCATTGTTAGATGATTCTGCCATCTGCAAACTCACAAGGGTTAGTTTGCAATAAGCAGTAATCAAAAAATTGATTTTTGAAAACAAGCTCATTTAAAGAAATCTCTTTTTGTAAATACTGTCTTGTTTCCTGTTCCAAAACATTTATTTGATTATTAAAAATGGAATCAGCCTTTATAATATTCAAATTCTTTGTTTTGGGCTTTTAAACAAAAGGAAAAATAAGATTTTGATTCTTTGTTTTAAAAGAAATACTATCATAGTTGACTCTTTAGGGAGTAATCAAATTGATGAATAGCATCCCTAAAATGACACTATGACTGATATTTTTTATTAAAACAAATGAAGTTTTTAGAAGATGATTTGAATTAGCTATTAAAGCCTCTGTTTTGTAATTAATCTTGATTTTGGAATTATTTGCAAATGAAAGTTTTTCAGTAATTTTTTCTTGGAATTTTTCTAGAACAATGCCTTCTTTAATACAATTTAAATATGCACCTGTATCAAATAAGGCAATTGTATCAATCTTGAAATCTTTTGAAAAAACTATCGAAATTCTAATCAAATATTTTCTTGAAGAAATCTCATTAAGAATGAAGAGAAAATCTTGTGTAGGTTTTTCAAGATTTTGAATTTCTAAATTATTTTCTTCATCTTCTTCTTCAAGTTCTTTATTGATTTGTTTTAAAAGTAATTTTTGAATTGTTTCTGAGTCCTGTGCCTGTTTTTCTTTAAGCTCATTAAGCTCAATCTTAACAGTTTTTATTTCTTCCTGGAGGCTTTGAACTAAAACAGTTGATTGTTTTGAAGTCTTTTTTCTACCCAATATGGTCATGAGGTCATATGTGTTTTTTGCAATAGAGGGCAGAATAGAAGGTTTTTGTATTGGTTGTTCTTCAAAAGGTTTTTAAAAGTTTTTCTAAAAATTCCTTTTGTAGTTGAGAATCTTTAACCTGTGTAAGGATTTCTAAAAATAACTTCTGATCTTTTGAAAGAATATTGATTTTCAATTTGGGTTTTGTAAATAGTTCAGAATGAGAACTGGATGATGAACTTGTGATTAATTCATCAATTTGTAATCCATTCTCATTTTCTGTGGGTTCAGAATTACTGAACTCACCTTCGGTTTCAATTAAAAAAGTAGTTATCTTATTAATAAGCTCTTCTTCTAATTGCAACTCATGAAGTTTTTTATTTAACTTGCAAAAATTTGTAGTGTGGCCTTTGTTACCACATTTGTAGCAAGTTAAATTTTGAACTTTGTTTTGGATTGAGGACTAGTTTTACTAGTCTTTTTGAAGTTTTTGTAATAGAAATCTTTTTCTGATTTTGGAGAGTTTTTGTATCTTTGGGATGATTTTTTATAAGGTTTTCTGCTACAACTTCCTCCACAATCTGGAGTAGGATTCTTGGTTCCTATTTCAAATTGTTTGTAGAAAGATCCTAACTCTTAGCGAGTTTTTCTCATTTCCCATTTCAGATGTTTTTGTAATTTCAAATCCTAACAAATCTTTAAATCTTCTTTTTTAGTGAGACTGACTAGTTCACCATAGGTTAATTTATCATACGGGATTTGATTTCCAAATGCTTCCTTGATTTTATTCCTAACTTTTTCTCCTAAAAGGGTCAGAAATCCAACAAGGAATTTTTCTTTCCAAAAGGGCTAATTAGAATCTTCTGTAAGCATTACCCTAGTAAGAAAAGTATTTTTGTAATACTGAAAATCACTCAGTTTTTTGCATCTAAGGTTTGAAATGAGTTCTGTATTCTTATCCTTAAGATGAGATGGGTCACCTACGAAATGTAAGGAAATTGTTATGATTAAGGTGGCTACTGCATTTGGGATTGGTTGGCCTAACTCATCAAGAATTGGCATGCCATCTTCTTGAGTTTGTATGGATTCTAGAATATCAGATTTTTGTAGGTTCATGAGATGATAATCCCACCATCCTTTGAGCTGTCCTGAGAATCCTGCAATGAGGAGTTCAGCAATAGCTCTGTCTGGGGTTCCAATTTGGGTTTTGTAAGCATTTGCTGCCATGGTCATTTGCTGGAGCAAATTCAAGATGTTGTATTCAGACATACCATCTATGTTCCATTCATAGACAGTAGAGGCATTGAATTTAGACTGGGTCAGAATTTCAGATCTATTTTCTATACCTAGGTCTGGAGCTATTATTGGGAGGGGTGTTGCTACCAGTGGCTAATAAAGTCTATTGATTTGTAAAGGTTTTGAAGACTGAATTTCTTCAGCTTGGATAGGCTGGTTTTCTTGGCTTTGGACATCTGAATCTGAATCTTCCTCAATTATATTAACACTCTTTTGGGAAGTTTGACGTGTTTCAGGTACTACTGGAGTAGAAGTTGAAGCTTCTAGCCTAGTCTTCATATCTCTCAAAGCTTGGATAAATTCAGAATTGCTATTGTTTTGTAGATCTTTTTTACTGTTTTTGGAAACTTGGAATGGTTTGAAGATTGGGTTTTTCAATTTTGTATCCGGCTTAGTTTCAATTTGGGAAACTGTAGCCTATTGGTTTTGTTACATTTTTTTGTAATTGCTTACCTATGGTATGCAAATGGGCATTTGTAAAATTATTCTGCAGAACAATATTTTTTTATATTCATAGAATCATTTTCATTTGGAATTTTGTAAGGGGCTGCTTCTACTGTTTATTCTAAGTGGGGAATTTTTACTTTCCTAAGAGGAGGATGTTCAGACTATATTTTTCTACCATCTGAAATTTCTCATTCAGGAACTTTATTTTTTACAGTAACAGGATTAACAGACAGTTTTTCTTCTGTTTTCTTTAGAAGATCTTTTAGAGCCGCAATGAACTCTGATTTATTATCTTCTATCTCCTGTTGTTTAAGTTTTAAAATTTGGGAAGGTTTTGGAACTAGATTTGCTTTTTTGAAAGTTTTTGGAGTTTTGGAAAATGAATATGAAATTTTATACTATTTAGCATACATCTTAAACCAATCAAAGAAAAGAATATGAACTTTGTGTTGATGTATAAAGTCATAATATTCCTTTTGAATTTCTTTCCTTTGATCATTGAAATTTTTGAAAAACCACATTTACTTTTTATGATTTTTAGGAGAATAAAAATCATCATGCAAATATTATTTGTCTACTTCAAATTCTTTTTTAAGCACATTAAGTTCATGGTTTACATTTTTTGTAATGGCTGAAAAGGTAGGTGAAGTAGGTTCTGACTCTGTTTGGGTTTCAACCTGAACAAACTTGTTTTGTAAATTTGTATAAACTGGATGTGGAACATTTGTAGAGTAATCTACATTTTGTAAAGTGGATCTAGGTATTTCTAAAGTAGAAAAACTAGAAGAGCTAGGTGAGTCTGAGGTAGAATACCTAGGCTGAATATTTTGTATTCCAATTAGTTTTGTAATAGGCAAACTAATGACAGAAGGTATACAAGACACTCTTCCTATGCCTACAGTACTGGATGTTGAGGAATTATCTAAAAACCTAAGGCTTCTGTTAAAGCTAAGGCTGACTCTTCCATCGTCATACTGGGTTATTTGCCTCAGTTGAACGTTTGGCTCAACTATTTTTGAAGATTCTGGTTCTACTGCACCTTCTAAGGTCTATTCTTCTGGTAGGGTTATGTCCTTCCATTGGATAGATCTAGGGATTATAGTGTTGGATTTTGTAAGATCAGTTTGTAAAAGCAAAGTTTCTCCTCTTTTACTTTGAAACTTATGTTTTGTAGCAAAAGTAGAAACCATAGCTTTGTAATGAATTTTGTAAATCAGTGCGAGAGGAATAGATCCTTCAAGCATTTTGTAATTGTGAATTTTGATTTGTAAAACAAGAGATTTTGTAATATTACTGTCGTTTAACAAAACAGTAAAATTTGGATAGCAATCAAAAGATATTAGTCCACTGCACAAACTAGACTCGACTGAACTAAGCAAGGAGTCCTAGAAGTTTATGAACCTAGTATCTCTAAGAACTGCTAGGATTGAGGTGTTCAATCCTTCTTTTGTAAGTGGTTTAATTCCAACTTGGACTAAACCTATATGGATGTATTTGTATTGTTTTTCACGGTGTTTTTGTAAGGATTTTTGAGACAGAAGAGAAATCGTCTCAATGGGTTTTGTAATCTGAAGATCTCTTTCTTCAGTTTTGATTTGAAATCAGTTTTGAAAAAATTGAGTTTTGTAGTCTGATAGATCTGATCCTTTTGTACTTTTGGAATTTTCCAATTATCTATACATTTTTCAAAATTTTTGATTTTTATTTCTTCACTATTAACTATCTTTCTCGACTCAGAGGATGAGGTAGAAGAGTTTGAAGAAGAAACTGTCTTACAAAAAATTAGATTCACACTTAAAGAATTTTTCTAGGTTGATCTTTTGAGTTAAGTGAAGTAATCGCTAAAGGAATCACTGCCCTAAACACGCCCTCTCGGCTACAAAGACGGGACTTACAACCCAGGCCTGTTTACACCTCTAAAGAAGCTGTCTTATCACCTTAAGATCATCTTACCAACCTCTAAAAAATGTTTAAATGTGAATTCGAACCTTAAATAGAACGTTTTCCCCCCCAGGCTCTGATACCAAGGATGCACAGGGATCGAAAGGGGGATGGGCTAATAGAGAAGAAACAAAATCTAAATCTTAAGCAATATATAAATAATTAAAGAAATAAATAAAATGCACAAGAAAAGGAAATCTTCAGAAATGAAAATTAAAGATGTAAATTAAAGATTAAATATATATATTCTATAGGCGGCAGAGCCAATCCGTTAAGAACATATATACTTAACAAAATAAAAATTAAACTTGAAATTTAAATATGAATATACATGTATATATTCAATAGGCAGTAGAGCCAGTCCGTTATGAATATATATACGTATATTTATGCAAGATAGGCGGTTAAACCGACCATATGCATGCAAAATAAATTTAAAATTTTGTAAAAAAAATTGAACAAAACTTACTTCAAAATCTTATAAATTTTGTAAGATTTGTACAAAGATTTTAGAGATGTAATTCCTGGTAGGATTTACAAAGGTTGCTCAGCACATGAGCTTCCTAAGATCTACTACAAGGAAGTTACAGGGTTTATAGGTGAGGTAGAGGTAGGGCAGGATGGGAAGTGAATCAACCTTCTTGCTCCTTTCTTCACCTCGGGGTGAAACTCCTTCAGGACCTACTTCGGATTCTCTCGGCTTGAGAAGCTTGAAAGGGAGAAGCTTGAAGAGGGAAAAGCTTGAAGAGGCTTGGGATGAAGAAGCTTGATCTTGCCTTGGATAGGTGCCCCCGTATATAGAAGTGACCAAGGGCAGTTTGTAATTTTTTAGAATTTTGAACAGTGTATACCACTTACTTTTTCACGTGTGAATAGTACTTGAACAGTGTCTTGAATAGTTCTTCCTGTCTGGTGAATATTTCTCGAACAGTACTTGAACAATTCTTCCTGTTATCTCCACATGTGAACAGTAAAAAGTAAACAGTGACAGGTGGACAGTATCCTGTCAGATTTTTTGTAAGAAAGAAAAGTAAAAGTGTAAAATTACAAGAGTAAAAATAAAAGTAGAATGAAAAAGTAAAATGGATAATTTTGCCGCCATAAATTTCTTTTATAGGTCTTTTCTTTTCTTTTCTTTTCTTTTCTTTTCTTTTCTTTTCTTTTCTTTTCTTTTCTTTTTATAAGAAATTTGGTGCCTGTGAGGTGGTACCACAACCTTCTCCATCATCATCCCCCAAATCGGTTGTGGGTTCTGAATCAGAATTAGCTGTTGAGGAATTTGCTCTGTTTTGCAATAACCGTTGCATTATTGCAAAATATTCTTCATTATTTTTAGCTCCCTCCAATCTCGCCATAGCATGTGATCGTTGGGCCAAAAACAACTGGTTTTGTACTGTATTTTGTGGCAAGAGATTTTTTCCCTTAAGCTAGTCTTTTATTCCTTGATTTGTAATTGCTTTAGGGACATTGAATGAGTCCCACCATTTGACTTTGAATCTTCTGGTAATAGGGTTCAATCCATCTTGGGGTCGAAATTCGAAAAACCAGATGAGAACCCAAGGTAAAAAGAATTTTGAAGAAAACAAGAGAAGAGGCGGAAACCTTTTCTCTTTGGGTGAGGGTTTGTAATGGGTTTTGAAAAGGTTTAAACTCTCTGATATTTCTGGTGTAAGAATTTCAGGTAGTGCACCAAAATACTTCCACCACTGAGCAAACCATGAAGGGGTTTTGGAAGGATCAAATGTTTTTTGGAAATAGAACAGCCATGAATGACTATTCTTGTGATTTTGTATGAGAAAGGTATTGTACCATGCCTATTGGTAATCCCAGTAATTGAAATGTTGGCAATGGTCAATCCTGTTTTGAAATGATAATGGGAAGATTTTTGGTTTTGTAAGTTCTTGCCCCCAATCAGAAGGATTAAGGACGTTTTGGATGTGGCAAGTTGAATAAGCCGGATCAGCATGGTTTTCTTTTAAGTAAAAATGTTTGAATTTTGCTGAGCCAGTGAATTCAAGGATTGCCTGGTAGTAGGATTGGGTCTTGGTAAGATCCCATGGTTTGTAATGCCATCCTTTTGGGAAAGCTTTTGAAATTGCTATAGAGGCGTCTTGGTATAAAATTTATCCTCTATAATCAAAACATTTTGAAAATGTGGTTTTGTAATCCATTGTGAAGACTTCTTTTTTAATTTTGTTTGGGACAAAATTATTTGAGAAGAATTCAGTTGGGAAAGACTGTTTTGGAATTCGATTTGTAAAATCTCATTTTCTTGAGAAATATTTTGAGAAAGGGTTTTTTGGGAGGAAGATTCTCCTTTATCAAGGGTTTTGGAAATGGGTTTTGTAGATTTACCTTCAGGGTAATGTTTTGTAAGGCCTGAAGAACTTTAGGAGATTTGGATAGTGATTCTATCCATTTCTGAATCTGGCTGTCAGTTTCTGGAGCCTGAGATTCAATATATTTTGTATGATCTTCTTCTTCTTTTGTTGCTTTGGCTATGTCTGCCCAAGTTTGTATAGGCTTTACAGAAGAGATGGCTGGTTTTGTAGGGTTTGGTTTTGTAGAAGCTGAGGCTTCAGCCTTAGTATTTTTCTTTTTGAACATTAGCCTGTTTTGAAGAAATTCTCTGGTTAGAAAGTCTGGGATGGAATTTGTATCTCCTTTTATAAATTCAATTTCAAAATAAAAAATACTTAAAATTGCTTGCCATCGTGCAAAAATCTGTTTTGATGCAAGATTTTGAATATCTTTTTGCAAAACTTCTTTAGCTGATTTGCAATCGATTCTAAGCAAAAATTTTTGATTTAATAAATCACTTTGAAATTTTTGTATGCATATGACAATTGTAAGAATCTCTTTTTTGATGGTAAAGTATTTCTTTTGATAATCATTCCAATGTGCAGAATGGAATTGAACTATTTGTTCTTTTCCGTTTTGAATCTGTTTTAGAATTTCACCATAACCTAACTCTGAGGCATCTGTTTCGACTACCTTAGGGGCTAATCTCTGTAGCTGGGTTTTATCCAAGATTTTGTCAGGAAATTTGTTTGAAAATTCTAGACTTCTTTCTATTGGAGTAATGGTTCCTTGGGATATGTAATGGCCTAGAAACCTAACTCTGGTTTGGAAGAGAGAAATCTTTAATTTTGTAACGGCAAGGCCATTTCGTTTTGTAACAGAGAAGAATGTTCTTAAGTGTTTGAAGTGTTGTTCAATTGACTCCGAGAACACAAAAAACATCATCTATATAAACTATGCAAAATTTTGAATATGGATTAAAGATTTTATTCATAATTTTCTGGAATTCTGATGGGGCATTTTTCAGGCCAAAAGGCATGACTTTCCACTCATTTTGTCCAAAGAGAACCGTGAATGCAGTTTTGTATATATCTTTTGGATCAATTTGTATTTGCCAAAATCCTGATTTCATATCAAATTTGGAAAATACAAATGCAGAATGAAGTTTTTTTAAAAGATCATTTTTGTTTGGAATTGGATACCTCATCCATTTCAAAGCTTTATTCAAAGGTTTGTAATTAATTACTAATCTAGGAGTGTCTGTTTCTATTTCTGAATTTTTGTTTACATAAAAAGCTGCACAACTCCAAGGAGATCTAGATTATGTAATTAATCATTTTTTCTTTAAATCCAAAAATTCTGAACGACAGTGTTGTTCTAGTTCAGCATTCATCTGGATTGGTCTGGCTTTCGTAGCAATCTGTTTTTCATCAAAACCATTTTCATATGGTAAATCTACCATATGTTGTTTTTGATTCCAAAAGGCATTTGGTAAATCAGAACAAATTTCTCTTTCAATTTGGGTTTTGAAATCCAAAATCTTCCTTTTCACCAAATCATTTTGTAATTGTTTTTCAATTCTTGTTAAAGAAACATCTTGCTGTAAATGCAACAAGTGTTGCTTTTTTCCCTCTATTAAAACATTAATCTCATTATTATAAATGGAACAAGCTTTTATAATATTGAGATTTCTTATTTTTGGTTTTGTAACGAAAGGGAAAACAAGAGTTTGTTTTGTAGTTTTGAAGGAGATATTATTATCGTTAACCTTGTAGGAAGTTATCAAGTTAATGAAAGGAGTCCATAAGATTATACTATGATGAATACCTTGAACAATTACGAATGAGATTTTGAAAAGAAAATCATCATTAGCTATCGAGGCTTCTGTCTTATAGCTAATAGCTATTTTTGAATTATTTGCCGCTGAAAGTTTTTCTGTGATTTTTTCATAAAATTTCTTTGGAACAATTCCTTCTTTAATACAGTTGAAATCTGCTCCTGTATCAAATAAGGCAATTGTATTGATTTTGAAATCTTTTGAAAAAACAATGGTAATTTGTATTAAATATTTTCTAGAGGTGATCTGATTGAGGATGAAAAGAAAATCTTCTGGAGGTTTTTGAGTTTCCAAACTATTTTCTTTATTTTTCTCAGATTCTTCCTGGGGTTTTGAAAACAAAAGCTGAATTGCTTTTAAGTCCTGTGCCTTTTTCTCTTTAAGCTGTTTAAGCTCATTCTTAGTAATTTTTATTTCTCTTTGGAGGCATTGGATTGGAGGGTTTTGTAATTTTCTCTGATCTCCATGCTTTAAAACATCTAAGACTAATTTTTGATTTTTTAAAAGCATGTTGACATTTTTTACATTTTCTTCATATTCAATTTTAGAATCTAAATTGGATGAATTTTTAACTAATTCATCTTTTTGTAAAGTCATATTTTCTTCAAGCTCCTGGTTGGAGTTTGAAGAGGAAGTTGAATTAGTACTCAAATTTTGAATGACTAGTTCTTCCTTTTGTAATGATTTATGATTGTTAGTGGATTCAGAGATTTTGAATTCACTTTTTGTTTGTAATTCTGGGATTGATTTTGAAAGAGGTTTCTTTTGTAATTCAGAGGCTTGTTGACGATTTTGTTCTTTTAAAACCTGTTGTTTTGAATTCTTTTTGTGAGGACTTTTATTTTTAACAGTAACAGGAAAATGGATATGAAATGTTATGTTGTTTAGCATACATCTCAAACCAATCAAAGAAAAGAATATGAACTTTGTGTTGGTGTATAAAGTCATAATATTCCTTTTGAATTTCTTTCCTTTGATCATTGAAATTTTTGAAAAATCACATTTGCTTTTTATGATTTTTAGGAGAATAAAAATCATCATGCAAATATTGTTTGCCCACTTCAAATTCTTTTTCAAGCACATTAAGTTCATGGTTTACATTTTCTATAATGGCTAAAAAGGTAGGAGAAGTAGGTTCTGACTCTGTTTGGGTTTCAACCTGAACAAACTCATTTTGTAAATTTGTATAAACTGAATGTGGAACATTTGTAGAGTAATCTACTTTTTGTAAAGAGGATCTAGGTATTTCTGAAGTAGAAAACCTAGAAGAGCTAGGTAAGTCTGAGGTAGAATACCTAGGCTGAATATTTTTTATTTCAATTGATTTTGTAATAGGCAAACTAATGACAGAAGGTATACAAGACACTCTTCTTATGTCTACAATACTGGATGTTGAGGAATCATATGAAAACCTAAGGCTTCTGTTAAAGCTAAGGCTGACTCTTCCATCGTCATACTAGGTTATTTGCCTTAGTTGAACATTAGGCTCAACTATTTTTAAAGATTCTGGTTCTACTGCACCTTCTAAGATCCATTATTCTGGTGAGGTTATGTCCTTCCATTAGATAGATCTAGGGATTATAATGTTGGATTTTGTAAGATCAGTTTGTAAAAGCAAAGTTTCTCCTCTTTTACTCTGAAACTTATGTTTTACAGTGAAAGCAGAAACCATAGCTTTGTAATAGATTTTATAAATCAATGCGAGAGGAATAGATCCTTCAAGCATTTTGTAATTGTGAGTTTTGATTTGTAAAACAAGGAATTTTGTAATATTACTGTCGTTTAATGAAACAGTAAAATTTAGATAGCAATCAAAAGATATTGGTCCACTGCACAAACTAGACTCGACTGAACTAAGCAAGGAGTCATGGAAGTTTATGAACCTAGTATCTCTAAGAACTGCTAGGATTGATGTGTTCAATCCTTCTTTTGTAAGCGGTTTAATTCCAACTTGGACTAAACCTATATGGATGTATTTGTATTATTTTTCATGGTGTTTTTGTAAGGATTTTTGAGACAGAAGAGAGATTGTCTCAAAGGGTTTTGTAATCTAAAGATCTCTTTCTTCAGTTTTGATTGTGAAATCAGTTTTGAAAAATTTGACTTTTGTAGTCTGATAGATCTGATCCTTTTGTACTTTTGAAATTTCTAAATTATCTATACATTTTTGAAAATTTTCTATTATTATTTCTTCACTATTAACTATCTTTCTCTACTCAGAGGACGAGGTAGAAGAGTTTGAAGAAGAAACTGTCCTACAGAAAATTGGATTCATACTTAAAGAATTTTTCTAGGTTGATCTTTTGAGTTGAGTGAGGTAATCGCTAAAGGAATCACTGCCCTAAACACGCCCTCTCGGCTACAAAGACGGGACTTACAACCCAGGCCTGTTTATTAGAGCCTGGGGGGGAAAAGGTTCTATTTAAGGTTCGA